>NC_056739.1:1765257274-1765339774 GCF_019279795.1 Protopterus annectens
AGTCCACAGATAGATGCTCCATCGTTAACACATGAAACCAAAGGCACAACACACTGCCCTGTCTGCAGATGACTCTGCAGATGGGGATTCCACATAAACATGGAACTGACATGGCAGGTATGGAGACATGTAGGAAAGACATATCCACACACACACACACATGCACACACACACACACACACACACACACACACACACACACACACACACACACACACACACACACACACACACACACACACACACACACTGTTAAACCAACAGTACACCACATGTAGTATAGCAGCACTTACAGTCTGTAGGCAGGTCAGACACATCCCCCTCCTGTGTTTGCCCTGTTTCCACAGTGTATGTTGTTAGGGATAAATACCCAGTCCATTTCAGATGCTGGTTGTCAACCAACAGATCTAGTTCCTGCTCACAGAGAATAACAAGGGCCAACACCAACTGATGTTCTTAGATGTCAGAGTGTGTTTCCATGCAATTGGCTATGGGAATGTTACCACAGCTGTTCCATATGCAATCCGCTAGGGGGGGGGGGGGCTGCGATTCACACAGAGGCCATCAGCTGATCATGAGCATCACTTAAAATACACATGCTGCTGTGTAAGCAAAGCAGGTGTAGGTCTCCACATCCACCAGAGAGGGAGTGAGAGAGGCAGACATAGCCAAAGACATGTCAGGGAGGGGTGGGAGAGTAAAACTGCAGCTTGTTTGTGTCATACACCTACCAGCACAGGGTATCAAACCCCAGACAACTATGTACTGCTTTCACAGTTTGATGCAGTTATTGGATGCTCCACATGGATTACCTGTTGTGGAGCCCTCAGAACATATCTGTGATGGTGAGTTACATCTGCAACATGGATAAGGTAGCTATACGGTAGGTGACGTAAACGTGTCTGTCAGCATTGAACAGGTGCCAGCATCAACACAGCCACACTCTCACAGGGACGCGCACACATTGACACACTTGGCAGGGGTAGAGGTACAGCTCATCAGTAGCGGGATTGCCACAACACATCACTGTGCAGGTATCACATGCACCACACAGGTCATACGGAGGTTGTATGGGCAAAGGGTATGAGGAGGTGTCTGACAGACAGCATGCTTCTGTATGCACACGGGGGTGGTAGTGAGTGTGGCTGTGAAGATTTGCGCCACACAACACATAGACAAACACACAGGGTGCCAGTACTGACATGTCTGGGTGATTGCCTGCATGGGTGTGTGGTGGTTGACTGTGGCAGCAGGCTATACAAGGGTAGGTGATGGGTATACCTTGGCATCAGGCCACATCACAATGGTCTGCATTGTGTCTCAGGGCTGTAGTTTTTGCACTTGCCCACACAGGTGGGTATTGTATCCCCCATCCAGTCACCTGGGTGACTATTGTGTGTGGCCAATGCTGTGCATCACTTGCCATGTATGTGTTCCTTACTCCATGGCATGGACGGTGTCTGGGATGTGCACACCTCCCCCATGCATGTACAGTGACATGTGGAACTGTACCTGGGGTGTCTGGCTCATGTTGTGAACACAGATTACCATCATATGTGCCAATCTTGTCCACCTGTGGCGGGGATCGTTAATGGGCACCAGGTTTATTCTGTACCTACATTGATAGCATGCTGACATCATTCCCTGGTGTCAGTGGCATCTGTCCATACAGGGCATGTTGTCAGGCATGGTATGTCAGTTGTGGGACACGTGATGGCACCACAGGTTGTGCAGGTGTCCATTGGGGAACATGGGTGAGGTGCACTGTCAGCATGTACATGCATATTGGACAGAGTGACATGCCCTCTGTAGCCCACTGCTGTCACTCCATAGTTACTATCAGTGGCCAATATGCAGTGTATTACCCACATATTGGCTGTTGCCTAGGCATGTGTGTGTGTGAGACATGGATTGAGAGTGTGCTCTGGGTAATACTGGGGTTGCTAAATGTGATTGCCTGGCCTTGATATCACATGTATGGGTATAGCTTTGCACCCCAGCCTCTCAGCTATTTCACCTCTGTTATCCCTGTATGGTGGACATTGTGCTATATAGTAGGGCCTCCATATAAGACATATGCAAAACCCACTCCACATTGGCCACAGGTGTCAGACACTCACAACCACCTCTACACAGGATATGAGTTATGAGTACACACACGTCATGTCTGGGAGTAGAACCCCTACCTAACTAGTTTATTAAACCTCAGCACTACACAGTTATAGTACCCACCATGCACATTATTGAAATCCTCCTTCCTCAAAGGTGTATTTCACAATGAATAACATCAGCAGGATTGCCAAAGTAGGCCATTTGAAATGTACTGCGGGTGACTACCCTAAAATGCATTGCTTCCTACACAGACAGTGAGACACACACAAAATATCCACAATTGACATGTGTGGGTATAGAACCACTGACAGAGGTCTATACCACACTATAGAATGGAGCTGTTATAGGACACACCATAGGGATTACTAGAAAGTTCTTTCCCCAAAATTGTGTTTCACAATGAATGACATCAACTCGATTGCCAAAGTGGGCCATTTGAAATGTACTACTTGTGGCTAGCCTATAATGCATTGCTCTGTATACAGACATGGACACACACAAAACATCCAGAACTGGCATGGGTGGGGATGGAACCCTACCACAGTCCTAAATCACAATCCAGTGGTACGCAGTTACAGAACATGCTATGGAGATTACTGGACTGCAACCTTCCCAGAGGTGTATTTCTAGGTGGGTGACATCAGCAGCCTTGCCAAAGTTGAGTATAAGAATTGTGAGGAGTGTGGCTACCTTAAAAAGAATTGATCTCTACATAGACAGACAGACATGCACACTAACACACACACTTGCCACGTCTGGGGTTAGAACATCTACCGATCTGCTTTATCACACTACAGCAGTACACAGCTACGGGATGCGCTATGGAGATTACTAGGCTGTAACATTCCCAGAGGTGTATTTTTAGGTGGGTGACATCAGCAGCCTTGCCAATGTCGAGTATAGGAATTGTAAGGAGTGTGGCTACCCTAAAAAGCATTGCTCTCTGCACAAACAGACAGATATGCACATTAACAGACATGGTTGCCATGTTTGGGGTTAGAACACTTACCTAGCTACTTTATCACACTACAGCAGTACATAGTTATGGGACATGCTATGGAATTTACTGGACTACAAACTTCCCAGAGGTGTATTTCTAGGTGGGTGACATCAGCAGCCTTGCCAAAGCCGAGTATAGGAATTGTAAGGAGTGCGGCTACCCTAAAAAGCATTGCTGTCTACACAGACAGAGACAGACAGACACCACACACAGTTGCCATGTCTGGGGTTAGAACACCTACTTAGCTACCTTATTACACTACAGCAGTACACTGTTACAGGATGCACTACAGAGAATACTGGGCTACACTTTTCCCAAGGGTGTATTTTAAAGTGGATGACCTCAACGGGTTTGTCATAGTAGAGCTATGGAGAGGGCGGTGTGTGTGCATGGGCCATAACCCATTCATCTAGAGGTTGACACACCATATGTGGGCACATGCAGGGTTATATTCCACAGGTACATGTATACAGCTGCTAGATGACTACTTCCTTGTACAGTCATGCTGCACAGCTAGCATTTGCACCACATAGCCCGTAATGCTGACAGATACCAGTGGCTAATGTCTACAGTGAGTGACATCTGTGCATCATGTGGTTGTAGACATTTGGCTGTGTGCTGGGTGGGACAAGCCTCATAGTGGTTGGCTCCTTGTCACAGTCACTCTCTTCCACACATCTATGTACTTGTAAGTTTGGCTTATTATAGTGCATTGTCCTTGGATATATGCCTGTATTCCTATCCACTATGTGTGCAAAGTATGAGTGGTGCATACTGAGGAGTGTCTGCACTAACATCTGCGACTGCCAGACATGTCTGGTCCACTGTTGCTTGCAGGCAGGGGCTTCATTTGTTTGTGTGTGAGCATGCCCAGTATGCCCTTCTGTGTAGAATGTGTGGATCAATTCCAGGTAGTTTGTACTTCAGTGCAGACCTTCGTGTTGTACACCTACAGGTAGCAAAGTGTTTCTGCAGGGTATCCATCAATCATTTGGCAATATGGGGACAAACTGTGCAGGGGATAGTGTGTACTGTAGGTGATTGCATCTGTGCTACTTCAGCTGCATGGTATTGCTGTTATCAGAGATATTCAGACATGTGTACTGTTATACACAGTGATGTTTTCTGTCTTCATGTACTGCCAGGTGGACATTCTTGCTCACAGTGCAATCTTGGGGGACAAGGGTGACTGCAGCTGTAGCTGGTATTCTGGGCAGACACCTCCATATTCATGGTAAGTTATGCCATTCTGGAGGGGAAGCTGCAGACACTTGCTGCTGGGTCTATGTATCTGGTTCAGCACCTTGGTAGAGTGCTAGCATGGGTACCATACTTGTAAACCCATTGACAGGACAGTATGAGCTTATCTTGCTGTGGCAATGCCTTACAGCTGTACAGATTCACACAGGTTGCCCAGAAGCAGGGACCATGGGTCAGGAGATTAACCCTATTGTGGTGTATGGGTAGGTGTGTAGCTACCCATTTATGTATTTGTAGCCAGAGATAGTGTGGGCACACAGCTTGGTGTCAGACCCTGTACATTCCATGCTGCCCATGCTCCCACCCCCCTGTTATTCTAACCTCTTCCATACATTGTGCATACATTCTTTGATACTTTTCCTATGGGTATCACTCCATCACAGGTGTGTGTTAGTGTTGGTCCACAGTTCATGAAGTGGGACAAGGTGGATATGTTACTGTGGTTTGTTCACATGGCCTTGCATATGGTTTATGTGGAGTGTGTTATGTTGTTATTTGGGTGTCCATGACATAATATGCATTGGCAGTACGTGTGAGACACAGGCCTTTGGCAGAGGCCTGTGGGGCATTAGGTGCTGCTGCGGGCCACATGTGGCAGGCTGTTGTATTCTGTCAGGCCTACAGTCTCAGACCACCATACAGTATATTCCCCTGGGGTGACAGGGTAGGTGCAATAGGTGTTCATGCAAATACCTTCTATCAGTCTTGATCAGGTGGTGTGGATGCTGGCAGGGTGCTACATACAGCTAGGGACACACCTGCATGGGACACCTGCACTGCATGCTGCATTCTTTCACTATTGGCATATACAGGTGGGGTCATATTGTACCCATTCTCCACAGCAGGGTTATGACCAGAGAGGTACCTGTGGGTGGTGTTTGTGTGAGCTGGGTGCATGTGTGCTATGGAAACTACTTGCATCTGACACACAGATATGCATGGGGCATTCCAGTTATGCTGGCATATGCAGGTACATCAGCTGCTTCCCAATACATCAGTCCTACCTCCTTTGTGATCTACAGGTGCTCGGGCAGACATCACCGGTATCCCCTACTATAGGACTGGTTACTGTGATGCATACCTGTATGTACAATTCCAAGGGTGTCTCCATTTCACAGTGATACAATATATACTGTATGTCTGAGGTACTTTCCCCTGTGTACTGCGTGTATATCTAGCCCAACAGCCATGCCATGTCATTCTTTTGGATGGTGAAACATATTACCACCATACATTCACAATGGCATACTGCTAGCAAGTGTTATACTGGTGGGGATTGTCCTTGGCACTGCAGCTGTGAGGGCTTGTCCCAGTCATCAGCAGTAGTGGGCAATGGCCACCAGATCTTACCTCAACATGAATACATACCAACCACTCTCACACAATATGAAACACACACCATCCTAACACACACAAACCTACATATTGTGCAAATGCTACAACCTATCCTGCTACTTTGGCCACCTCTGTGCATCTCTGCTCCACTCATATTATACCTACTCATGCATGTTTCTACATGTCTACACAAGATTGTGGGGGCACACCTGACTGTTACTACAGTTCTATGCTGGATTGGGGGTAGGGGTACACCTGACTGTTTCTACATGTCTACATGGGAGTGGGGGGGCACACCTGACTGTTATTACATTGCTATATAAGGATGGGGGGGGCACAAGTGACACTTGTTCACATTTACTATGACTGTACTGGTATGTCATGTACTCCATTTCATTCTGTATTGCTAACTATCATGCTGTCTAGAGGCACACCAGTGTACTACAGATCATAGCTTTGGTTGCCCTACATATTATTGTCTGACATCCTACCCTTCAGAACTGACATCCCACTGCCTGCCCTGCTGTGGTCTGTCTGTGTAGGCCTGGGGGTGGGGTTAACCATAGCCATCATTCTGGGGCCATGGCACAGGGCCTGTTTGGGTTTGTGTCCACCTGTCCTGCTGGCTGTGACTGTTGTTGGGTATGTGAACCATCTTGACTGGCATGTGTGGGTTATATGGACACATATTTCACTCAGCACATTTCCTGCAATGTTTTTTTTCACCCTGTGTAGTATTGGCTACTACGGTGACTCCAGTATGTGTTACACATGTCAGGGTGCCACTATAGGTGTCTACTGTCTGCTGCCATAACATTCACCCACCCAATTCCTTTGCATGCTCACATCCATACCATGGCTTCAGGTGACAACACATTCTACTCCATTTGGCAATTGGTAGGGTCATTGACTTACCTTGTGGGTGTGCCAGACTTGTGGATGGTGCTGGAAGGCTGCCTGTGTCGCATGCACATAGTACACTCCCTATACCTGGTTGAGCACAGGTGGTGTCATGTTTGGCATCCCTTTTACTGTATGTGTGAGTCGGAGAAAGGTGTCATTCCTTGGGAACCTACTGTGTCAGTGCATGTGCATACATTGCCTCTTTGCCAAGGCTAGGGCATACTGGGCACGCCTCTTCTGCCTAATGGGGCAGGGTCAGGTTCTTCCTCCTCTGGGTCACTCTGTGCCTGTGCAGGCCATGGCATTGGTGGGGAGCTGTGTGGCCCTGCCCAATACTGTTCCTGCTGCAGCTGTTTCTGCAGGATCATATTGTGTAGCATAGCACATACCATAACAATCTGGGTACATGTAGCTGGTGAATACTGCAAGGCTCCACCAGATGTGTTCAGACACCGGAACCATGACCTGAGCATCCCAAATACACCCTCTATTATAGGTCTGGCTTGTGCGTGTGCCTCATTATGGTGTTCTTGTTCAGGTGTGTCTGTGCATTTCTGATGGGTGTCATCAGCCACGGCTCCAGTGTGTACCCAGCATCCTACACTAGGTGACTGTAGGGGATATCCCCATTGGCAAATCTCTGGTACAGCTGTGTCAAAAGCCATATGTGGGAATTGTCATAGCTTCCAGGGCAGCCAGCACACACATTCATTATAATGCCCTGGGCATCACATACGATCTGGCAGTTGATGGAGGGTATGTCCCTGCGGTAGATGTAAGCCCTGCTCTGCTTACCGGGTAGTGCTTTGATGTGTATGTGCATGCAGTCTATAGCACCCACTACCCCAGGGTATTCTGCTATTTGGTGGAAGAGATGCATATTGCTAGTCAACACCTCATGGGTGTTGAGGAAATATACATGCTCACTGGCATGTGCTGACATGGCATCCAGGAACTGGTGGAATACTCTGGATGCTAATGCCTGTGAGATCCCCATGATATCCCCAGTTGTGCTTTGGGAGGTACCTGTGGCTAGTATATCTAGGCCTATACGTACCTTGGTATCCACTGGGATGGGTTTCCCTTGGTCAGTTTGGTGTGTCAAGTGTGGCCGGCACAGCTCAACTACTTGCTGTAGGAGGTCTCTGTCCACCCTATAGTGCTCCACTATTTCCAGGTCATGTAGCTCCTGGTAGGTTACCCTGGGTTTGTACACTCTTCTCCATCTCCTCACTGTGGGTTGTTCGGCAGCATGCACATCCTCACCACCCTCAGCCTCTTGCACATGTTGTTCTATGTTGCCTGCTGCAGCCTTTCTCATTTTGTAGGTTTGTTTGTTAAAATTTCCCCGCTTGTATACACCAGTGGTGTAGACTGTGGGAAAAAACAGTGGGGAAGGTGTTTGCTTAGTTTATAGTAGTGTTCTGGGCTGGGCTGGGCTGCTGCCTGTGTAATTGGCTGCTTCTGATACATTTCACCTGCCAGATATGCTAGTTCTCCTTGATTACCTTCTTACTGCTGTTTTCCCTTCCCATTGCTCTTCTTTTTGGGCCCAGGGCCCCATAGCGCAAACAGAGTACTCAGATGTGCACACTGCTGCTGTTTCCTGGTTTAACTTTTTTTTCTTCCTGTAAAACCTGGTGCATGGCGTGCACACCCACTTGCACTTTGTAAAGAGTGCTAGGCAGGTTTAGACACACCCCCTAGCTTAGCTGTGCTAAGCTAGGAGCATACTCGAGCCACAGGGCTCCAATCCGCTTACCGTATGCCTGACACACCCACCCATGATGTCACCTACCTCTTAGTCTTGCACTCAGCTATTCATACTCTTATACTGTTGGGACCTGCCTCACATGCTGGGGAAAACTGGGATTCACTATCCTTCCCCTCATTTGCATAGGATTGCCTGCTAATGCATAGTTACATGTGTCACACTGTGCCTCCCCCATTAGCAACCACTATTCACTGACCAGGTTGTCTTTTGACTGCCATTGACTTGCATGGCAGAATACTGATTTTAGTTAGACTGCTTTTTTTAGGTTTATTTTCTTATTTTCCCACCGATCCCGTTTGCGCTCCGCTGCCCTATGCTTAAACAGTCAATCTTGATGGAAATTTAATAAAAGTTGTGTTTTGTACATTTTGCATTGCTTGCAATGCCAATGGCCTTATACTTGGCCATTGACATGCTTCCTCAATGATATGCAGCCTTTATTTGGTGCTGTCATGTCTCCGTTTTGGATTTTGCAGAACCGTACTCGGTTACTAACCAAGTACATTTCTAAAAATTATGCTAGTCCTGCATGGCCTGATTCCAGCTTCCTGGATAGCAGATTTACCTCATTTGCATTTTTTTCACCTGCAAATGGGGTAATTTGCATATGGGGCTGGGAACGTGCAGGACTATTGCAAGAGTGCTCATGCATGTCAAACGAGCACGTACGTGGATCGCTTGGCCGCCATATTGCCAACATTACCTCTTACACTAATCATGCACACCATGCAAGCTTTTGAGAATCCAGGGATTGTCTTACAAACTCTAAACCTTTTTCTTGTTGAATTGTAGTATATAAAGAACAGACATCAATAGTACACATCATAGTCTCTTTGTTAATAAAAGTGTAATTTTTTAACTGATCCAAAAAAAAAAAACCCAGGAATCTTTTAAATAAACTTTATTGACCTGAACTAAAGGGTTGAAAATAGTATCCAAAAAATTAGAAATATTCATGATTTTATTACATGGTGAATAAACTATTGGCCTGAATAGAGGATTAGCAGCATCTTTATGAATCTTTGGCATGACAAATAAAGTGGCCAGTTGTGGTTGCTCTACTAATAAAAATTCAAATAAGTCAAGTGAAATGTGTCCTTAATGTAAGATTTCTAAAAGTGTTAAATCAGTTTCCTGATAACTATTCCTAACTGTATCCTTACTCACTTTCCTATAACTGTTAACATCTGAAAGTGAGTTCTCCATTGCCTTGTTATATTCTGCAGCCTCCATAATCACTAACCCATTTCCTTTACCTGCCTTCATAAACCAAAAATTATGATATCTTGTCAAATCTAATAAGGTTTGATGTTCATTAGTAAGATTATGTCTGACCAAACAAGACCTGTTTTTATTTTTATTTCTAGTTCTATTTTAATTACTTGGTTCTCACAATACTTTGTATAAATCAGCTTCACAGATAGAGGAAAAAACATTTCAAGTGTTTACTAAAGGAGGATTTTTGTATTTTACCTCATTACGTACCTTAACTGTTTTATCAAAAATGTATTTTAAATTAAGTTTCCTTACAAATAATTTAAAATCTAACAAACTGTTAGTAATATCAGCTCTACTCAAAGGAATAAAATAAAATCCTTTTTATAATAAATTTATTTCATTTTCAGAAAAAAAACTGTTAGGTAAATTGAAAATAGTCTGTCCCATTGTTAGTGAGCCCTTCCTTTGCCTCATTTTTTTGCTTGGACTGTCGGATCCTCTGAAACCATGGAAGAATTGTCATTTAAGAGTCCTTGAATAGAAAAAAGGGTGTTGACTAATAATTCATTAGCATCACTAGAGTCACTGGACACAGTAAAAACTGCTGGATTTTCAGTAGTAAACCAAAATTAAGCCAACAAATCGTATCAAACTTCTAGGTGTAACAGTAAATGACAGGCTGAAATTTGATATACACATATCCCTAACAATCAAAAAAGTCCATGCCAAACTGGGATCTCTTTAAAGGGCAAGACCGTTCCCACCAAGCCAGACTAGCTACAGCTAAATATCAACTTCTATCTACCCTTCATTACTGCTCAAACATTTTCACAAACTTGAGCAAGACTGACATCAAAAACTTTGATTCCTGCTATAACAAAATAGCAAAGTTTGTCAGCAACCATCCCCAAAAATCTCATCATTGTTATGTTCTTTGGCAACTTAACTGGCTTGAACTTTCCAACCTGTTAACACTAAACCAACTTACCTTTAGTCACAAAATCATTCACAACCCCAGCTTCTGCCCTGCACTTTCCTCCCTGGTCCAACCACATGTCAATACCAGGTGCCTTAGGTCCTCAGATAAACTACTGCTAACAATTACCCAATCTCACAATTACCATGGCAACTCCCTCTATTCAAATATAAGAGCTAAGACATGGAATGCTGTCCCTGGTCACATACAAAATATACCCAGCTATACTTCCTTTAAAACAAAAACAAGATACTATCCCAAAAGCACCTGGCTCTACCCCTGTAGTTCTCCTGGACAACTCCTCTCTCCTGGTTATTCACAACCTCTTTATACAGAGCAGTACTACTTCACCATATGACCTGAAACTATATTTACAAGGCCTGATAGATTTTCTTCAGACAATAAGGGATCAAGCATCTATGTATTATGCAATGACATATGTCTTTATACAATTTTGTTTTGTTAATCAACTTTCCTAACATTTCTTGCCTTTCTCTTTTAATCTCTGTTAGTGTTCAGTTATCATTATACTTGTGCATGATATGCTCTATGTTGTGCTATCACTATAATGTTTATTTCTTTCCTTGAATATCATATGACTACTAAGGTTTAACTTCTAGATCTACCATTTTGTATTTTATTACTATGTTATGTATTATTCTGTTCATTACTTTGTGGAGCTTTTCTTCCCGGGTCTCCTTTGAAAACCAGCTCCTGGCCCAGTCAGACACTACCCGGTTAACAAATGTAAATAAATAAATAAATTAAAACAGTAGAGTGCCTCTTTTGTCTTCTATTCTGTCCACCATCCTCGACTACTGAGGCCTCAATTGTTGACATTTTGGTGACTCCTTGATTAGAAAAGGAGTGTAACTGATTACATCTGTCTGTGTGGACTGTCTTTTGTGTTTACCTCAAGTTGTCCTTTTAGGATCAGCACTGGATTTTAATTTATTTTTATTCAATAAAAACGCCTGCCCAGTCTTATAAGCAGTGATGTCTCTGACTAATTTTTTTCTTTTTTCTTAAAACAACACTGCTAACATGTCTTTCAGTTTTGTTTGAAAGTTTTTCATACTGCTGGTGAATGTATTCAAGAAAGGTGTTAAATGAATTTATACATTTTGTCTTACCTACTTGTTCCATTACCATGAAAATGAACTTCATAAAATCTTTGCAGCCAATAGCATGCCTAGCTAATGCATTTTCAACATATTTTTTCTTAACCGCTAAAACATGCTCCCTAATCCTGTCACTTAACCTTCTTAGAGTCTTTCTGTAGGTTTATAGTGTAGGTAGTTTTCATTTTACACATCTTGGTTATGTTTTCACAGCAAGGAACAGATATAATTGCAACAGTGATGGATTAGTATTCATTGTGTGTTGTTCCAATTGTGACAGTTTTTTATATTGGAAAGACTATAAGAAGGTTAAGTAACAGGATTAGGGAGCATGTTTTAGCGGTTAAGATAAAGGATGTTAAAAATGTATTAGCTAGGCAAGCTAAGGGCTGTAAAGATTTTAGGAAGTTCATTTTCATGGTAATGGAACAAGTAGATAAGACAACATTCATAGATTCATTTAACACCTTTCTTGAATACATTGAATTGAAATGGTAAGTCTGAAATAAACCAGGGCTTAATGATCCTCTTTCTATCAAAAAATTGTTAAAATAGCAATGTATTTATACAATTCCTAAAATAGGCATACAATTTGAATGGTTTTATTGTCTTATCAATTAGTTAATTGCTTGATAAATTTCATTGGAGGTTCTATTATAACATCACTAAAAACTGTGTTTTAAATTGTGGTGTAACTTTAGTCTTTTATTCTGATGAAGTTCTAAATATTATAAAAAAGGAACATGCTTAACATATTATTTCCGGTGTATTTTGGGGGGGTTTGTAGACCTGGATCATTTGAGAGTGCTGTGCTTGTTTTTTTTCAGTTCTTAGTTTGTTTGCACAATTACTGGTTTGACCTGACATACAAATATGGTTCTTTGTCCCAGTGATATTAACATATTACTGCTGAATACAGAAAGAAATGTATTCCCTAAATTTTTAGCAGTATACTAATAGGTCATCATCCACATTATTCAAACATAGTATGACAGTGCAGTATCAAGGTTATATTATTATTATTATTATTATTATTATTAATTATTATTATTATTATTATTATTTAGAAGCATTTAATACCTTTTCAAATCAATCAATATTATGTTAGATATTTTACTTATCACAAGAAGTATATAATACATTGTGTATAGCCCCTCAGCTAGAAGTCCTTTCCTCTACTGACCAGATTAACATGGTACTTCATTTGCTTACAAAATTAGTACTGCCTCAATGGTAGTTCTCTCACCAGTGTCTTATTACATGCACTGTCAGACATACATGTTTATGGATAATGCATTGAAAAGAGCAGCTATGTAGACACATTTTTTATAATATGTGCTGTATTCATTTTGCACTTTGAAAATTCTATGTACACAGAGACCAATAAAAAGCTAATTTCTTTCTTTATAAATGCAATGCATAATGCAGTCATATGGTAACTATTAAGTCAGTAGTGGGAATTTTGTCCAACTAATACTATGCATAGCACAGTAGCTCCTGCAATTATCATTAAAGTAGAGCTAAAAATAGATGATAGATGCAAACCTCTTTTCTGTACCTGAAGAAGTAACTCCAGGTGGCTAAATCTACCAAGTAAGCATTTCTGAAATTCAAATTAAAGAAAATGGAAGTGACTGGCAGTCAAAATGTTGTAATGAAGCATTCCAAGCAAGTAGAAACAGTGATGAAGAACTTTTTCTATTATTTGTTATTAGGGCAAGCCAAAACACACTGCAAAAAGACTTGCATGTTTAATACTTAATAAATGGTTCTCCAGTTAAAATGCAACTGTTAGAAAACTGTCTATGTGGAATTCAGAAGGCCTGAGTATTAGCGAATGTAGAACGTGACAAGTGCTGCATATCCGGCAGTATTACTTATGACCAGTGTAAAAGCTGTAAACCAGATCTAGTACAACTGTGTTTTAACAATAACCCAATCCTCACTCATTATCAGCAATAGCTGTAGACTATAAGATGTGCATGGTTTATTTTGTTAAATGGTTATTACAAACAGATTTATTGTAAAATAATATTGCAAATACAAAGTACAACAAAAGTTGTAATCTGTTGAATGCTTAGCACCATTTAAGGCCCTACAGGCTTAGAAAAAATATACAACATAATGAAGTTCAGAAATGGCATTCTTCTTTTTCAGTAACCATATCATTGTTTTCCAACTAGACACCTTACTCCAAGCTGTATTCATTACTGTTCTAATGTTGCAAAATAAAATGACATCTCATTTTACTAAATACCTATCCATATTTTCCATTTTTTCTTTGATGTGTGACACATTTGAGCAGGGGGTTATCATTTCATTTCCTGATTGGGGTACTTTCTCTGCAGTTTCTCAGTGGCCTCCCTGTGTCCTCATATGTTTTCAAGAGGAGTTCCAGTTTCTTCCCCTATCCTTAAAACATGTTCAAAATGATCATACCAGTTCCTATTATGTAAGTGTTTAATGTGTGTGTGTGTGTGTGTGTGTGTGTGTGTGTGTGTGTGTGTGTGTGTGTGTGTGTGTGTGTGTGTGTGCATGTGTGTGTGCGTGTTTGTGTGTGTGTGTTTGTGTAATTGTGTGCACATCTTGTAACAAATGGTTCATCCAGGATTAGCTTCTCTGCCGTAAACTCACTGACTGCCAGGCTATGGATATTTGTGGTTCTCCAGGAACCCTAAATAGGGTAAAGCAGTACCAGGAAATGAAGAAATAAGATGTATAGTACTGCATAGGATGTTATGGAGGACTTGGCCTTTACATTTCTCAAGAATGAACAAAGTTGGAGAATGAGGAGATTGAGTGCTTAATGTTTCTACCTCAGAGAGCTTGTTTCTCCATTTTGATTCACAGTAGGGTGCTTCTATGGGGAGACTGCAAATCCTCACTTTGTCCATGAATATAGGTGTGCATGGCCTGCATGAATGAGTGTATGTATGTATGTGTATATGTATATGTGTGTGTGTGTGTGTGTGTGTGTGTGTGTGTGTGTGTGTGTGTGTGTGTCCTGTGATGCTGCTGCCCCATTCATGATTGACATTCTGAATGACTTTGGTATCAAGGCAGTACGGCAGTTTCTAAAGCATTGGAACATCTGTGATATTACTACCATTTCACAGATTTGTATGTTACTGGATATTATTCTAGAGGACAACATTTTCATCTATGGGAATGAACATTATTGGCAGAAATGGGGGGTAACAATGGGCACTTCATGTGCTAACAGTTACTCCAACATTGTTATGGCCCAATGGGGGACTGACCATGTCCTTAGTAATGTAAATACATGGAAGACATATATAGCCTACTACAGGAGATTTGTGGATGATATATTCCTCCTGTGGACAGGGAATGATCAACAACTCTCTGATTTTATTGAATACCTTGGCAATACTACATCCTTCCTTGAATTTGAAGTTTGCAGTTCTAGACAGAAGATAGATTTTGTAGATGTTACACTACAGTATGGAATAGATGGCAATCTCAAGACTCAAATACACAGGAAAGTTGCTGGAAAAATCATTTATTACATAGGACTAGCATGCACCCTATACATGTTTATCCACATGTCATTAAAGGTCATCTTCTTATAACATCCAGACTTTGTACCAATGACGACATGTACAAGGAAGAGACAGATCACTTGATACAATGTTTCCACAAATGTGGATATAAAAAAAGAGGAAAATCCAGAAAAGAGTCCTGGATAACAGGTGTCTAAAAAACACAAGAGGTCAGCCTTATTTCTAGGCTGGAGAGACACACAAGGGAGATGAACCAAATCCCAGAGAAACAAAAGTGATATAGAATTATATCCTTGAACATCTTTTCTTTTTTCTTTTCTTGTCACATACTCATAAATTGCTATAATTCTAAAAACCTGAACTTTCCATCTTACATCAAGAATTGCAGTTCGACCTACAACAGCAAAAGCAATATTCAGAATTTTTATCATTTCCTTATATAAAATAACTATTCCTGAACACATCTGTTTTCCTAAATTACAAACTACATTTTTTCCTACCATACTTCTAATTGCTGTCTCTCTTCTTTTGTTAAAAAGCTAGTATCTTCTAGTATAATAATGTAATTTTCCTGCTTTTTATACTACTAAAGTCACCTGTTCTCGCAATACTCTTTAAACTATTAACATTTAATGCAACTATTTTACACAAAATATTAACCTTTTAATATTACCCTTAACCTTTCCCTTTCTTGATCTCTTTATTATGCCATTCAACAGTTTTCCTTTTTCTTTCTCAAACTCTCTTACCTACAGTATTTCTTTTTTGCTTAACTAAATTCCATTTTATATCACTATTGCTCGATCCATATCCTTCTTCATCTCTTGTATTAAAATTAAAACTTTCATTACTAACCTTTGTGATTATTTCTCATGCTGTACATTATTTATTTCTTCCCATTCTATTTGTATACTCCTTACTTTTTCTCCATGTGTGTGCAGACTCATTTTATTGATTCTTTCCTTTTAATGTGTCTGCCATCTCTTGTTCTACTTCTGTTACATTAAACTTACATTCCGTCCCCAAGTGTCCTGCTTTTTTATGGTTATAACACTTTACTTCACAGTTGGCTGGCCCCAATATTTTACCATACCTTTGTCCTCATTTATAATACTTGGGATGTGTACAATATTATCATTTTCTATTTTCAAAACAACATGGCAACCCCATGCACCTGTAACCCAAACCTCTAGTATCACAAACTATAATAATATCTATCGCATCATTACACAAACTTAATAAATGTCTTTTTAAAGTCACTTTCAACCTCAGTCATGAAATGAATGCTAATTTTCTTTTTAGTCTTTCTACGAAATGCTTTAAATACATAAGAGTTCCAAGGGACACAGTATTTCTTTTTTTTTTCATACTCTGCCAAAGAGTTTTCCATTATTCGACCAGTCTCAAAAATAATATTATAAAAGATCTCTTTGTTTATATGAATGAACACCATTACCTCATATACATTAACTCTTGAAGGCATTATTATTTCATCCCATGCTTTATATCTGTCCAGTTCACCTTCTTATTTTTTTGGTTCACTTTGTACCTTAAAAAGCTTTTATCTTTCCATATTTGCTGCTTTCATTTCTTCTCCCTCTTTTTCCACTCTGGCCTTTACTATCTAGGCATATGACTTTCTGTTATCGACTTGCTGAACATCCTTTATCTGTATCTTCGACATTAAGTCTCCCCACGGAATGTTGTTACCATTTTCAGGTTCACTGGCATTCACTATCTCCATGAGCAAATCATCCCACAACCCTCCTGATTGGAGGGTTGTAATAACACATTCCTGTGTTAACTCTTCATCTCTGAAGAGATTTTTGCTGAAATAAGTCCCAGAATCCATTCCTGTAGTTAACAATTTTTCCTCTCCATTAATGTTGATCAGAGCAAGCTTGGATGCTTTCTCAACTTTGCTGCATTTGCTACAATCTTCCCACAAAGGTTCATCTGCCTTTGCACTACATTTTTCTCGTCTGCATTCTAGCAATCCTATTTTTCAACAAAAATATCTTTTACCTCAGACCCTACTTCCATAGCTTTATCGCTATGCTTTGAACACTCCAGCTTTTTTTTTATTTCTCCTCCCGGCTTCTCCAAGCTGCCTTTGTGCTCAGACAGGAAACTGGAAGTTTCACTGCAAAAACATTTCCCTGTATGCAAAACAGTAGCAGAAGTGCCCTAATGTCCTAGCTAAATTTCCCTTACCAATACAAACTTTACCTAAGGTCTCCACTGAAAAGAGGCTAGTAGCCTTGGTTGACTAACCCAGTCAACAAAGGATAAATAAATAAATGAACTTTAGGAATTTATTGACATATATTATAGAACATGTACTATACAGTACAACAGAAAACCATAATATAGCCAAGCATATAGTCTACCAGCATATTTAAAAGGTATACTAATAACAGAAACATATGGATATGAGTGTAAAGGATTATGAATATAAACTCACGGTGGTGCTGCTGCAGTAGCGTTGTCACCTCACAGTAAGACGCTGTCTGGTTCAATTCTCAGCTAGAGCGTCTTCTGCGTGGAGACATGCATGAATGGGTGTACCTTCGTTGAAGGTTGTGCGTCAGGGCTGGTAACTCGGCATGTAAAAATCAACTACCAATCATTAGCGGACCGGAGCTCCACTGTGGCGACCCCTAACTGGGAAAAGCCGAAAGACACAACAACATTAGCAAGTTTCTTTCTTTTAAATGGGATTTGATTGCCTCAACTACCTTTTGCCTTATGTGTGACTCTTGAGTGAGTCACTTAACTAGACAGTGCTGTGGGGCAATGTTGGACATTGGCCTAAGTTCCTTAATGGCTGCCTGGACCTCAAGTCTTGCAACTAGCTGCATATATATATATATATATATATATATATATATATATATATATATAGGTAGGTACTAGGCTATCGGCCTAAGGGCCTACGTATGCCTAGCCAACAAGGTTCCATGGCTTACGCCACCCAATAAGTTATTTTCCTGTGCCACTGTCAAGCAGAGACACAGAAGTGATCCCTGGGGTGTATTTCCTATTTCCCATCCATTCATCAAGATTTTTCTTGAAGAGTGCTAATGAAGAACTTTGCTTGACATAGATAGGTAGCTTGTTCCAGAGTATAAGAAGTCTCTGGGACAGGAATCTATCCCTCCAGCATGTCCTGTTTATTGTGGTGACAAGGTTTAGGTCCCTAGAGCGTGTAGCTTAGAGGGATTGGGATTTCTTTAGGTGTAGCATGTCCAACAGCTCTGGGTTTGACATAGCTTTATATGTTAGGCAGAGATCACCTCGGAGTAGGCGATATGCTACGGAGTGAAGCTGGAGTTTTTTGAGGCAGTCAGTGTAGGTCATTTGTTTGAGGCCAGTAATCCTCTTTGTGAGGTACTTATGTGGCCTTTCCAGCTGCTGCAGATGTCTTGTGAGGTACATTCCAAAAGGGGCGTTGTACTCTATAATGGGTCTAATGAGTGTCGAGTAGACTGGAACAATGACCTCTTTCTTCCTGGATGAGAACCCTTTTATGATGAGGTGTGCCACGTAGAAGGACTTCCTGACTACTGTGGCGATGTGACTATCAAAGGAGAGACTACTGTCCACCTGGGTCCCAAGGTCTCGTATCATGCATTCAGTGTTAAGTAGATTGCTGCCTATGTGGTAGTTCATGGGTACAGAGTTTTTACCAAAGGGGATGACACTGCACTTTTTGGCATTGAGCTTGAGGCCATGGCTCTGACACCAGGCATCTGTCTCAGTGAGACCCTTCTGTAGGATGTCCACATCATTTGGGGACTTGACTATGGCTCCTAGTTTGCAGTCATCTGCGAACTTCGTTAGCCAGAGGCCTTCTGTGTTAGCCTGTACTTCAGAGAAGTAGATACCAAACAGGAGAGGTCCCATGACGGAACCCTGTGGTACTCTACTTGTCACTGCTTTGAGGTCAGATTTGTAGTCTGCAACTTTTACAGTGTGGTTTCTGTCAGTGAACCAGTTGGCAACCCATCTTGTGATGTAGGGATTTATACCTAGTTTAGTGAGTTTAGCTATAATTCCAGAATGGGAGATGGTGTCGAAAGTCTTGGCGAGTTCAAGATATAGATCAAGATCAAGATATAGATATATGTCAAGATTATAAATATATATATATATATATATATATATATATATATATATATATATATATATATATGTATCTACTACTATTCACCAAAAGCACTTTTCACCGAAAATCAAATTAGAGTGCACTTTTCACAGAAAGCTCATTTCACCGAAAACACAATTCACCGAAACACATTTCACGGAAAGTTGTAGATGGCCTTTACCCCATTGTAGTGCAACCCTGGAGTTAGTATATATAGTAGGGGGGGCACTCCCTCCCCACATATTTTATGTATATATTATTGTCAGAGAATAGTAATATATTGCAGTTACATGTATTCATGTATATAATTCAAAATATTTAAAATATGTGGGGGGTTACACCCCCCACACCCCCCATGTGGGGGGCGGTGCCTCCCCACCCCCCCTTACTATATATACTAACTCCAGGGTTGCACTACAGTGGGGAAAAGTCTGTCTACAACTTTCGGTGAAATGTGTTTCAGTGAAATGTGCTTTCGGTGAATAGTAGTAGAGCCATATATATATATATATATATATATATATATACGCTAGGCACATATGACAGTAAACGTAAACAAGCAATACTTCCATATGTTATAAAAGTAATGTGCGGTGTATGATGTTATTTACATGCTTTACAAAACAGCACTTACTACATATTTAAATTAATTTTTTGCAGAAAGTTATGCACTTTCTAGCAGCCTACAACATTATTGTAATTCAGGAACCAAAAGATTGTCTTACTTGATAGTATAATATACTGTATAGTGATCACATGGTTAGTCTCCAAGTCTTCCATTTCTGTTGACACAAGCATGTATCTTTTTTTGCATTTTTTTCTTAGGTCACAGATCTTTCACATAGCTCACTGTTTTTTTTTTGTTCTCTTGTATCTGAGATAGTAATGAGCAAGATGCTTAAGAGATGCTCTAGAGTGTTATCAGAACTTACTCATGGCAAGGACCTTACATTTGCTAACCACCTTCTTAAAACTGTGAACTGTAAACCTAATCTCCAACTTCATGTTCATGTCAATTCTCAAAGCTCCTGATAAGATGCTAAAAAGAATGCATATATACACAATCAGTCTTTCCTCTGTTTTAAACATTTTGTATCACCATGACTTCTGGATAGATGGGAAAACATTTGCAGTACTGTGGACCCCAAAGATGATAATCTTCCATTTGTGGGTAAGAGAAGGATCTCAAATACTGTCTTTATTGATTTCACAGACGTATTTGACTTAGTCAATACTAATCTGCTCACAGCTGTCACTAGCATTAGCTTGATTCAGTTACAAAGTAACACACGTTTTTGCAGTGACATTATGAACAGGTCATTTGTTGTTAAAATCAAATGTCAGCTTCCAGTACCTGGCTCTGTGGCACAAAGGGATGAAGCTTTGATTACGACCCAAATGAACTCAGATTAATTAACACTCCCACTGGAGAAGACAAATGGGAGTACAGTGGATATAAAAAGTTAAAATGCCAGGTTTTTGTGATATAAAAAAATGAGACCACAATAAAACTTTTCAAAACTTTACCCACCTTTAATGTGACCTATAACCTGTACAATTCAATTGAAAAAAAAAAAATCTGTTAGGGAAAAAATATAAAAAATAAAAAATGTACAATATGCTGACTGCATACATGTGCACACCCTTAAACTAATACTTTGTTGTGTGTGCACACCCTTGACTAATCTTGACTTGACAATATTTGCCCACTCTTCCTTGCAAAAGCGCTCCAAATCTGTCACATTGTGAGGGGATCTCTTGTGCACAGTCCTCTTCAGGCCACTCCACAGATTATCTATTGTATTTAGGTCTGGGCTCTGGCTAGGCCATTCAAAAACTTTAATTTTCTTCTGGTGATACCATGCTTTAGTTTATTTAGATGTATGCTTGAGGTCATTGTTGTGTTGAAAGGTGAAATTCCTCTTCATCTTAAGCTTTCTAGCAGACACCTGAAGGTTTTGGGTCAAAAGTGACTGGTATTTGTAACTGTTCATAATTCCCCCAACCTTGACTAAAGCCCCAGTTCCAGCTAAAGGAAACCAACCCCAAAGCATGATACTGCCACTAGTATGTTTCACCATGGGGATGGTGTTCTTTTGGTGATGCGCAGTGTTGTTTTTGCCCCAAACGTAACTTTTGGAACTGTGGCCAAAAAGTTCAACATTGGTCTCATAAGACCATAAGAAAATTTTCTCACATGCTTGTGGTGGACTTGATGCATTGTTTTGCAAATTTTAGCTGAGCCTGGATGTTTTTCTGTGTAAGAAAAGGCTTCCATCTTCCCCATACTCCAGACATATGGAGAATACAGGAGATTGTTGTCACATGTAGTACACAACCAGTACTAGCCAGAAATTCCTGCAGCTCTTTCAGTGTTGCTGTAGGTCTCTTGGCAGCCTCCCTGATCAGTTTTCATCTTGTCTTTTCATCAATATTAAACGTCCAGTTCTTTGCAATGGCACTGTTGTTCCATATTTTCTTCACTTTTTGATGACTGTCTTCACTGTGTTCCATGGTGTATCTAATGCTGTGGAAAGGTTTTTGTACCCTTCTCCTGTCTGATACCTTTCAACAATGAGATCCCTTTGATGCTTTATAAGCTCTCTGTGTACCATGGCTTTTGCTGTAGCAGGCAACTGAGTAAATGTCAGGAAAATCCTACTAGGAGAGCTGAACTTTATTTGAGGTTAATAAGAGTCTCTTTAATTGATGGCAGGTGTGTACCCAAGAAGACTGAATGTTGTAATTAAATCAAAAGGTGCTTCAACAAAGTATTAGTTTAAAGGTGTGCACACACAACAAAGTATTAGTTTAAGGTGGTGCATACTTATGCAACCAGCGTATTGTACATTTCTTATTTTTTATATTTTTTCCCCTAACAGATTTGTTTGTGTTTTAATTGAATTGTACAGGTTATAGGTCACATTAAAGGTGGGAAAAGGTTTGAAGTGATTTATTGTGGTGTCATTTTTTTATATCACAAAAACCTGGCATTTTAACAGGGGTGTGTAAACTATTTATTTCCACTGTATATGGGAGTGAGCAAGTGTCTGTCAACTCGCCTATCCTGGGGGAGGGGGAGATGGCCTAAATTGCTGCAGTAACGGTAAAGGTGAAAGATGAATGACATACAGCATTGAGGTAGGATTTACATTTGGCTCTGCCAAAGCATTTTTGTGTAGTAACCTTAAAGGGACGTATGTAAGAACGTGAATGTCTGCAGGAGAAGGTGCTGTAAGGTTATCACATCAGAAGCAGTGCATGTCAAATGATGAAGAGGAGGAGTTAAGCTATG
Organism: Protopterus annectens; assembly: GCF_019279795.1. Taxonomy (NCBI): domain Eukaryota; kingdom Metazoa; phylum Chordata; order Ceratodontiformes; family Protopteridae; genus Protopterus; species Protopterus annectens. Next base: position 1,765,279,937 of record NC_056739.1, read on the forward strand.
AAATTAGAAAACTGTAATAATAGACTGGATTATGGCTTGTTATGATCTTTCATTTCTCTCTGATGAAGGAAAGGGCCAGGCCACTGAATGGCAAAAGGGCTGAGAGCTGGTAGGCAGCAGAGGATAAAAAAAGATAAAAAAAAAAGATTTAAAAAAAGTAAACAACTCTGCTTTTCTCTTACTTTATCAATAAGCTATTAGCAGATCACTCCATCTCCAAAATACTTCTCATACAGATGACTTATCCACCAGCTTTTTCCTTTCCCTTTCAATCTATTATCAACCAGTTCAAAACAGACCTAACATGTCTCTCCTTTAGACTTTACTAAAAAGACCTATACTAGTGAATTAACATGATTTCTGGACCATAATAAACCATCAATGACCTAAATACATCCCCATTAAACATCACATCCTATTTCAAATAATTTGGTATCAGCTCAGTCAATTACCCTTTAATGCTATGTAGAACAAACCAAAGCAAATATCAGTACATATAATTTTTCATCATGTAAAATTTCACACTTCTTTGGCCCAGAACTAAGAGTGTTGTAGAGAAAAGAATTTTGCTGTTTGACATGAATACAGCTTTCAGTCCATTGTCATATCTTCAGAGGAAAATAAATAAATTTCATTACAACAACCTTAACTAGAATATGTAGGTTAACCCACTGTTTCTTGAAGAGAGATTTAGCTTAACAAAATCACATGGCTATCAGTGACACCGTGGACAGACCCTGTATAATATATCTTCATTTTTTTTTTATTTCTAATTCTTGTCTCCTATGTCAATCAGCAGATTAACACAATTTCATTACATCTCCTTAGCTTACAGTCAAGTGGTGGTGCTGCTACCCTTAGCATCAAAATAAACTGTACTGTAATGAGCACTCCCTCTCATCCAATCATTAGACTCAAACATTGTGGAACACTGCCCACTTGCCTAAAAGGGGACAATCAACACACACAAAAAAAATCAGATCTGAACTAAGTCACCTTTCAGAAACATCTAAATTTAACTCTTTCCATCAAACTACCATTATATGAGCAGTTTCTCTCCCCACCTCCTCCTCCTTCCTTCTCATTACAACCTATTCCCCTACATCTATAAACCTCCCAATTCCATCCTAACTCATTGCTCCTCTCTCTCTCTCTCTCAGAACTAATTAAGCTTAGTAACATTGTCTGTGAGTTCAACTTGCATGAGTTGACAAAGCTAACAAAACTATTTTGTTTAAAATGAATGCAAAACTTGCAATTAAAATTTTTATTCTATACTATATTCTATATTCTGTATTCTTTGACTTATTTGTTTCAACACTGGAACTTACGTACCCAAGCATTGCCTGAAAATTGTCCTTCTGAGCTCAGTGCATTACACCACTTAACAAAAATGAATAATATAGGCACATATGAGAAGATGGTAATCAGATCATCCAGTTTAATGTTAATCACTGTCTGAACTATGCATAAGGTATCTGTAGGGATAATTTTGTTCACAGAGAATTAAAAGTTATTATTACAGTAGCCAGGCTAATTAAGACTGTCTGCCAGAGGTAGATTTAGAATTGGTAGTAGAACATAAAATTTGGTCTTCCAATATATGTTGAAATCTCTCATAACTGAAGAGAAGAAATGAAGGGAACTGAAGATGGAGGTGGAATTTCAAGAAATCCAAATAATGCCTTTAAATGTCCACCACAAAGAATTCACATGCATACTAACCAGATGGAATTTATGTCAGATAGAAATGTTGGGACTAATACTGACAAGCAAGACAGAGCATCTATATAGTCAATATATAAGACAGAGACATGGAGTATGTCCTTAACAAACAACAGCAGTGCTCATCCATTGGCATGTTGTCCAGAGCCTTGATTCTGAAACATATCATAGTGAAAAAGAATGTCATTTTTGACAGTCCATTTTTTGCTAATGTGCAGTATTATTCGCGATTCTTAGACGACACATATATTTTGTGGAAAGGTGACACTCAGACGTTTGAAGAATTCACTAACTATTTAAATTTGTCCAGTGAATATTTGAAATTCACCAATGAGAGCAGTACATCGGGGGTAGCTTATTTAGATACCTTTGTATATTTAGAAGATGGTCAGTTTAAATCAAAAATAAATAGGAAAACTACTTTTTCCAATTCCTATTTAGATTACAGCAGCAACCATCCCTACAAGTTAAAATATAATATTTACAAGGGGCAAGTCATAAGAGCATTGAGAATGACATCTGATAGAAAGGAAACTGAAGTAGAATTGGCATTCATAATGAATCTATTTAGAGAGAGAGGTTATGATGAACATATGATGCTTAACATAGGAAATTACATAAGCAAAGAGTGGGGACTTAAATACCCACCCCTTTTAGGCAGTAATTGTTTGGAAGGAATTGGAACCTCCAATAAGGAAGTAAAAGACAATAGAGAAGAAGTATTATTTAAGCAAGCATGTATAGTGCAATATGGACCATTTTCTAGCCGAGTAAAAGGTATTCTAACTAAGAATTGGCAAATATTCTCAATGGATGAAGAAACACACACAATTTTGGGGCCCAAACCACATTTTGTTTATAAGATGGGTAAGAACTTGAAATACCTATTTGAAAATAGCTCTACAAGAGAAGTTAACAGTACGAAGCATACCAGCAAATGTGGGGCTTGTGGTCAATGTAGGCACATATGTGAAGACAACACAGTGGTATTAGAGAATTACAACAAATCCATAATTAGACCAGTTCAAGGTAACTGTCTTACCAGTATGATTATATATATTGCCAAGTGCAATATATGTCCAGCTTATTATATTGGTAGGACAGAAAGACAATTTAGGAAAATAATTTATTCTCATTTATATAGTATAAAAACCAAAGATGGAAGAAATGCTTTATTTAAACATATCAATGCTGTAGGTATAGAACACACTTTTAAATTTGCCATCTTAGAGAAAATAAAACCTAACCCTAGAGGGGGTAACACAAAGAATTGGTTAGCTTTTAAAGAATATTGGTGGCAAGTTTTTACAGATGCTATGACCTGGCCTGGTATAAACGACTATATTACAGTTAAACCACTTTTGATGGTTAGAGATTAATGTTTACATTTCTCATTAATTTTCCACTATGGTGGCATTAAGTATTGTACTGTAGAAGTATTATTACATATGATTCATCAGTTTATATGATCAAATTCCTATAAATATGTGTATATTAGGACTGAGGTTAGTTCATATTAGATATAAAATAATATGATATGTAGGTTGTCTAAATTAGGAGACATATATGGAAAATGCCCTACTAGGACTCTACATTTCCTATTAGGATTAAATATTGTAGGTACAGAGTGATTTTTATAACATTTTAGTTTAACATTGAGAGCGGAAGTAAAAACTTAGTAATATCACACTAAGTAATATTTTTAAAAAACATTTGTATGTGATCTTTTTTTAAATAACTACATAGAGAAGTTACTTTTAACAAATATGGTATAGCTTTTAAGGGACTGTATACTATTCTTCTATGACAAGTCTGTTATAAAACACTGTTGCTTTAAATAGTCATGATTTTTGGCGCCAATTCATATATTTAAGCAGTGAATGAAGAATAATTTAATTGTTCTGAGGAAGCTCGTGTATAACGAGTGAAAGCGCTCAACGTTTCTGTATATGAATAAATGGTATCTATTTCAACAGTCCTGGAATATTTTTGTGAATTCTAAAGAGACTTTCTATTTCAATTCAGTGATTGGAGCTCGCTTCTACTAGTTGTGGTATATTCCTATTTACTTTTACAAGTGCTGGGACCAGTTCCATTTGTATACGAGTGATTGCAGTGTTCAGCTTCTACAGTTTCTACATTATAGTGAAAAAGAATAGAATGAGATGTAAGATAATACTGCTTGATCCATCATTTAGTTATAGTGAGTATGTATGGATGTTGAAATTCTATCCATGCTTCTGAGCAGGAGGCTGTTCCTGATTCTGCAAACATACTGCAATGTTAATGTCTTTATGTATCATCAGATATGTATGTATGTATGCACTGTGCCAAGTTTGGGACACTTTAAGGATATCACAGGTGAGTAACTCATGAATCGTAATTAGTTCCCTTTACATTTTGTTGCAGCATGTGAAAGAGCATATCTAGCTCCCCAGGACTGTAGGGTAAGGAACCATCACTACATAGATATTTTATAACAGTGACCACTGCTCAGAGTTAGTGTGAACTATAAATTGCACACACATTGTGGTCTCCAATCAACAACCCTTAGGCATGCAGGAAATGGCCCATAACACATCATGTGCTGTAATGTGCAGAATAGTGGGGTGGAGGTGGTATGTGGCCTATTCAAGAGATCCTTCTTTTGTCTAGGTACATCATACAGGACACTGCAATGCAATCTTGCAGTCTTTAGCAAGACTTTTGTAGAGCTGTCTGTAACTCAACAAGCAGGATACTCACTTTTGGTGCACAAGGTAGAGTTCTACTCCTATGCCAGGTAGATTGGTTCCTGATACTGCAGTGCAGCATAAGGGGAGTGCAGTACTCCTGAATGTGCTTTCTTCTGGATAAGATATTAAACTGAGGCCTCATCTACATGAGTTGGTGAAGGCTCCAAAAAGATCCCATGGGACTTATCAAAAGGAGGAGGGTCCTTCATTTATACATAAAAAGAACTCTTATTTACAACACATATAAACAAATACATATAGATGGGTCCTCTTCAAAACATCTAAAACCCATAACATCTAATTTCGTATCATTGAGACCAGAACATCTAAAACCCAAATCATCTAAAACCCATAACATCGAATTTCATAACATCTAACACTACAAAATCACAAGAAAATAACACCCCCTCCACGTATAACAACACCAAACTACCAACACAGTTTTTACTATGTTTTTGCAAGGGGGCTTGATACAGTGGGGTTAGGAAATTAACTTTTTCCCACTGTAGTGCTTTCTTGGAGTTGGTATATTTAATTTACAGTGGGTGTAGGGGTGGAGCCCCCCACATGGGGGTGCATGGGGGGCTTGTCCCCCCTGCAGAAATGTAGTAAAAAGTATGTTTGGTAGTTTGGTGTTGTTATATGTAGAGGGGTGTTATTTCCATGTGATTTCTAGTGTTAGATGTTATGAAATTTGATATTATGAGTTTTAGATGTTTTGGGTTTTAGGTTCTGGTCTCAATGCTATGAAATTAGATGTTATGTGTTTTAGATGTTTTGAAGTAGACCCATGTAGATATACAAATATATTTATACATATCATCATTTTCCTTACAATCACACTAAATTTTAATCCCTATTAGATTACTTTCCTTTTTCCATAACCACCAGTTGATTTACTTAATATTGTTGCTAAAATCCATTTCCTATTAAAGATACTTTAATTTATTCTTTCATTCCATATAACCCATATGACATAAAACAACATTTTATTTATTCTTCTAACATATTCTATACTTATGTTCCTATAATATCCATAAAATATCCATTTTTATTTTATCCACTTCTTTTATTATCTTAAAAAAAATCTTCTTTACATAATTTACTTATAACTTTTTTTATTTTTTATATTTCAAAATCATATGTTCTGTAGCTTCTTCTTCTTGACAATGTAAGCATATTCTATTACTTTTCTTTTTATATGGCATATTTTCTTTTACAGGTAAATTATCAATTACCAGTCTTCACAAAAATCTTGACATTCTACTTTCTTTTTAGACCATTTGCATTTTATTTTTATAACTTTATTTTTTCATCTGTCAGATTTCCCCATGGTTTTATATCGCAATGTTTTAGCATTACAGTCTCACACCATACCTTTCTTTCTTTTTCTATATCTTGAATTTTTATTTTCCACAAACATATTTTTTCTTGGTAACATTTTATTTCTTCATTTATACACTCTTTTTCTATTTTACTCTTTTTACCTTAACCCCAAATTTATCATATTTATACAAATTTACTAATAATCTCTCACCTTTTTTAATTTATCTGCTTTAACACTTTGCACAAATTGAATGAAGCAGCATAAAAATGGATTAATTAACCTAAACCTCAGATTCCTCTTTACTTACATAGAAAACTCCTCCTTTTACTGGGTTTGATCTAGAACCACATATAAATAAAAAAAATATCTGCAATAATTTATTTTCAAATACTGTTGGCAACATAAATATACTTGCTAAGTATACTATTTTTCCCATCAGTACTGAATTTATCAAATAAGCATTTTTCTGAATGATAATTTATATGTTTAACTGAAAAGACAGGATAGTTTTATTTCTTCTATTGTTTTTCCCATTAAATTCGACTCGTGTCTTTATTCCCAAATTTTATACCTAACACAGAAATTGAATTCCTTATAAAATATATAGCTCCTATCTTTACTACATCACCTAAAACCTTACTTTTCTCTTATATAAACCATCCCTATCACCTCTAGATTCTTAATTATGCAAATTGTTAGTTCTTTTATTCAAATTTCATTTTTTGCTATTATTATAATGGCATCTGCATATGTTAACAGGACTGGAATTCTTAACCCTTCAGGTGTTATATACCCTGCCTCCTTCATTTTGTAAATTATTTTACATACTATCGCATTCATAACTAATGCAAATAGTATACAACTCATTGGGTATCCCTGTCTTATACAATTCTTCATATGCACCTCTTGGCTTAACCAGTCATTTCCAAGTATTTTTACTTTATTATTACTACATGCTGACATACATAATTTCCTAACTTTCTCACTTATATTATATTCTTTCATTATTACCCATAATATTTCATGTCAAATTGTACCAAATGCCTCATTAAGGTCTCCTATCATAATTTCACTTCTTTTTTCTATTTATATTACACACATTTTCTTTATTATTAATAATTCTTGACAACCCTTCTTATTTATACTATATATATTATTTTCCATATTATTTTCCATTTTAGTTTCAAATTTCATTTGTATTATTTTCATAAAGATCTTGTAATCCTTATTTTTCAGGACTATTGGTCTCCGTTCTTTTAATTGTCTTCTATCTTTCTTCTTCCCTATTAATTTAAGTATTCCAGTACATAATTATTTATACATAAAACTTTAATTTAACCATTCATTCAAAATCTTTAAAAATATATTTTTGCCAATCCCTTACATTTTTATACATTTCATACCCTATTCCATCTAGTCCTGTAGCTGAATCTATATTTACTTGCCCTAATACTTTATCTAGCTCATATAAAGAAATCTCCTTTTCCAACTCTTTATTGTCTTTTTCTGTTAACTGTTTTAATTGCCCATGTTTTTGCACTACCTTCTTTTTTAAACAGTTATTGTACATATTGTACTATACTATTCATAATCGTTTTCAAAGTTTTTTCTATTTCTCCTTTTACATTTTTTATTTCTCTCATTACACTGCCATCTTCCTTTACTAATGTACTTAAATAATTCAGTACTTCTCTTTTCTTGTAAAAACATTCTTTGCTTATATAACAATTCTTATATTTTATCTAGATTTTTTTCACATAATTTTTTTCTTTGTCAAAATACTTTCTATCATTATGTCCTACATCATACTGGCACTATTAAAACATTTTTTATATTTTTCCTTAAATATCATCCACCATTCAGACCAATTTTTATAAAGTGTTCTTATGGTAATATGATCTTTCAATATCTGTATTACTAATCTCTTTCCTTCTTCATTCCATGTTTCCCATTTATTCTTTTTATTCCTTTGCCTGCTTTTATATTGCAAGATGATTAGAAAATCCTGCTTCAACTACCTCCCCTTCTCCTACAACTAAACCTTCTGATATTGCAAAATAATCTATTTCTGTTCTATGCATACCCGTTTTGTAAGTCCATGAATATTTGTCCCAACGTTTTACTTTGCCACATATTATAACTTCTAACATTTTTGTATATCATTTATTTTCTTTTATGCTTGCCTCTTAAATCACAAAGTTTCCTCTTATTATGATATTCATATTTATCACTACATTATCTAAAATCTGATGAAATAAGCTTTCCCTTTCCTTACAATTAGTATAAGCATATAATGTAATAATTCTATACACTTGTTCTTTCCATTTTAAATCTATAATGTTTAATCTTCCCATTCTTGCTGAAGTTACATCTAATATTTTTACTGCACTTTTATGGAATATGTCTATTTCAAAACATCTCTTATTTCCCAAATTCCATATTATCTTTCCTCCACATAGTTTCTCTGTCTGAAATCTTTCTTCATTTGTTTAAAATCTTGTGTCTTCTAAAATAATTTCATCTACATCACATGTATTACACCACTAACAAAATCATTTTCTTCTTATTGTATTCTTAATGCTATTCACATTTACAGAAAACACTCTAAAATTTCATTTTTCTTAAAGTCACTGTTTCATAAGTTATTAGCTAAATACTAGGCTAGCTTTCTTAATAGGTCATTTTAAACTTATCCAATTTCCTTTCCCAAGGTGAGAATCAAACACTGCACCTTGTATCTGTGCGTCAAACACCTTGACTATTATATCAAGCCCCAGTCATAGCGACAGATATTAGTTTTCATCCATTTTCTTTTTTTGTCCTTATCCAGTTAAATTTTCTTTTTCTGTCTTTGTTTACCAATATAATTCTTCTTTTCCCCTTTTACTACCTCCCGGTTTATGTCTTCATCACTTATTTCAGAACCTTCTTTTATGACCTGTATTATTTTTCTCATCTAACTTTTCTTCTATTTCTACTACTTCTAAAATTTCTTTTCTTTGTTTATTTACTTCTCTTTTATTTTATTTTTCCTTACTCTTGTTTTAATTTTTGCAGTATATCCATAAATGTCCAAATTTGTTACATATATAACATTTCAATTCACATCTTTTTGCGTCATGTCCCATTTCCCCACAAATAAAACATTTTCTTTTGTCACAGTTACCTATAAAATGGCCTTGCTTTCCACAAAAAGCATGTTTTGGGTTGCTTTCAGTATTTTACAACACTTCTATTCCCCTTCATGTTTAGCATGCTTGGTATAATTTTTTCTCTTTCTATTTTTAATACAGTATTACAGTCCTAGCCACCAGTGCATAAACCCCTTTTGTCATAAATGTTTCAATGCCCAGTACTTCTACCTTCTTTTCTGCTACTCCACATTTGGCGTCTTTTACTTTCTTTGCATATGTTTTCTTTTCCATCTCACCACTATCCTTCAGGATTGTCTCTGCATCATTCTCCATAATATCCCTCCAGAAAACATCTCCTTCATTTTCTGGCTCACTCTGTACCACCATTTCTTTAAGTTAATCATCCCGCAAACCCTTCTGACTGGAGGGTTGTTATTATACATCCATCATTTGTTGACGCATCTCCATCAAACAGGTTTCTTTGAAGAATTTCCTGAGAATTCTGCACACCGTCTCTGGTCTTGATATTAGCTTTCTCCTTCATTTTTTTCAACACTTTATCATCTCTTTCTCTTTCCATCTACCTCCCTGTTTCTCCGGGCCACCTCTGCACCTGCAATGAAAACAGGAAGTGGTTTTCCAAAATGGGTCACAACAATGATTAGTATAGGAAGTTTCCCTAGTGGCATAAATACCAACTTGGGTCTCTCCTTAAAAGAGACTAATAACCTAGTGGGACTAACCCAGTCAACAAAATATAGATAAATAAATAAATAAATAAATAAATAAATAAATAAATAAATAAATGTGCAATGCTGCACAACATGACATTGTGTGATCAGCAGGAGAACATCATGGAAGGGTCTTCCATTCCAGTAGGATCAGCAGCGGAAGGACAAAATGGAGATTCAGGTAAGAGATATACAGTAACAGTACCACAGTTGAAGAAGAGGTGGGTATAATCTACAGCATTACTGGTAAAGAAGCAGTGTCGGGTTTATAACTATGGGCCATGATACAGACAACATAGAGTGAAATGATCCATGCATTACTACACACTGGCTATGCATGGCAATGCATGGATTGGCTGTACTCTGTGTTAGACATCACTTTATCCACTTTTGTTGGGAGGTGGGCAAGCTACAGTCATCATCTCTTGCACAGGGGGTGAGACAGTGACAGGTGAATGCAACACTATGTGATTGGTAAGGTCATAGAGGATTAATACAGTAGCCATGTACTCCAAGAGCTTATGGAGAGTCAAGACTCACATATTTCAGTGATTTTTGCATCCCATTTTAAGGAAAGGGAAGAAATTTAGCAAAATACGCATACAGCCTGATGAGGCATTCCAGGTGCTTGAAGAGTGCAGTTGGTCACATTCTAGATGATGCCCAGAAACTGTCTGTTGCTGTTAGTGTGTCAACAAGAGACAGCAATGCTGATTCTACAATGGCCTGCATAGTCTTTTTCTAGGCAATCTGTGATTGATCTCCCCCACATCCTTACAATCCCACAGGCATGGAAGGCATCAACTCTAGAAGTGGAACAGATGCCAGTTGCAATGTGCACTATGGAGGCACTAATGGAGGCAACATTTATCAACAGAAACTTTAGCAGCACTGTCTGTTTTCCATTGTTGTATTTCAACTCACTGTGCACTTGTTGCATGCCATCCTGGAAGCCATGGAACACACCATCTTCACAGCACTGTGACTAGTAGTAAATTGTGCTGGATCTCTGACCTGCTCATTTGGTGGTTAATGCCAAGTGTCAAAGCCATATCAGGGATGGTGCTAGAGTCAAGGTAGCACCTAACCCCATACGTCTACTACCTCTGGTGGATACGTGCCCCTAAGAGGCAAGGCTCATTTCAGATGCTGTGTGGTGTGAACACAGATGGGGGCCATGAGGAACTCTCAGGTAGAAGTTTCCCACCATATCCTGATCTGGCTGTGTCTTCAGGTTGTACCGCTACTAGAGCCTCTGTAATGGTGGACAATGGTGACCCCTCAGCCTTAAGTGTTGCAGTCATTGCCACTAAATCATCAGACAAATACCACCTGAACACTGCCATCAGTTTCAGCCACAGTTTCCCTAATGACATTAGCTCTCTATGTTCTACTTATGCTGGAACTTCCACTATCTGAATCTATGAGGGCAAGAAAACACATGGCATCATTGTATGCCCACACACACATATACCTCAATAAATCTTTTAGCATGTGCATTATTACACATTAAAATATGATAATAGCCTACTTTGATATACATACCTTGTAATGTGCTTGTTGAAGCTGCAGACCAGAGGTGTATGAAAAGACAAATATAAAGCGGGCCTTGGTCAGTCTTTCCCTTCACATGTAGTGCAGTGCAGTGTGCTGTATTATAATGAATATCCTTAACCTGGAGCATCATCAAATGACATATAGTTGTTTCATGCCTGCCCAGCTCTCATATCTATGTCCAGAAATTTGCAGAATTTCCTAATTTTTGCCTCATATTGTTGATCTGTTCCTCATAAAAATTGTGGCTTTCTAACAACTCATTGTAGATTGCAGTTGCCCAATAATGACACACATTTGACTTTTGGACTTCATATCCTTCAGAAAATGCATGTCAACAGAACAACTGTTATTCTATCAATTTTCTAAGTATATAGGAGCAATACTTAAAATCTGTCCCTGATCTGGGGCCATTATATTTGGCTATGTTCAGAAGTCTTGGGCTAAGAGGTTGAGAAAGATGTCAGCAAGTGAGACCAAAACCCCCTCAATCTCTGTGAGCTTTGTTATGGTGGTTCACTCAATGTAGTAGACTTGCCTGTGCCTTTTCATTTGCACATAGTAACATAGCAATATTCCTTAGATGAACCTATTTCAGAGACCGATTATGTCCACCCACAGTATTCACATCTTGCATTAGTCTCTGCCAGCCTGTACCCAATACTGCTTGCCTGTGGATACTTTGCCAGGAGGTATGTGCCATGTGTGCAGAAGGCCTGCAGTATCATTTTGTTTTCCTGGACCGAGACCTTTTCTATAAATTTTTCCCTTTGATGTCTATACTAGCATGTATATACCCTTGAGCAAAAGATGTCAGCCAGTGCATGTGCATGTGCATGGAATGCTTTGGGAGGCCAATAATTATAGCCTTCTGTTATTATTAGTCATAGCCAACTTCCTCATTTCTGTACTGTACTGTTCCCATGGACACAGGCTGCATCACTTTATGCACCTGTTTCTCAGCTGCATTTAGTGCTTTGCACAGCCCCTCTTCCCCCACCTCAACATGACCTATGGAACCCAAACCCCGCTATAGCATGTCCTTCACTATGTTTGCTTTATACATAATTTCCTACCCAAAACCACAGACAGGTGGAGCAGTACCATGTACAAGATAGATTCATAGCAACATGTTCATCACATCTGCCTCAGTGTGACTGATATCTACCAAAGCATTTGCTGTTGTTGCTGAGGTATTTTATCATGCAGGACTCCTTCCTGCACTATGAAAATCATTCACTGACTTGTATAAAGTTGCAAGTCTACAGAACGTAAATTGAAATCCCTCTGTTCCATTGCTGTAGTTTATTGAGCAAAAATGCACAAAATAGTGTTAATCTTTATATATAGCAATAAAAACTGCCAATTTATATGGCAGTTTCATACACAAAGCTAGCTTTTTCTGAATCACTTTCATAGCACATTTTGTGCAGGCCAGACATACTGGTGGTAGTTGTACTTGTTATTGTCACCACAAGACATATGACCAATACACTTATGCATATGGCATATGTACACCTGTAGTATCATGGAGGGAAGGAGTAGTCACCTCTTCTAAGGTCTTCATGGGTCTACCATGGTCTCCAGATGTCAGCTGAAAGGCTAGTGGTGGCTGAGGTGCAGTGGCAACTGACTGTCCACCTCAGCAATATAGAGCACTATTTGCCATGGTTTGTGAAGCCATGTGACTGGTAGTGGTCATACAGATGAGTGATGATTGTGTTCGATGCCCTCTGAACTGACTTGGCATGCAACCAGAGCTGTAGTTTTTCATCTGGCACCTGGTGGCAGTCCTGATCTTGCACCCTGCTATCTCAGCTCTTCAAGTGAAGAGCACAAAAGAAGGTTCCCCTCTATAAGTCTGGGTCACTGACCTAGGAACTATTCCCCACCTCAGCCCCCCCCCCAACTTTTCAACCGAAGAGCAAAAAAAAAAAAAAAAGAAATAGAAAAAGAAAAAAACTACTTCTTCACTTTTACACTTATAAAGTGTAACAATATGCTTACTACAGAGATACAGATTTAGCCCACACAAAGTGCTGAAGCACAGAAAAGTGCATCAATTATTTCTGTACCATCACTCCCTCATCACACCCACTAACTCTTTTCACCAAGAGTGGTTGCACTCTTTAGCTCACCTTTATAATACTTCATCCAGCCAGACGAGAACCCCACCTTATCCAAATTCTGGCATTTTCATTCCCCTTGTGTGTCATTCCCCATTACTTCTTCATTGTCAAACTCTCCTCACCTCCATTTGCTCACCCTCTGTATTCATACACTGTCCTTTAAATATTTGGCATATCACTGCCTATGTCTGTCTAAGTCTACTTTTGCTGTATGTCTGTTTGCTCCTGCTGTCTTACTTTTACCTCTATCCCATTCACAACCTTTTATTACAATCTTCTCCACTTATCTTTATTTTCTATATATGAAAAGGGAATTTTTCTATCCGAAAATATTTATCAACCCCCCCCCACCTTCCATACCTTGTTGTTACCCTTGTGTGTGTTTCCTTCTTTCCTGTCTACCCCTTTATCATTATCATTGGTAGAATGACAAGGTTGAAACTTTGCTGTGCACACCATTATTTATTTGATGGCCATACCTAGCTTGTGCTAGGCAAGAGAGAGATGCAGCTACATAGTGCATATTTGAATGCATTGGCACAGCAATGACAATCTCCCTTCTTTGTGACATATGCCACTTTTCATCACATGCCCTACATTAACACTATTGCAGCCTAGTTTACTTACAACTGCTTCTACCCATCAGCATGTATAGTATAAAGTATGCATACACCCTTCAATCTGATTTTCCCACATATTCTGCACCGTTGGAGTACACACTTGGGAATTTTAACTGTCAAAATGATAGGGGCTGCTGCTGCACTGCTACATCTTTATGTGCTGGAGGCTGAGGTCAATGATGATGCTGATACTGACAATAGGCCCAGACTGAGAAGGAGAAGAATGTTCAGGCCTAGGGTAACCTTCCAGGGACTACATGAGTTGGAGATGTGTGCGTACGGGTATGTATATGCATATCTCCTTGCAGCAGTCTGGCTGTCTTACCTGTGTGTGTGTGTGTGTGTGTGTGTGTGTGTGTGTGTGTGTGTGTGTGTGTGTGTGTGTGTGTGTGTGTGTGTGCAAAGGTTATACCATTTTAAGGGCCTGTACAAACCTGTTAACCCCCCCCCCCGTTGCCAACCTATTGAGGGCCTACTGATGTCATCCACCTTAGAAGCCCTCTCTAAATATAATAGCTCTGTGGCGCATGCAATAAGTACATAGTGCTATAGTGTATATTACTGTACAGGTAGGGGTTCTAATCTCAAAACTGGCAACTCTGTGAGTGTATACATGTGTGTATACATATCCCCTTGCAGCAGTGTAGCTGTTACTACTGTCTGTGTGTGCAACAGTTGAACCATTTTAAGGGCCTATGCAAACCTGTTACCCCCCAGTGGCATCCTTTACAGTGGCCGCAGATGTCATCCATCTGAATAGTAGTGGCAGACAGTGCAAAAACATATAAGCTCCATGGTGCATGTGATATGTATGTAGCGCTATAGTATGTGCAACTAGACAGGTAGGCATTCTACTCTCAACAAGGGCAGTTCATGAATGTGGGTGTCCATATATCCACTTGCAGCAGTGTAACTGTGTTAGGGCCACCATCTGTCCCACCCACCGTGCAGGTTGCAGTCCATGTTTGGTCAGGTATATCCTGTCAAAACAAGTAAAACAATGTATATGTCCCGAGAGTGTAGGACAACCAACATGTCCTACATTTGTGTAGTAGTTGCATAAAGCAGTCATTTTACATCAGAAACACTTTAATGTTATGAGAAATAGCATAATCTAGGCAAATGTTACAAAAATAAGCTGCCATATTGGCTAAAAAAAGAAAAGTCATGTCCTTTGCACTTGGCGTGGGATGGTTTGTCCTGGCAACTCTCACAATACTACAAGACATGTCCCACATTGGCCATTTGATAAGGTGGAAACCCTATTCTGTGATGACTATGTGTGTGCAATATGTATACATGTTAAGGCCCTGTGAGTAGCTGTTGGCCCTAAATAACCCACATGTATCTAGGCATGAATGCTAACTGCCACCACCCACATTTGTAGGTACTGACCAAGGCTGTGGCAACTGTAAGTTGTGTGTTGTCTGTTATTGACCCACCAACTGATGTTAACACACTGCAGCAGGGTCTTACATCAAGTATGGACTGCCAAGGTCTTGGCCTCAAGCTGAATGCAGAAAACTGTACCATCATACTATTCAGCAAGGACATGCCCCCACTGTTTGCCACAGCCATGGAGTCCCCCCCTAAACAATCAACCTGTGTTGAGAGACCTGGGTACTCAGGTTGATAACAATATCACATTCAACCATCATGTAGCAGCAGTGGTCAGAAAAGCCTTGTAAGTGGTTCACTTCATAGGTAAAGGGAATGAATCCAGAAAAAAGGCTGTCTTTACCTCTGTGTAGTCCTTGGTCTGTAGACCAATAATTTACTACAACACCCTGTTTTGTATGTGCCTATACAGTGAGCTGCACCAACTAGAAAGGCTGTAGTAATATTCACAAAGTTGATCCATGGCCTATAACATCTGTCCCATGCATACAGATTGGAATCAGTAGTGCTCCACTCAGTATCGGATAGATTGCCCAGAGGTGGGCTGTGTCATGCCTAGAAGGCAATGTTGGACTCCGCCCTTCAAAAGCTGCCCCATATGTGTGAGTCTAACTCCTCGCACATTACCAGCATGACAGGCCTGAATCTGATATGCAACATCAACACAACCTGCTGGAGAGATACGTTTGTCTTCCAGAGGCTGCCCTGTCTCAGGAATGCACTTCTCATACACGTCAAACAGAGTACCATGCGGAGCTTCTTCAAGTGCAACCATCATGAGTGGATGGGAAACCACAAAACTGTCCCAGGAGTCCCACCTGTGTCACTCAATGACAGGGGCAACAGGTGCTGATTAATGATACTGTTGGGGATAAACTAATGGCTAGCCTTATAAGGGACCCAGGGCCATTACAGTAGTAACCTTCTATGATCCTGTCAACCAAAGATCCTACTGAACTCCCAGGTGACATATATCAAGAGTAGTATGCTGTGTCAAGGGGTATGCATGCAAGATTACGCTCTCTGCCACCATTGTGCCTGACACACTGATCTACACATATGCACCTAGATAACCATGCACATATACAGCCGTACCTTGCTGAAGTTACATATCTGCATTGCCACCATGCCATCCAGAGCTGCTGTATTGGCACCAGATCCCCATGGTGTAGACACACAGACACCTGGAACAAAAAATGAAACAGGTCTGGGAGACAACAGTCAGTCAGCAATCCGAACAGCAATGCATCATGTAACAAGGTACATACACTTTGATGTGTACTCATGACATATGCCAGCAGACAGCATCTTACAGGGCATAACACTACTGCACTACAAACCACCGTTAATTGTACTATAGTTATTCTGTGGATCAGACACATATTTGCATGTCCCTGCATCAATGGTATGGATGACAGGGATGTATCGAAGGTATCATCACATGTACAGGGTGGGGTGCGGAGTTGCCAAAGGCCTAGGCTATGTCACACAGTTGACATTGTGTGTGTGTGTCTGGAGGGGTGTGGGTCAGCTGGGCCATGGAGAGGAGCTGTGTGTGTCTGGTGGTGACCTGCATGTGACAGTGATGTGTGAGTGTGTGCACGTACACAGTCAAACAATGTGCTATCTCTACATGAGGGTATGTTGGAGATTTGTGGACTGTACATGGCAGAATGTACAGTTCACCATCTCTGGCCATGAACACGAGAACTGGCTCTGCCAGGACTGGGACTGGCACAACTGTGCCCAGGGTCAAATGTGGTACTACTTACTGGTGGTGACTGCTGTCTGCCAGGTCC
Organism: Protopterus annectens; assembly: GCF_019279795.1. Classification (NCBI taxonomy): domain Eukaryota; kingdom Metazoa; phylum Chordata; order Ceratodontiformes; family Protopteridae; genus Protopterus; species Protopterus annectens. The sequence goes on from NC_056739.1 coordinate 1,765,297,089, forward strand.
ATGTCCCTTATGGGACCACCCAGGACCACATGCCCATGGCCTGCCACATTGTGGTGTGGACAGCACTCTCCCTTCAGTAGTGCTGGTGGTACTGACACTATGGGAGTGTGACTGTGCATGGCCACATGGGCTCTCAGCTGATGTTGTTGCTGACTTATGTCCATGTGTCCGAGGCCGTACTCCAACCACATTTTCAAGCATGGATATTGCACGTTAAGGATTGACAATGTCTCACCCTACTGTCTCTCCACTACATTGATGAAATTATGTAAGGCATCATCAATAGCGTGGATGGACTCATGGATGCCAGGCAGTTATGCACCCATGATCCTGAGCATCCATCTGGTGTTGCATTCAGAACATGCCTCTGCCTTCATGATGGACCAAAACATGTGTCCAGTGACACGTGATGTGACAACTCTGACAGGTAGTGAACGGGCAGCAGTCCTCCTTCGAGCATCCCTGTCAGTCTGCCTGTGTGGAACCTCACCAGCTGTCTGGCTATGGCTATGATCTACAGTCACAGATGCCATATTTGCCACACTCTCCTGTTCGATGCCACCACTGTCTGACTGTCCAATATCTGTGGCCGCAGGGGACTGGATATGTGTGGGCATACTTACTGTGTTTGAGCACATTGGGAAGGAAGTGGGATATCAACCCATGGGAAAGATTCAGCTCCCAACAACCCCATCTGTGCCTCACTATGGCCACCATCATCATCAGAGTCTGATGACACACTGACATCAGGTTGTGGGGGGACAAACTACAAGTCCCATGGTCACTGGGAGGAGGAAGACAACATGACTACATTAATTCCTGCAATATTATTTCTGCTGATCTACACATACACATACACACACAGGTGAGGTGCCAGAAATTAATTCTACATACCACACCTTATTACTGATCCTATGCACAACACAAAAGCAGACCACAACAGACACAGACAAGACAGCCCCTTAACAACATGAAGTGCAGCTACATCCAGTTAATGTTGCCAGTACTATACACCTGTGAGATGAACAACATGTCAGTGTATGTGATGAAGTTTCACCTAAAACACAGTACACCCATTTCCACCATATGAATGTCCCCCTTTATAGCAGACTGCCTAGACCTTCACAAAAATACATGCAAATATGTTACAGCTGCTGAAAAATATGCTACTGTGATTACCGATGTAATGCACCACAGTGAACCCCTCCACAAGTGAACATACAAGTATTGCAATATGGCTAAGCTTTACAGTTGTGCCCATGGCAAACTGGCAGCCCTTAACATGCCTGAGTTATAGATGAGGCATAACAAAATAGTTTCACACTTACCAGCTACAGGATGTTGGACTCCAGCCACACCAGAGGTACCTATGGAATTGTGGGGGAGAGGTATCATCAGTAAACACAAATGTGGCACTGGTACAGGATAATATGTGCATATATCAATATGTATAGTATGAACTGTGATACTGCCCACATTGCTTACATTCACATTATGTGTGCACACATGTGCATTATAAACCCCCCACCCAAATGCACATTGACCTGACATTTGTGTACAGGTATGCAGAGGATGCCACTATGACTGCTACGGTATTACAGTGATGACCACAGGAGGCTTACTCAGATGCTCCTCCACTGTGGATGCTGAGCCACCCACCTCCATAACATGGGATGATGGATCTTTGCAAGCTGGTGAACAAACCCAGGTTTGCCAGGAACTCATCTGTGGCCCAGAATAGTTGTGTTGCAGGCCCTCCACTGGTGCCAGCATGGTCCATAGACCCATCTGCAGCCCTTTGGCATGCATTATTTATCATATCTGTGGCCCGGTGTTGGACTTGCTCATAGCTCCTTTCCTGTAGCCTGACCTGATTTATAGATGCCAAGAGATCTCCCCACAGTGCAGCACATTGTTGCTGATTATGGCGACTCCTCAACAGCAGGATCTGGTGATGGAGTCTCAGTCTGTCAAGTATGGCATCATTCTCCACTGCTGAAAATGGTGGGTTCCTACATCTAGACATCACTCCTGAAAGACAAGAAGAGGGGAAAACATTGCAGGGTCACATACATTGTTCTCCATTATGTGCACGCCCTGCACATCCACATTTGCCAGCACTATCTTCTGCTAATTACCACACTATTCCCTGCCATCTATCACTACAGTATGTATGTGGCTATCAGAAACATAGTGGCAATACATCATGCATTACCCACCTGATCTTGCTCTTTGCTGCTACTTGCTGCATGTTCTCTAAGGTATTCAACCGCACCTTTTTGTTTGCACCTATTATAGCTTGTTTATAGCCTGTCTACATTATCTGTAGTAGTCTCAGACTCCTACTTTTGTTTTAAACATCTGGGACGTAGGCCACCCCTTAGTTTTCCCTGATCTTCTTCCCTCAGATTCTGGAAAATATGGCTTGACAATGTCCTACAGTTTCCCCTGCCAGTGTGGTTGATATGGGCATCCTGGCACAGTGTATCAACTGCCTCATGTACACAGACAACCATCTACAAACACCACTGAACACAATTTGTGAGAGATGCAATGACATTAGGAACCTATAGTCCATGCGGTCACCCTCTCATGCCCACATATCTGGCATCGAACAAGTTGTCGACACAATCAGTACACCGCACACACTGACCACACCTACACAACACACACTTATATATGCGGAGGTTGTCAACATACACATCCACAAACAAAAGAGACCTCTGAGGCAAAGACACATGCAAACTCCACAGCCCTCTACAGCACATATCTTGCATAGCCACACACCTGTGACCCACAGCCATAAAGGCATCACCATTAGTCAGACATATTAGTCATTGGAGACTCCATTGTCAGACACACAAATGTGCCTCTCACCAGGCTGTATATGGGAAAGGTCACAGTTATTTTTCTGTCAGGTGCCAGAATCTGCCATATCACATGCGCACTTCTGTCTGTCAACAACAGGTACTGTTATGAGTCTGTCACAGTCAGAGTCATACCTCCCTGGACTATATGCAGTGAGACATTATTGATCATGCTGATTATGTGTCCCGGCAGGTATGTCCCTAGCCTTATGCAGCATTCTGCTGTCACCCAAAATGATACCGCAATACAATCAGGAAATGACTGACCTTAACAATTGGCTAGGGATCCAGCACCTGACAGCCTGGGATGATATGATCAACAGACCATGCTCCTTTGCCAGAAAAGGTCTTCATCTGTCTCAACTGGCCTTTAGGCATCTGACAATTGTTCTTGCCACTCCCCATAGTGCCTTTACTAGGAAAAGTGATGAGGTTAACACTACTAACATACAACTGCCAGCACATCACAAATTGAAAGCCATGCTGCTAAATGCTAGCAGTCTAAACATGATTCTGTGCTCATTGGAAGCAGTCTTAAACCTGGGAAATGGTGACATCTGTGCAGTCACAGACTCATGGTTCAAAGCTGCAGAGAGCACCCCAGCCTTACATGGTCAACCATCCTATCATACAGTCATAGCCCAAGGTGTGGGTAGTAAAGCTAAGGGATGTGGGGTTTCACTATATATCAAAGACATACACACCTCCAGGCTGTTCAAACAGTAAGATGCACAAGGGACACTGCAGGGGCAGTCAACTATTGCAAAGACACCTATTCAAAGTATAGGTAGCTACTGGCCCCCACATGTGACCAGGAAGCCCATTCTGCCTGTATGGACCTGATCAACTCTATCAGGATTCGAGTCTGTACCATGATCCTGGGTGACTTTAACTACCCAAACATGCATTGTAGGATGTACTGATGCCAGCACACAGATGCCCAGAGATCCATCAACAGTAGAAATGCAAACACCTTGGAGCAGTAGGTGCTACCCCCACATAAGGTGAAGGTCTGTTGGAGATGATACAAAATGGGTAACCACTGCATCATCCCTACAGTATCATCCTCCATGGTCAAAACAACCATGAAGTGGTTGCGTTTGCAGTCACCATATCCCACAATACCCATCTAGCTAGGGTCAGACATGCAAACAACTCCATAGTTGACTGCAGACTCCTGAGGGATGGTCTAAACAGCTTTGCAGCCCCACCCCCTCTGAAGGAACTTGTCACCAATATCCAAATCTACAGAAAAGCACTATCCATGTGTGATGCCCACTCCCTGGCCCAGCACTTAAGGAGCGTCAATCCTCACCACTAACACCAGAGTGGGCATCTCATATGAGCGGAAAGGATAACAAATACACACAGTAAAGTACAATGTCCCTTAAGTGCACACAGAAATCACAGTCAGTCTGGGGCTGGTTGCTCCATTGCTCTCCAGTTCCCCAATAAGACCCCCCACTGGCACAGCTATAGGGTCTAGATCTCAGCCTAGCTGGCAAGCTAACCTCCAGCACCCTGTCTGTCCAACTAGTGCTTCGTGTCCCTGCCCAAGTAGCTGACACACACCCACTCACTTTGAGATAAGTATTTATACAACTTCACACACATTCCTGGGAAAGGCTGACACAGATTCTCCTGCTGTGCACCTTTAACCAGACTATTACGATAGTAATTACTGCCACCACCAGCAAATAATTATCAGCTATCCAAAAGTCCTTAAAAGGGTGCCCAGTTATTATTGTGCAATATTATTATCCAATTGGTATGTGTGACTATACAGTCTAAGGCTTATTAGAGTGGCTTTGTACAATAAACTCTATAAATATGCCATGTGCTCTAGAGCTTACCTTATTTCTACATAAACCAGCCACAGGTAAAAGGTTTTAAAATATTTAATAATAAATAATTAAACCACAAGACAATACTACTACACCACAGTGCTACTCAAGAGTTCAGAGATCACAAAGAAACTTAAAATAAATCAGTTCTGGCATAACAGAAAAACGATTTGTCTAATCTTTATAGTCCTAGCTATTTCTACAAGCAAACATACTTCTAAGATAACTTACTTACATAGAGCAAGGCGGTGCTGAGTGTTGGATAGTCAAGGCAAAATGCTCAATAATCTCTGGTTCTCACTGTTTAAATTGAAATTCCAGTTCTGATAAACATTACATCATCTTTTTCACCCTTCCTAGAGTCCCCAGGCAACACATTAACTACATTTACACATTTACATTATTTTACACTTAGAGCAATAAAGGACATTCCATATGTAAATTCTAGTCATTAACTTTAGCCTTAAAACAATAGGCAGGATGCTTACTCCAGACTCATCGACTCCAAATTCTAACTTCAAAGGACATACAAAACATAATTTTAATTTTAAAGAACATTTGAAATGCTTGGCTTAGTTTTCCTTACAGCATATGGCAATGTTGCTACAATCTTCAAGTTCACATTTTACAGTGTTTTCTTTCATTTAAGAAACAAGCCTGTATTTTATATTTATATTTACAAATGCCAGAATTATGTATCAAATTCTATTTGGCTAGGCTGGCAGCCTTTACCCCTTCTCTACCAGTCTTTACACCATGCATTTGTATACATGCATAAAGTCAAGTATACCTGACAGGACTATATCATCCTCTGCAAGGATACATAAACCTGTGTGGCGGACATCTGCAATAAATTGTGTCTATAACAGGGATGACATACTGTGGTGGTGGTGCCGCGGTAGTGTTGTCGCCTCACAGTTAGATGTTGCCCGTTCGATTCTCAGTTAGAGCGTCTTCTGTGTGGCGACATGCTTGAACGGGCGTTCCTTCGTTGAAGGTTGTGCGTTAGGCCCGGCAAGCCAGCACGTAAAACTCTACTGCCAATCATTAGCGGACTGGAGTTCCGCTGTGGCAACCCCTAACCGGGAAAAGCCGAAAGACACAAAAAACAGGGATGACATACTGCTGGCCGAGACAAACAAGGTGCAGGTGCCCATTTTGAAGCATTGTCTCCTTAGCCTGCACAAGTAAATAAGAGCACTACTGGAATCCTGCAAAGCAAACCCTAAGTCCACATTGGCAACATCCACTACAGACAATCATATACCCTTCTTCACATATCTCTGCAACATCACAGTAAGCACTCAGATCTCCTCAGTAGTGGTGGGCAAGGAAACCAGATATATAAGTGCTGCAGGAATAGCATACTTGATGCCTGGCAGAGTTAGTGAAAGCTTCACCCCCTGTCCCCCCATCAGTATCTCAGGACATCCCTAGTACCTGTCCCCTCCCCTTGTATGTAGGGAACAGTTTATCAGACCCATCTCATAGTCATGGCAGCCAAGCACATCACAGGATACATCCTACATGACCCTAAGCATGACCTTGCAGCACCAAAAGGCAGTGTATTCAACCAAAGCCCGAATAGTGCCTTTGTCCCAGCCAAGTGGAGGACACCCACTGTCACCCCTTTACACTAAGGTGAGGCATCCACCAATATGGTACATTATAGACCCATCAGCCTAACTAGGTTGATCTGCAAGGCCATCTAACAGTTTATAATGAACCTCATTAACAAGGACATTGGTGACCTCTGCACACTTGATCATGCAGAGTTAGGCTTTGTCAAGGGGGTATCATGTCTGTTAGATTTGGTTGACCTCTATGACACAGTCAGCAAAGCCATGGATGAGGGGTGACAGTGCATACTGCCTACCTTGACCTTGCCAAAGACTTTGGCAGTATTTTCCACTTGCACATAATAGATATACACTCCCAACTAAGGATCAGTCCATATGTTACCAGATGGGTAGCACACTGAAACACTGACAAAACCCACCTAGTCCACATAGAGGAAGCTACCTAAAGCGGTAGACCCATAACTAGCGGCATAACACAGTGTTCTGTGTTTGGGCCTATGTTATGTGTGATTTACCCTTCTGAGGTGCAGGGTACAACAAGTTGCCTATGGCTGACCATGTATGCAGAAGAATGCATGCTGGGTGCTGTCACCACATTCCCTACTGATGTGGTCATCCGCCAAGAGGGTCTCACACAGACAAATGACTGGTGCCGGAAACATGGCCTCAGGATGCATACGACAAAATGCAGTGTCATCCCCTTTGGGGAGAGTGATGTCCCCATATATTATTACAGTACTAACAACATCCTAAGCATACAATCAGTTTAGAGTGATCTCTAAACACAGGTTGATGGCAACATGACATTTGATCACCATATTGCTTCCATTGTAAGGGATGCCTTCTTCATGGCCCACCTCATATGTAATGGTATGTTATCCAGGGATATGTGGTTCATAGCATCCCTGTCATCCCCCTAATAAGGCCCTTTTGTCATATACCTCACAATGCACACGCAACAGCTGGGGAGATCACAGAGGTACTTCACGAGGGGAATACCAGGGCTTTAAACAGCTACCATACAGATTCATCAGATTCATACAGATTCATCAGTGGTGACCAATGTCTGGCATACAAGGCAATCACAGACTCCACCTTGATGGGACTGCTGTACAACTGCAAGTCAAGCTCCACTCTATTAACCCATACACACATGCCCTCAAGCTGGTCTGTGACATCAACAGGACTTGTTGGTGGGTCAGATATGTGTCCCACACATTCACCCACCTGTGGAATGGACACCCTGTCAGTATCAGGCAGACTACCTCTTTACACCTTTTCAAGCAAATCCTGGATAAGTAGATGGTTAATAGGACATACACTCTTTGGATACCACCCATGTTCCTTCTGGACTGGGGCATCAGGAGTTGAATGGCATAGACATAGGCTAAACTGTGGGCTACAATAATGAGGGCCTCAGGGCCAATAGCCTAGTAACCTCATATGATCGTAGGTATACCAGTTATGGCCCTGAGTGCTGCGATGGATTGTGTTGTTATGTGTCCACATCCATCACTGCCAGCTACTGTGGTGTGTCCCCTATGAGCAATGTTTCAGTACCATGTCCTACAGCCACCAACTGACAAATAGGTGAGTGGTACTACAGGTGTATGGGGACAGTCCAGCAACATCTGTGCGACACAATTGCAGACAGCACTGCAAACGTGCTGTAGGGTATCTTCCTTGTAGGTGCACAACATCCACAGTAAACAGATGTTTGCAGAATGTGTACATGTGCCTGATATATGTGAAGCCTCTGCCAAACAAATGTGGATGTCTGGAAAATAGTAGTGAAGAATTCACTTAACTGGCCATTCGAGATTGTCAGTTTTCGACCCTTAGCTGTCAACATTTAGGTGTTTGACAAGCTAAGTGATCGATAACATAATATAGACCCATGTCGTCCACTACTACTGGCTATAACCTGGTGTCCTGTTGTTGGGGGTCAACAGGTTTGCTAATCATAGCACTCAGGTGATGAGATACAAGTGTGGAGTACACAGTGACTTATCCGGAGTACGTCAGGAACAGTCAGGGACACCTGAACAATGTTTGAATTATGCATGTGTGACAATCACAGACTGAAAATACATCATGTGATATGCCAGCTGTATCCACCAGTAGTTACTGTCACTACTGTCTAATAAACAATCCAGTAGCATTCGTACATGAGCTGCCCATTGCTGGGGGGACTCAGGGGCCAGAGCTGTGATGTATGCCACAGCAGACAGAGCCAAAAAGGAAGCATGTAGGTGCTGGACAGCTGACTAACAGCAACATGTCATTCCATGAAATGTACTACAGACCTAGTGTTGCAATCCCTATTTCCCATAACTGCACCCCCCCCCATCTGCATCCCATTACATGGGGAATGCTATTACATACCTGGTATAGTGCTGTACTCCTTTATATTCAGAAATCCAGTTGTATAATGCTAGGATATTGCAGTCATCTTCATAAAAAAGTCACAGACCTGTGTGCCATAGGCAGCAACTTAAATTTTGTTGGTAATACTCATGAACAGGTGATCACCTGTACACCAATTTGTGGCTCGCACTTGCTAATTGCATCCAAAACAGCTGGGTTGAATTTTCATTAGCCAATGGCATAGCAACACAGTGCTATATTTCAGGCCTGCATGTAGGCCTTGGCCATTTTCCTGGCCTGTAAGATGGACATTATTGAGGTGTGAGGCCTACAGCATCACATAAGGTAGGTAGAAATACTGTCCACAGTTTGGATTTATGTGGTATGTCCTCAGTTTTGCATGCTATGTTTAGCCATTGTGAACAGACTTTCTGTTTATGTGGCAGTTTACTGTTTAACAATGTGGGTTGAGGTCAGTAAGGACACAGACAGATGTGAGTGTCATACATCATTTGCATCAGAATATATATGCTTCTGCAGTAGCTGCTGGTCTATAAACTATGTATGTTTGTAGAGGAAGACTGTGACACGTGTTCATGTCACTTGGCCATTCCCCCACCCCTTTATGTATGGGTCTTGTGTGGATTCTCTGTTCTAGGTGTTTGGGAGGTATGGTATGTTTGTAGCAGGTAGCTAAGCATACTGCTGCATATGTCACAGGCTGCAGCTGCTGCATTCTGGTCAGGAGTCATACTGGGGATTGTGAACACATTGGGGGACAGCAAGCTGTATATGTCAGTGAGGGAGCAGTGTCAGCTCTGTTGTCACAGCATAGCCAGGGTGAGGGTACCCATAACATTCCAGGTGAGGCATGTTCCTCTGGTACATATGTTATGTAATAATTCCATCCAGAAAGTGGTAGGTGACATTTAAGACACCTATACATATTTCTGATGTGTGTCCCAACCTACAGGCCTTTGACGTGCTAATATGGGTGGCAGCAACTGCAGTAGCAGCAACCAGTTCTACTGAAAATTGCAGGGCTCAGTTATTTATTTGTTGTATTGACAAGCATGTAGTTGACATGCAACAGACTGGAATGGAAGCCAGGACTGTGGGTGTCAAATGTAAATCATGCTAGGAATGTAACAGATAGAGCTACTGAGACAATATTATAGCAGGTGTATTTGCAAGAAATATGTGCATGCATACAGTGTGTTACACAGGATTTGCATGAACATGTGTGTTCAGATGGGTATGATGTGTGACAATGAAATGTCTGTCATGATTTTGTAACCTCAATCTGCTCTGACTTGCCAGTACGTTAGCACACAGAATAGGTTTTGTGACAACCATGCCAAAAGTAGATGGCACAACTGTGGACATTCTGCAACAGTCTGTGCAGTTGTCAGCTGTACATGCTATTGTAGGCCTCATGTACATCCATCAACATGTATTTAGCTATGTACTGGGTTGGTGTCTGCATCATGATCCAAAGTACTCTGTCATTTATCCCATTATATGTAAACGTAGTGTGTCACTGGCAATCAGGGTATGTTTATATAAACACCTGCTATTTATCTAAGCTGAATGGCCTAGTGGGCTAATGCACTATATTATAGTTTACAGTGTCCTAGGTTCAAACCTTAGTAGGTGTATTTATTTTTTCTGATATGCATCACTGGCACTCATGATATGTTTATGGAAACATCTGCTATTTACATGAGCTGAGTGACCTAGTGGGCTAATCCGTTATGCTGAGATAACAGAGTCCCAGGTTCAAACCTCAGCAAATGTGTTTATTTTTGCTGATGTGCATCACTGGCAATCATGATATGTTTATGGAAACAGCAGCTGTTCATGAGAGCTAACTTGCCTAGTGGACTAATGCACTTAGCTATAGTTGAGAAGGCCCTGGGTTTAAGACTTGACAGCAGTGGTTATTCTGCTAACAAGCATAACAGTGTCAAGAACATATAAGGTGATTAAAGGAGTTTTAAGTTGGTTTGCATGACACAACATGACTCTCAGATCTGCTTAAACCTGTGCTATTAACAAAAGAAAAAATAGGCAATAGGAAAGTGATAAAATGGGGGCAAGCAGGGGGAAAAGGAAAGGCAGGTAGGGATGTGCAGGATGGGTGCAGGGAAGGACCATAGCTCTCAATTTCTTGTACAGCAACAGCTGTGCAGATTGTGGACAATTTGGAATTTGGAGCCTCCTATCTCAGACAGAGGGGTGTAGGTGGCATAACTTTGTTGATTAATTGCTGTAATGCTTGATTGTGGGCAGTGTACATGGGGGAAAAATGAAAACTATGCATGGGCCAACATTTTTTTTGTGGGACAGATGACCTTTTTTTTTAAGGAGAGAATGAAATACTGGGGAAGGGATATAGGTACATGTGGCGAGGTAAGTTGAGTAAGGGAGGTAGCATTTGGAAACAGACAAAACAGACTAGACAGCAGACAGGGGCAGTGTATGACACATGGATGGGGTGGGTGTTGTGGAATCAGAGAACCAAGTGCCCCCAGATGGCAGCAGTGGGACTGAGATCCCCACCTATGGGCAGTCACTACTGCTCCTTCATGGCCCCAAAGGTGGCTGTGCTGGGGGCTAGGCACTGGGGCCAGCCTGCCACTCCCGCTACTTATCAAACCCTTGCTGAATGATCCTATGCACCATGCCTGGTAGCTGTCACTGAATGACCACTCTATCTCCATGCCTGCTGCCAGTGGGGGTGGGCCCCTTCCCCTGAGGCAGTTCCACCCTTAGGTGGTGCAGAACCAGTGGAGTGGGCAGCTCCAGGTTGGGTCCCAGACATGCTAGGACCCGGTGCCATGGCCAGTTGAGGTAGGGTAGGTGGATCCGCAGGAACCAGCCTACCCAGTTGAGCTATGGTGTTGAGGTGTTTCACAGTGTATAGGTCAGTAATGAGAAGCACATGTGGTTAGCTGTAACAGCATGCCAGAACAAATCACATAACCCAGTAATGTACCATTGCATAGCATATAGAACACAACAATAATTCGGATAACAGTCAGTAGTGTAATAGCATGCCAGTAACAGTTACGGCCTAAGGCCAATAACATAGGTAATTCAACAAGGTATGTTAATATGCAACCATTGTAATACATAATAGTAAAACACAAGGCCCCACATAATGTTTTGTGAACAACATATGTTAAAAGTATACCATAGCCGATGTATAGGAATAATAAATTATGATGCAGATAAGGGGTGGGGGGAGAGAAACATACATGCCATTATTACCAGTATAGGCTATATTGTTTGCAACAGAACTCTTATATACTCTACATGTCTGTCCTTAACTTTATGTATACATGTGCCCTATAGCTTCTGTAGCACCTACATACCTCTCAAGTTAATTCACATGGACCAGTATGGGCCAAGGTGTAACGCCTACATGTACACAACTACAGGGAACTATTACATGTTAGGGGGACATATGTGACTACCAAGGTGCAATGTGGACTGATGTACTGTGACTGTGCTATTGAGATAAATCAAGTGGCTGTTAAATCTGCATCCCAGGGATTTGGCAAGTGGGATCACAGTCCATGACAGCATGACACTTGAGAGACATGTATCGTGCACAGTACAGAGAGTTTATGCTTATCATGCCACCCTTGGCAGGCATGGGGTTAGGCTATCAGCAGACATTCACAAACACACCAGGCATACAGCTGTACCAAGATTAACAGTTTTATTTGTTTTAATAACTTGCATTAGTATTGTACTTGTTGACTTACTGCAGTTGTGTCACCTTGTTGAGCAATGCTGTTAATGCTCTGGTACATCAGGACACACAAATTAGTAACCCATTTGAACAGGTACTACAGTCATTTATTTACCTGTAATTCCCGTGGGGAGAACATCTGTTAACAATACATAACAGTTTCTATTAATATTAAGTAGTGCTTGTCCCAGGATTCTGGACTAATATATGCCTAGAGCTCACTTGGGAACACACGGTGACCTGGTGTGGTAGAGTGTCATAGAAGACTGCAGTGAAACTTGAACACACATGCATGGTATTCATGCATGACAGCGATAGTAGGTGAACTGTGTATTAATACCTGGAATGCAGGTGTACACATTTAACCCCTAGTGGATGGGAATATGTGTGATGTGTATAGACAATATCAGGGTGCTGGGTTGCCTACCTCATCCATATAGAGTTGCAGATGGTATATTTGCAGTCTACAGCTATTACAGTTTCATACTTGCTTGCCTGCAGCAGCATAACTAAGTTCAGGAATGCATATAGCTGAAATGCAATGGTTAACACAAGACAATCCTGAGATAAACACCCTATTATACCTTAGCCATTACTCTTCTAGGTTCAGATCTTACTGCAGAACAAATATTATAATGTATTATATCTTGTAGTACAGCTGCACATCTACACTTTAGCACAACAGTTCTTTATCAGCTAACCTTCAGTCACTTCATGGTCTTATTCTGGTGTTTACTTCACAGCACTTGTAATACTCAATTTCTTGACCAACAGCCCAAAATACACATATTTTCCACACAAAGCTTTATTAAGGGTGACATGAAACAGTGATTGGTATACATCTAACAGTCTTTATTGATGAACACTTTAGATAATGCAGGTGTTGCAAGATAGTTGTCATTCCAGAGTTTATGCAGTAGTAACTTTATTTCCTTAACAATTCTGACTGCAGTTGAACTCTTTATTTCATTAACATTGTGACTGCAGTTGAACTTTATTTCATTACAATTATGAATGCAGCTGAATTCATGTCCTTAACGTTATTAACAGAGTATTACTTTATTACCTTAACATTATTAATACAGTATAAACTTTTATTTCTTTAACATTATTAATGCAGTTGTAACTTTTTTCCATAACATTATCAGGTGTCATGCTTTCATCTATATTGAACTGTACCTGGCATTACTCACTTATATCAGTCTAGGTCTATGACCACATTCATTGCAGTACACTCAAAACAGAGTATACCTACTGGCAGTTACTACTGTATTCTTTTTTATTTATATTACTATAGATTGCAAGATATATCTGTACTCACCACACTCATGGCGCAACCTGGCCAAGCGCCCAGCATGTGCATCCAGGTTGTGAGCTCTCTCCTCTGCAGCTGTGGGGAGAGAAAAACACCATTACACATACCTGTCTCGCAAATATTCATACTAGAATTTGGCAAAACAATGCATGCAATACTTAAAAACATGTGGGGCATTATCAGCCCGAGCATCTTGGATCCATGTGACTAAGAGATCCCCCTTCCTAAGCTTCAGGTCATCATAATGATGACGCACATGCTCACTTGTGCAGGGGATACCAGTTGCACTGTTGAGGTCAAGGGCCAGCCAGTCCCAGGCCTCTTATTTGTATTCTGACCCCTGGTACTGGCCCTGAAGCAGCTGGATGTCATGGTCTTTCACAAGGAGTCCAACCATGATCATGAACTCCAAAATGCCCCAATGCTGCACCCGGAAGCACACTCCCTCTCCAACTCCTGCCATAGTCTCTGCCAGGATCAAACTCCCACAGATACTGGCTGTATTCCCACCTGTTGCACTTAAATAAGGGTGTTTTCCTGCCCTTTGCTGCCATTGGGCCATTTTTAAAAATGCAGCACTCCGCTTAGCACTGAACAAACCCACTGAGCTCAGACGAGCAGTGCTTAAACTGGAAATGCTTAGCAATGCTTAGTGGTGTGCAAACCAGCTTAGCTGAGCTGAGGACTGCCCAAACCAGCTAAGCGGAGCTGCACATTGCTAATTACTGCTGAAACGGGTCCTGTTTAAGCACTGCTTGGCTTGGCTTAGCAGTGCTTAACAGAGTTTAGCTAAGGGCAAACTACATTTAAAAATAATAAAAAAAAATAATATTAGAAAATTTGTTCATTACTGCTACTACTTTACTATTATGTATATGTATTGCACTTCTATATTTCCTGAACATTTGTGTTTTAATTTCTTTATCTTGGTGTGTGTATGTTAGGTATTGCAGACTTGTGTGTAACTGGATCTTTTCTCCTCAGGTCTCCACTAATAATGGGCTTCTGGCCCAGCTGGACTACCATGGTTAACATATGTCAATACATACATCAATAAAATAAAAATTAATTTATAAAACTTTCTTATCAGATGTAAAAGCTAAATGGCCTATCTGTGTATTTGAACCGTACAACTACTGCACACAGGGCTATGAGTCTAACCATTCAGCTACATGGATATGATTACTACTGCTATACATTTCTATATAGCTCTCAGCTATGTTTAAGCACTGCTGAGCACTGCGCTGCACCACGCAAATATGCTCAGCCATGCTTAAACATGACCTTTAAGGAAAAAATTAAAAGTATCTGATTTCTATTTTTAGATGTCAGGCACATGTTCATTGTTAAGTGGCATGCAAACACACAGAAAAAAATGGAAATAAAATATTTAACGTTCATATTTCAGTGCCATCTGGCAGTTTAACAGTGCAGGAGGTGTGTTACTCATCTCCAGACACTGTAACACACCCCCCTACACTGATTCTGTAACCGTGTTACATGGCTCTCTCTCAGTAATGTGCCTTCATTAATATGCAAGGAGCGCTGCCAAGAGGGAGCCACAGACACGGCCACAGTATACTCCGTGTAGACTTTCCACTATTCCTACACAGAGTTTATTAAATCCCCACCAAAAAAATGGTAAGATGGTAATACTGCAATAGGAAATTGATGGCAAACTAACAATAGGTTCATAGTTATTAAACATCTCATCCAAAGGAGGAAACACTCAGGTCTGCACCTCCCATGCCCCAATGTACAATATAGTATCAGAAATCCATCTATATGTTGGGGCAGTAGAACTCCAGCCTTCTGCATCAAAAGCAAGCATGTTACCTGTTGTACTGTTAACACAACTTTCAAGTTCTATAGCACAAGCAATGCAACCATTTGCTAAACAAAACAGTTGTACATTGAAAACAGACAGCATGAGCAGCAGTAAACTTCTCTTCCTTTCAAGCTCACAATTCCTTGAAAATGAACTGAAGCTAACAAGTCATCAAAGGTAATTACATAGTAAGCAAATGGGTAATTATAACTGTGGTGCAAAAACATCAAAAGACCCACCATTAACAGAAGATGGTAAATATATGCAGGTACAGCGCCCAGATAATGTTAGATATTTTTCAAAATAGGTAACTAAGATAAATCTTCACTTCTCAAATTGATAAAGCAATTAAAAGCAGACTCCAAGGGGCAAGTTAAAAAACAGCGACAATTAGGAGTTCCCCAGGCACACAGATGGCTGGAGGAAGCAAATCGAAGAGACCAGAAAGAAAAAAATTCTAAAACAATGTTTTTAGATAAAGAGGATAACCACCTAGTGCTAGCTTCAGCACCCCCCTCCCCCACCAGCATATGGAGCAAATAATCAACACAGAGCACCTCCTCTACATCCTGTAGTCACAGGAGGTGAGGACTCTGTAAAAATAAAGCTAGTTAAAGTTAGGGGTCCAATAGGGACTAGGTCCAAAACAAAAAACACAGATGATGATGATAAAAATTTCGAAGTCTGGCGATTGTTTAGTGAAACCCAGGCCACGACTAGTGGGGAAGAAGAACTCTGTCCTCTTATTGAGGTACCTAATCCCAGAGCAGGTCAGGATAACCAAGACCCTACTTTATTAGTATATAGACCCTGGAGTCCTGAAGATATTAGGAAGGCCACTGAAGGTATTCCCCACCCTAGGATCAACTTTCCAAAATTTTCAGAGGACCTGCAAGGTATGAGGCTAAGCTATAACCTAAATGGAGAAGAGATATAAAAAGTGGTAATACAAATTATAGGGCCAGACTGGCACATGGTCTGTGGTAATTGGAATCCTCATGACGCTCAGCAGAGACCCCTTCCACATAATGACGTAGGGTTAGATGCCCAGGTGACAGGGCTTACAAACCGAATTTCTGATAAGTGGAAACCACGAGCAGACTGGACCTGTATTAATCAGTGTGTCCAGCAAGAAGGTGAGTCAGTTGATTGTGGGATGCAAATCCCTGACAACCAGACAGCAGACTCCTCCTATGAACAACAGTTAAAAGATGCCTTTCTGAAGGGGAGCAGTGCTCCTATTAGTAGTTGTATTACAAAACACATGGTAGGTCATCGTACAAGCAGAATGCAGCCACTGCTTGAGTATGCAAGGCATGCAGGCACTTTAATAGCAAAAAGAAAAATAAAATGCAGGTATTTTCATTAGAAGATGGGGCTGAAGTATATGTGGTACATCCAGGAAAAAAGGGCAAAAATAGGAAAGGTAGGCAGTCTGACCAATGGTCAGAAAATTTTGAGGGATGTAAAAAGAGGGGAGAATGTTTTAAATGTGGGAAGAAAGGTCACATGGCAAGGGATTGCAAAGGGAATAATAGGACAAGGACCGATGAACAAAAAGGTGATAACTGACTATATGGTAGTCAGGAAGCACAGGGAAGGGTAGCAATACAAAACAGGATAAATGGTAATGTAGAAGTAAAAATGGAGGAAGCACAGGATGGTGGAGGGGATGACAATGAAAATGAAAGTGATGAGGTATTAGACTTGTCGCTTCTGTGCTTGGAACTCTTTTTAGCAGATACCAAGCCAGACGTCACTCTTTTGGTAGAAGGAAGAGAGGTTAGCTTTTTGTGTGATTCTGGGGCTTCACGGACCCTGATACATCCCTCCAAATTACCAGAGTGTACACGGTCTTCGGATTACATATTTGTTAAGGCTGCAAATGGGCAGCTATACCGGGAGCCTCTCTCACACAAAATTATGATCACAGATCCTGTAACAGGGTTGACACAGAGAAGTAAAATTGTAGCGTCTGCAAAATGCCCAATAAATCTCTTAGGCAGAGACTTGATGCAGTTATTTGGCATAGCGGTGGTTCCAACTATGCAAGGGATGCAAACACAATGACAGACTGACATCTGCAAAGTGCATGATACCTGTGTAGTGCAGCCAAGAGGTGAGATGTTTTACTGGTACAGTCAGGACCTGATTACTACTGGCCCAGGGACTGTAACCAAGGAATTAATGGATTTGGCCATTAATAAATTTCCCTCATTAGATATTAAGAAGCAGCCATTACTGCACTGCACTCTGTATTTTCGTGACACACAAGGGCCAGATGAGGACTACAGAGATAAGCTGTTTAAATATCCCACAGCTAGGCTAGTGTTATGTAACCTATACTGGGACACAATGGGAAATAGCATAGCCAGCTGCTCTCTGCCTAAAGAAATGACAGCACTTTACAAATCTGACTTCCTACCACATGTAAGCCTCACTAAAGACAAAAACACAAAATGGGTAGAGTTGGGCAGGAATATTACCAGATGGGAAAAACAGACCAGAAAGGAACTTTCAGAGCAGGGAGTACAGGTACAAAAATTGAACTGGGTAACTCAGACTAAGCCAGCAGTACACCTACATTTTCGCAAAAACATTTGACAAATACTCCTGTTAAAGGAGGAAGAGAATGTTCTGAAAGGTATTCCAGATAAACTGTGGTCCACAGGGAAATCAGATGTAGGCCTTATTCGCACGGCAGGACCAGTGGTGATTACTCCAAAATCAGCTTTTAGACCTCAAAAATGTCAATAGCCGCTGAGAAAAGATGCAGAGGCAGGGATAAAGCCCATTATAGCTGCACTCCTTAAAAGTGGTGTGTTAATTCAATCTCCTGATTCATCATGTAACACACCTTTGTGATTCATGATGTAACACACCTTTGTTCCCAGTTAAGAAGGCAAATGGAGAGTGGCGCATGGTTCAAGACCTGCAGGCTGTAAATGAGGCAGTAATACCTAGGGCACCTATGGTACCTGATCCACATACACTCTTAAATGTGTTAAAACCTCATCAGAAATATTTTTCTGTAGTAGATATTAGTAATGCATTTTTCTCAATTCCGATACATCCAGACAGTAGATTCTGGTTTGCATTTACTTATCAGGGTAAAAGATACACATACACTCGACTACCACAAGGTTATTGTGAGAGTCCCATGATATTCTCACAAGAGATGTCAAGTAATTTAGCAAGATTTAGCCCACCGAGAAATAGTCAAATCCTGCTTTATGTTGATGATATTTTATTAGCAGCTCCCACTTTACAAGCTTGGCGAGAAGACACGCTAGCATTGCTCCGATTTTTAGCTGCTGAGGGTCACAAGGTGAATAAGGAAAAATTGCAACTCTGGAAAAAGCAGGTCCGATATTTGGGCTATATAATATTTGATGGAGGTAGAACCTTGGATGAGGACAGGAAAGTAGCTATTTTACAGGCTCCAAAACCTATTACCAAAAAGGAAATGATGTCCTTTTTGGGTATGACTAACTTCTGTTGAAGTTGGATTCCAAACTATGATTTGGAAGTGGCACCCTTGTCTGACCTCATATACAAAAAGCCTATAGCAGCACAGGACCCAGTGATTTGGACACCGGAGGTGGATTTAGCCTTTTGTAACTTAAAACAGTTAATAGCGTCTTCTTTTGTCTTGGGGTTACCAAATTATCACAAGCGCTTTTTTCAAACTGTAGACTGTAAGCACGGCTATATGACATCAGTCCTGATGCAACAACATGGGGATAAGCAATGTCTCATTGCTTATTATTCATCACAGTTAGATCCAGTGGCACAGTCCTTACCCCATTGTGTTCAGGTGGTTGTTGCAGCTGCTATGGCAGTACAGGCTTTGGCCTCAGTGGTTTTGTTTCACCCACTCACCCTAAGGGTCCCTCATGCAGTAGCAATTATTTTGTTACAAGAAAAGGTAGCACACCTTTCCCCAGCTAGACATGTCTCCTGCATGACTGTTTTGCTGAGCCAGCCTCACATGACAATTGAATGGTGCACAACCCTGAATCCATCAACTCTGCTCCCTACCCCTGTAGATGGTACTCCACATCACTGCCTGCAGGAGATCGAGCAGACAACATTACCTAGGAAAGACCTCATAGATATACCTTTAACAGATGCTGATCTGACATATTATGTAGATGGCTCATGCAAAAAGAACCCAGCAGGACAGAACCTAATGGGCTATGCTGTAGTATCCAACACAGAGGTTATCGAGGCAAAACCCTTACCACAACACTTGTCTGCACAGGCGGCAGAATTGATTGCACTCACTCGTGCATGTACTTTAGCTAAAGGTAAGCGTGCAAATGTTTTTACTGACAGTCAATATGCTTTTTCCATGGTGCATGTGTTTGCACAGCAATGGAAAAATCGAGGTATGATTACATCAACTGGTAAACCCATAAATCATGCACAGCTCATATTGGATCTTTTAAACTCCATTCAATTACCTCAGTGTTTAGCTATATGCAAATGTGCAGCTCACACAAAATAGCAGGATGTTATTTCAAAAGGTAATGCAAGAGCTGATGCTGCTGCAAAGCAAGCAGCTGCATAAGCTTGTTTACACCTTGTAGAAGATTTAGAACCCTCTGAAAGTTTAAATTTGGACATGCTACAAACAATGCAATCGTTGACCACATAGGTAGAAAAAAGGCATTGGTTAAAATAGGGGGCCGTCTTCAGAGACGGTTTGTGCATCTCAAAAAAGGGAAACCAATATTACCTTCTAATCTTTTTTGATATGCAGCATTATTGAGCCATGGGCAATGCCATGTCTCAACAGGGGGAATGGTACAGATAGTGAATCAGGTGTTCACTGCATATGAATTTTCAAACTACTCTAAAAAGTTTTGTTTAGCATGTCAGGTTTGCAATCAATATCATGCACAAGGAGCAGTGCGGCCCAGTCAAGGGAGGTTTTCCCACATGTCCATACCCATTTCACACCATTTGCATGGATTTTATAGAGTTAAATAAATGTGAAAATAAGAAGTACTGCCTTGTCATTATAGATATGTTCTCAAGGTGGGTGGAAGCTTTTCCAACCAGGAACCCGGATGCAGCTACAGTAGCAAAGGTTCTTGTGAAAGAAATTGTTCCTAGGTATGGCATTCCGGAGAGAATATATGGTGACAACGGAACACACTTTGTAAACCAAACTATACAACAGCTAAGTAAGTTTTTTGGTATTTCTCTAAAAAATCACTGTGCTTATCATCCTCAGTCTGCAGGGTTGGTCGAAAGACATAATGGTATACTTAAAAGTAAACTGACGAAATTAATGGCTGAAACTGGGAAAACCTGGTTGTACTGTTTACCCCTGGCACTGTTGAACATGAGAACAGTTCCCTCAGCAAAAGGGCTGACCCCATATGAGAAACTGTATGGCAGGGCGTATTGTACACCCCAATGGAAACCTCTCATGCCTTCAGACCAGGAATCTGATCTTACATTAGCTGAAGATATGAAGAAATTGTTAAATTCTAAACATCTGTTGCAGTCTAATTCTGTTTCAGGCTCAGAGCAGACAAAGGCACTGGAAATAACAGTAACTCCAGGAGACTGGGTGTGGATCAAGATTGTGAAGAGGAAGAACTGGGCATCACCAAAGTTGGAAGGTCCATACCAGGTGCTTCTTTCAACACTGACTGCAGTCAAGATTGCAGAACAAGCTTTGTGGATCCATCTGATACACTGCAAGTTAGTGAAGAAATTAGAATTGGGTAAAGATCTTACCTCTCCATCGGGACCCTAAGCACAAAAGTCTGGCTACAAAGGGGGGGGTCAGATCAATATGAAGTGATCCGTCTCAAACCCAGTGAAGCAATCATCGGTGCTAAGGTCCTATAGGGTAGAGAATAAGATAAAAATACCCAGATTAAGCGACATGATTGCATCAAAGAAAGTTGAATTCCATCCTTTTGGGAAAAACGAAGAAAACAGAACACTGGAACGACAACCCTTTCCACAAAAATATTGTGTGGTAATCTCATTGACTGTTATTGTGGTCATTGTTTTTCTGCTATGGCCATTTCTCTTTTCTGCCACAATTACTGAACCTAGCAAGCGTGCAGCATGGCATCCTGCTTTCAACACATATCAGGCTATCAAGTACGCATATGCAGATACCCTTAATGTCTCTAATTGTTGGATCTGTGCAGCTATACCAACTGAACATGGAGGATTACCTTTAGTGGCATCTCCACTAAATGTTACCGAGACATGGACAAGTTTGTTGAGCAACATGGCTAATATTACGTCTGCAAATGCAGTTGCCTTACAGCTGGCCTTCCATCAAAATGGAACTGTGTGTTTTCAGAAACTTGATAAAACTATGGTAGGATGGAGCCATTGTAACAAAACAGTGGTTTATAACTGCACTGCATACAAGTCAGGTTGTGTGGCAAATTTCTCATCTATAAGAAATTTATGTAATTTATGTATTTTGTTTTTTTAATTAAAAAGTAAATGTTGTGGCTGTTTCCTTGGGCTGGCTGTGGTCCCTCCTAACCAATAGGCCCTAGACAACTAGGTCTCTTAGTGCTGGATACAGCTCTGATCTATATTTAAAGATGTATAAGGACAAATTTATGACTTATATTTTCAAATGTCGTACACAAAGCAGAAAATAAATCTGCAATGTTTGCAGCTGTAAATCACTGTACACCAAACTGGTCAGTAAGACATGAAAATCCAATCTGCATACCAGCATCTGTAAACAGTTGTAAATCACAAACTCATTCTTAATGAATGCTTGCCTCAGCATTTAAGCAAAAACAATAAAATTGTCCTTAAATAATATACCTTAAATATATTTTTGAATGTTGTACATTAGTTACAGATAAGGAATAAAATCCAAAGACTACTACATTTTGAAGTAATCTAGTCTACAGGACACCAGAGCATCATAAACAAACCTATGCTTATAAGTAGATAGCAAGCATACCAAACAAATCCAATGTTAGCATAAAAGCTGCTGCTGATAAGGAATTATTTATTTTATTTTATTTATTTACATTTTGTTGAAAGGGTTAATCCTTATAGACCACTGACATTTTTTCAGGGGAGATCTGAGTTGATGTTCATAACTAGGGGACATTTGGCCAGGGCACAAGTGAACTTCCGTTATTTTTTTCGATAAGAGCCATGAGATCTTTTACATCCACCTGAGCGACCACCAACTCAGGCAGATAGGGCCGCAGTTTAGCATCTCATCTGAAGTAAATAATAAATACATTCAAAGGTTAATAAACTTAGCTAAGAACAAAAATTAAATAGTAAATGTATTTATGGCAGTTAAACCTAAAGACCTAAAGGTATAGGACTAGTCAACTGAAAGCTTCTTCTCAGCCATTGCTGTGCATTGAGTCAACTCTTTCCCCCTTTTGTATCATTTTTATGCTATTTAGTTTTTGGTACACACTAATAAAAGCTTATATGAAATTTCATAATATTTAGTTGTTCCTTGTCATTAAAGGCACATAAAAATTAAGAGGTGAATGGTTTGGCAAAACAATAAAAATGAGTATTGAAAAAAAAAAAAAAAAAAAAAATTAAGAGGTGGAGTTGGGCCATAATTTTGCTAGGCATGTATGCCACATTGTATACATTTTGAAATGTTTTTGTTTGTTTTTGCATTGAGATATGTTATAATTTAAATTAAAAAACTGAATAATTTTGATTGTCTATTGTTATGTAGGTTGCTAAATGATTATTTCACAATTCCTGGTTTGCTAAATAAGTTTTTGCTATGTCTTTTTAAGTGCTGAAAATACATAATCTCCAAAAACTTGCACTGTCTGGGACCATTGGGGGGAAGACTGCATTTATGAAAGTGGGGCATATTGCTGACAATAATTCCTCATTAAAATTTGAATAAATTGGAATTAGAAGCTTTATAAATGCTTAAACCACTGTTAAAAGAAATGAAATGACTAAAAAAGGGGAAGCTGAGGGTATAAATATTGTGGTCCTTACAGCTCTGTAGTATGCAAAAGCATATAGATTTATTAAATGATAAAATTACTTATCATCTACTTGTACAACAACAGAAACATATAATTCAGAACATATCCGCGTTCTTGACAGATATTTAGTATATAACATTATTAGTAAAGTAATTATAGATAAGGTTTGAATAGCCATTGCTAGATATATTGAAAGTTTTGCTTTTCAATGGGCTACCTAAAATTCACAAGTCTTTAATCAATTCCTTTGAATGTTCCTTACTTTCCTTGTGTGTGACCATTTTAAAGAAATTAGGAGAATTGCTGCATAAGATTTTACAATTGTTAGCGAAATAGTCTTCTTCTTATATTAGAGATTTTACATTAAATTAACCTCCATGGATTTGAAGCACAAATGCTAATTTGTACATAGTTTATACATTGTATATAACTGTTTTATCATATTCAGCTTATGTAATGATTCCCTCACTACAGTATACAGCTTTAGCAACTGCCTAGGTATGTAATTATACTCTCTTCCTGTGTTGTATTAATTTACTAGTCCATAAAACTGTATGTATAAGTTACACAAGTTTAGTTAAATTCTTGTTATCTGGAACTATGAGCCAGGTCATGACTGAAAAGAGTCAATTGACCAGTTCACTCACCAGTTAACAAATGGAAGTAAATAAATAAATAAACAAATACATTTCATTGATCTTTTAGATAAAGTATGCATTCCTCTTGAGAAAAAACTATTATTGTTGGATGACAATAAATGCACATGTGTTATAGGATAATATATCACATGGGGGTCTGATAAAGACAATAGATAATCCCTTTCCCAATAAACTACCACAGCATAGCTATTTAACAACATTTTAAAATTTGTTTATATCACAATTAGTTAATTTTTTAAAGCACAATTTATCTGCAAAACCAAGGATGAGCAACACGGGCAGCATTTGATCCAGCTATGCAAATATTTTATGAATCAACTGGAACAGAAGTATATATTTTCTTATTTTTGTATTTCATGATCACCAAAAAAAATTCCGCTGTTTTTGGACAATTTTAATTTACAAGCTGCAACAGATGTGTTAAATGAGTTTGTAGAATATCTGAATAAGAATCACTTTGGTATTACATTTACAGGTGATTTTTTTTCTGTCTCAGAAAGTTTAATTTCCACATGCTACTCACGGCTACTATTACAAAGTTGTTTACTCAAATCTAGACAAGAAACCAACTGATATTAATGCATGGCCACCTTTTTTCATCTCTCCCAACAGGGCCACATAAACAAGAGGCAAGACTATTTAGCATGAGACTCATTTTTAGATGAGGCTAAAAGAACAATCACAATGTTAGAGAGAAGCTGGTCTGTGCAAGATATTATCATGTCTTATAAGTAGTGGATGGAAAATATGTACAACAAATTTAAGAATGTGTGGGACAAATTGATGTCAGAGAGAAAACTTATCTATTGTAGTTGGCAAGAGAAATGTTGCAACTATAATTCAGTTAAATATTTATTTATTGCTTTGGAAATAATAAACATGATCTGAATACATTGCTATATACTGTTTTGGATTTTGAATTAAGTAAACTTTTGCTAGATCAGCCACAAATTTCTTATTCAACAGATGTTAGCCTGCTTAGTATTTGCTTTCATACTTCTTTTGTTGAAAGGCAAATGGCCATGTGGGTATTGCTTTAACCACCATGTTTTCTTATGGACATTGCTCAGTATGTAAAATGTAAATGTCTCTGTCTGAATTTGTTGGGAAGTAAATAATTCCAGATTTGTTGCAAAACATTTTTAACTGTTCTTCATCAGATATGGGCGGGTAGTGTAAGCATCACTGCACTTATGCAGTGATATAGAAAAAGAGATAAACTTATTAAGAACGTCCCTTGCAAGATACCTGATCATGACAGTACCTAGTGGTGTTTAGTAAAAGCTTGTTGAGGACACCTAAGTGCTGTTAAGATCAGGTCGCATTCTGGCTGCTAACAGCAGACAGTGATTGCCTGCAAGGAACAGCAACATGAGGCAAAACAAAATTTAAAAGCTGTTAGTCACTTTGCTTTAACAGACTTATAAACAAAACGTGTGGCAGAATGAAGTATTTAACAGCTTTTTAAGCTGTTCACTCTACAGCAGGACACTATTTCTGCCTTCTGTCTGCCTGACAGCATTAAGTAATTTACTATCATTTAAAAACTTTGAAAGCCAGTCAAACATTTCACGCTACTACACTTTTTTTCCCTTTGTAACTAGTAGTACATTGAGCAGATAAATCTCTATGCAGTACAAAGAATTATGATTGGGTCTGCAGATAAATCTCTCTAAAGTGCAAAGAATTATGATTGGGTCTGCAGATAAATCTCTCTGCAGTACAAAGAATTATGATTGTGTCTACAGATAAATCTTTCTGCAGTACGAAGAATTATGACTGGATCTTTGAACATAACCAGCTTTGTGTGGTCTCAACATGGATGCCAAGATTCACCTCCCAAGATTCCCTGTTCATAGGTTCATAAGTTCATAGGTGTGTACAAGGGTAATGGCCCTGGAGCCTTTACAAGTCTAGCTCAAAAAAATTTGCCCAGGCACAGCACCACCCAGTGTTAGTTCACAGTACTCCTATCCAGTAGGGCAACTGGAATGATCCCTGGAGTGAACTTTCTGTTACCCATCCACTCGTCAAGATTTCTCTTGAAGAGGGCCAGTGAGGTGGTCTGCTTGACATGAATGTGAAGTTTATTCCAGAGTATGGACAGTCTTTGGGAGATGAACCTGTACTCCAGCATGTTCTGTTAATTGTGGTAATGAGGTTGTGATCTCTGGAGCGTGTGGCATGGGGGCATTTCTTTAGGTGTAGCATTTCAAGTAGGGCTGGTTTTGACATGGCTTTGTAAGTCAAGCAGAGATCACCTCTAAATAGGCGATAAGAGACTAAGAACAGCTGAAGTTTTTTGAGTCTGTTCATGTAGGACATGTGTTTAAGGCCTAAGATCCTTTTTGTAAGGTACTTTTGTGGCCTCTCCAGCTGTTGTAGGTGTCTGGTCAGGTACATGCCAAACAGGGCATTATATTCAATGACTGGTCTAATGAGGGATGAGTATAGAGGGATAATGACCTCTTTCTTACTTGATGCGAAACCTTTGGTTATAAGATATGCCATGTATTAGGACTTTCTGACCACAGTGGCAATGTGGTGATTGAACGTGAGGTGGCTGTTGACCTGGGTAGATCTCTTATGGCCCCTTCAGTGTTCAGTGGGATCCCATCAACGTGGTAATTCATGGGAACTGAGTTTTTCCAAAGGGGGTGATAATGCATTTTTTGGCATTAAGTTTCAGGCCATGGTTCCAACACCAGTCATTGGTCTCAGACAGGCCCTTTTGCAGGATATCTGCATTACTTGGGGAGTTGATAATGACTCCCACCTTGCAGTCATCAGTGAACTTGGTCAGCCAGAGTCCTTCTGTGTAGGCCTGGACTTCTGAGAAGTAGATGCCAAACAGGTGAGGGCCCAGGACCTAGCCCTATGGGACTCCACTCATGACTGGTTGACAGTCTGACTTGGAATCTGCAACTTTCACTCTGTGGGTCTTGTCTGTGAGCCAATTTGCAACCCACCTAGTGATATAAGGATTGATGCCTAGTTTGGTGATTTAGTTTAGATTAATGTTTTTGTTTGCATGTCTTGAAAACATAACTTGAGGATTAATGATTGGGTCTCTGAGCATAACTTCCTTTTTTATGTGTTTGAAACATGGATGCCAACAAATTCACCATGAAATCAAAGCTTGAGAGGTGAAGCTTGGCATCTATGACGAGAACTCACAATATTTGTTTATAATCGGGGACCCAATCATAATCTTCTATATTATCTTTTCAGTCAATCAGAAATCCAGTCATAATTCTTTGTATTGTATTGAGGTTTATTTGCTCCATGTACTACTCATTACAGAAAAAAGCAAAAATGTGTTTTGCTTGGCTTTTAAAGCCAGTGAAGCACTTAAATGATGTGAAACAGACAGTTTGACACATCGATGAAACATTTTGAAATAAAGTCAGGCAGACTGTAGGAAAAACAGCAGGCAGAAATTAAGCTGTTTTGACTCCTGCCATTGTCATTTGCTGGCCTGCCTGTCAGTTCTTAGTATGAAACCTGGTCTTAATATCTTCTGGGGGGTTTGTAACTGAAGAGTTTAACTGTTTTGTTGTTTCCCAGTATTAGAGCATAATTACAACACTCCATGCAATACAAGCGTATTATGATCAGACATCTGACAATAATCTTTTGTATCACATTTTATATACATGTTTCTTATGTTGTATAGACAGAAACATAAAACCAGTATGCTTAAGAATAAAATAACATGCTGCACAGGAAAAAAACAATGCAAGAGCACCTCACAGATTTTAAAAAAGAAATCTTTTAATAATAGGTTAGCACAAGATCTAAATTGAGTTCATTTAGGGAATAGTTCTGTCTTGAGATTTTTTGTGATTTAATGTGTTTTTCCTTCTTGAACATGTACTGCAGATTATAAGCATGCTCTGTTAAAAAAATGCAGACTTGATATATATTAAAATACAAGGTCATGGTTCCTAAGGGATTAAATAATTTCTGTGCTTATTATTTATATTGTTGCATAATTGATTAATTTATGTCATAACTAAGTGCTTTGCGATATGTGTTTTCATTGTACTTTCACCATTTGTAAAGTTTTATATTAGGTTTTTGGTCAACAAAGTTAGATATTTTATACTAGAATACCCATGGAATTTGTATTGTGTCTATGGTATTTGATGTTTTATGACATTACTGACAACCTCTTGATCTGCTTACGCTTTATTTTTCTTCAAAGAAAATACATGACTCATAGATAATGTGTCGGGACTGTGAGATAGTTAACTAATAATGTATGGCAGGCACCCTCAAGTAATAGTAGTGGAGAGACAAGATCTGAGGATGCCTATCTGTTGAGAGTAATGAATTGAGGAAGACTGCTGGATCTTTTCCTTTCTTTAAATCTCTTAAGTAGCTCAACTCAGAATCAAAGACCTGAGAGAGGTTGAGGCAGTGTAAACCTTGCTTCCTGAAGTGCAGAAATCATAAAAGGAATTTTATTAGGGTCTTAAAACACAATAAGATAGGGTCATGCCACTGAGGAAATCTGAATGGGGTATAACTGGGTACTGGTTGAGTAATATGTTTCCTTTCATTGATGTGATTGAACAGACCTCAGATGTGATCAAGAATTCCATACATTTGAAGTATATGAGGTTTGCCGTGAATTTCATCTTTCATTTAAAATTTTCAGTAAAGTCTTCCATTCCTAAATTCTGAGACATTTTTTTCTAGGTGTCTTTTTGTTCCATTCCTGCCAGGCACTGGCCCCTCCAGAGGAAAATTCTACATTCATTCTTCCACTACAAATGTGTCCATTGCAGAGGGGAGACAGTCTACTGGACAGGGCTATAATCTGTTCTGTAATCTTCATATTCACATCTGCTGTTCTGCTTCCTTAGAATGAAACATGCCCTTGTCTCAGAGCCTAGAAGGACAGATTTCATTTCCTCAGAATAGGGCCACTAACATTAAAGGACAACTCCTAACAGTACTGCGGCAAGGAAGTTTCTCAGAAGCCCTGCCCCTCAAATCTGTATCACTGGTAATGCATTTGTAGTTTCTTTAGCACTAATCCATCCCCCATTTGGCTCACACATGTGTCTCCATCATTGTTAGGATATACACTTCCTTCCCATGTCCTCCACCACTTTCCTATGAAGGATAAAACAAGTGGTTTGGTAGGATGAATCATACATCCTTGATGCATGGAGTTGTGTTCTGCAAATGTCCTTCACCAACAGGTATCAGCATTGCAGTGAATCAGACAACCTCCTTCTTCCAGTAAAGGTGAACCATTGTTGGTCAATCACTCCCACCCTCCCTTGCCATATTCTGCAACATCTGGATTGCTAACTAAGCTTGGGTTATCTGATTCACAGTTACTGCTTTGTATGTCTATTTGAAAAAGGTAACTGCAAAATCCTAAATTAATACCGAACATTGGTAAAACATATACTAATGAAGTTAATCCCAAAGCAGGGAAGAACCGATTTTTGGTAAAAAATTACTTTGAAAATTTGAGTCAGTATGTTTTAATAAAGAACAGTCTTAGTATATGTCCTTGTCTGGTATTAAGAATGAGTCACTGATGAACTTTGAAAAGCCCAGTTATAGGCTGTAAGGGTTAACTATGCATACAAAGTCATCTGGCAGCTGGTGCAGAGGGTTAAGGCTGTCAGCCATAGTTCCTGTGGTACAGAGTTTGAGTCTCTCAGTCCCCATTTATTTATGTTTTTATTTTACATTTGTTGACCAGGAGAGTCCAACTGGATTATAAGTCCATTTTCAGTGGAGGACCAGGAAGAAAAGCTCTAAGAGAATAATTTTTTTGCAAAACATAGTTTTAAGGACAGACTTTTGACATACGATTTGCCTACTGTGTGACCCTGATCAAGTCACATAACCAGACATTGGTTAAGAACAACTGGGAATCTGGGCTAGGTCCCCTGGACTGTAAGCCTAGTAACTACCTATGAACTCTCTGGATCTCCAGGATCACATCTTCACAAAGAGGGTTGTAGATTCATTAAATGGTCTACAAGACCACACCTCACCCTTTAAAAATGAACTAAAAGATTATTTTCTCAATTCCAGGACCTGCCCTTGCCATGAACTCACCTAGTCTTCCTTCCCTTTATGTACTCTCAAAAGGACCATACTTAGTACCTCATTACACCTCTCAGTCCAATGTTTCTACTATGCATTTGCATAATTTTATACAAACAAAAAAATGTATTGTTTTCCTATTGAACTATATCAATGTAAAATTATGTTACTTAGCTTCTTTGTAATGCAATTTTAACTTTATGCATGTAACCCAACATATGTGAATCTTTTTGCTATTATTGCCATTATATCAATATTGTTTAAAATTGTACTTGTTTAAAAATGTACTTCTGGAGCTTTTCTCCTCAGGTCTTCACTTAAAATGGGCCACAGGTCCAGTTGGACAAACCCGGTTAACAAATGTCAATAACGAAATTAATAATAATAAATAAGAATGTCTGGTGAACAGATGGAAAAAATGAATAAAGAGTATGTGGTAAGGTAGCGAGAGATGGGTGGATATTAAATGCACTCAATGGGCATATTTAGATTGGCTCATTCTCTCATTTTGCCATGAACCAAATATAACGTTATATCATATCACAGAAGTTCAGCATTGCCTTCAATTCTTGATCAAAATAATATAGCTAGCTAGATCACTTTCTGGGAGGAGCTAACCCAGATGGCTAGGTAAAAGTGATAGCTATCTCAGCTTAAGAAAAAAAGTGAAGGAAAAGTGGAAACAGAAGTGAAATAAAGAAAGGAAACTGTGTGTCCCAAAACAGGGCAACAATGGTAAATCAAGAAAGAAGGTAATGTGGCAGTCAGTATAGAAAGATTGATCTAAATGGGGAAGAAAGTCTCAAGGATACATATTTTCTGATGAAAAAAATAGAGGCCCAGCAGCAGAAAATTAATTTAATAATGAAAGAACAGCAGCAGCAAAAAAAAAAAAAATACAAACTACAGATGTGCAATTGACAAATAATTGACAAGCTGCCTAGAAAGACTGAAAGTCCTGGATGATGAAACAGAGAAGCTGAAAAATGAGATGGATTTTCAAATAAGACAGGAGAACATAAGAATTGTTGGAATCGAGGAGAGAATTCAAGGTGCATAATTGTCCACTTTTTCCAGACTCTTATAAATACACATATGAAGCCACCAAAAATCTGGCCCTAGAAATGGACAGAATACTCAAAGATGGGAAAAATCAGTAACAAAGAGGACATCAAAGACATAGGCTGTGTAAGTTTTATTCATACACCTCAAAAGAGTGGTTTTGCATGAATATCACTAAAACCAAGCTAATTGGTCAAGAAGACAGGGGAATCAGAATCACTGCAGTCTAATCAGTTAGACTATTTCAATAAAGGCAGAAGCGTATTATCATTTGAGAGAAACTAAGGAAATGAGGTGTGAAGTACAAGTTCCATTATCCAGCAAAATGACTGATAAACATAGCAGGTCACCAAGCCATCCTTAAAAAAATGAGGCATGGAGGCTGTTAGAAACAGATAGAGAATTAAGAAAGACATAAGGATCAAATACAGAAATACAGGAAATGGAAATAATAGACAAGGGGAACATGGGAGAAAGAACAATTAAAAACCCCAGTAAAAGCCATGATAAATACACAATAAATAAGTACAAAGGGGAATCCCCACCAAATAGTTCCTGAAGGGGGGACTGGATAACATCACAGAGTAAGTCAGTTTGTGGGCAGCAGATTCCCCCAAAGGATGAAAAGGGATGTAGAAAAGAAAAAAATAAAATAAAATCACAGGACCAGAGCAGCCAAGATGGAGGTTATAACATAATCATCAGCAGGATCAGGAGCAGTAGGAGGGACTCAGCAAAATCCAAGGAGAGAGACTTCCATGCAGCAAGGAGAATTGGCAGAAGCAGCAACAGGAATGTGGAGAATGTAAGGCAGGACTAGTAGGACCAGTTTAGTAACAGGAGTGCTGTGCTGCTGTGTCTTTCAGCTTTTCCCGGTTAGGGGTCGCCACAGCGAAACTCCGGTCCGCTAATGATTGGCAGTAGATTTTTACGTGGTGGCTTGCCGGGCCTAACACACAACCTTCAACGAAGGAACGCCCATTCACGCATGTCACCACACAGAAGACGCTCTAACTGAGTATCGAACGGGCAACGTCTAACTGGGAGGCGACAACGCTACCGCAGCACCACCACCGCAGTTCTGAGTGCTGTGCTGCTCAGCAAAAACAAGGCTGACTGGAAATGGATATACAAACCCAAAAGGTAACTACAAAATCCCAAGTTAATATTGAACGTCAGTGAAAAAATATGCTAATGAAGTTAATCCCAAAACAGGAAAGAAGCAATTGTCGGTAAAAAAATACTTTGAAGGAAATATCTAATTTACACACAAACCTGATTAATTCTAACAGCAGGCATGGGGGAGGCAGAACGACAGCAGTGCACTTCATTTTTTCTTCTCTTTAAGTTGTTGCTTTAATACAGTTTTTACCTCTCGTTATAACTCTGTTCTTTGCTTCGCTGTAGGTTATTTCAATTGAGGAAGCACATATTCAGTTATGCTGTACTCTATTGCAAAACAAAATGACTATTACAAAATGTCCCAAATTAGCAGCATGTGGAGAAGACTCAAAAGATAAACAAGTGGAAAGTAAATCCACACAAGGACTGTTACTTATACAGTGTACTGATCCATTTAGTGTTACACTAATACTTTAGTCCTATAGCCAATTCTTCAAATCCCTCAGTAACTCTCTCAAGATGTGTAGTGTGGTGGATGTACTAACCTTCAGTGTTTCTGTTTTGTCTTATGGATTCTAACCATTCATGTTCATAATGCTGTGACTGGACTGTTAAAATGTTACCTGCCTCATTTCTTGCCTTGTTCCTACTGAAAGGTTTGATTTTAAGGTGAATCACTGAAGAGTGCAATCAGTCACTAAATGCTAGACATTAGAATTTCATTGTTCAGAAACAGCATGCTGTTGTTTTATTAATGTTTTCATGAAACAGGGAAACGTAAAACTATCGAGGATTGTGAGCTTTTGTCCCTCATTATTTGTGACTGTCCCAGGTTCTTGATAAAATGGGTTGTGTGCTACATGAGCATGATAAAATCATGATAAAATAAAAGTGCTGCAGAAGCTTATCTGTCCACAGGGAGCCATATTGTATAGCAGGGAAACACCTGACAAGGACAGCAATAGCAGAAAGGAAACCTGTAGGGACAAGGAGAAACATACAAGTCAAGGCAACTGTAAATTCATTAACAGTGTGTGTGCGTGTGTGTGTGTGTGTGTGTGTGTGTGTGTGTGTGTGTGTGTGTGTGTGTGTGTGTGTGTGTGTGTGTGTGTGTGTGTGCGTGTGTGCGTGTGTGTGTGTGTGTGTGTGTGTGCGCGTGTGTGTGTGTGTGTGTGTGTGTGTGTGTGTGTGTGTGTGTGTGTGTGTGTGTGTGTAGCTTTAATTGAGTAAAGCAAGAACCTGAAGGCATGGCAGAACTGCACACAAAGTAATCAAACCTAGGGGAGTTGGCCAGGGAGTCTTACAGCTTTGGTGCACACTCTGTAGGAAAAGAAATGAGAGCAGTAGCTAAAGCAACTGTTTATGCAAAACACCATCGCAGAGTACCTGATGCGTAACATCCTTCAAACACAAACATCTCAGAGAAAAGGAAGAGATAGATACACTCATGGTGGACATATGGGGAGCTATGAGAAGATCATATTGGCAAGGAAGATAGAGAGGCACATACTAAGCAGAAAGGGTACAATAACAAAAACAATTAACTAAATAAAGAATGACAGGCTGGAAAAAGGGATAGACTACACCAAACAAAGATGTGCATAGTGGAAAGGGGTATAAAATGCCGACACACCTGCAGTCATACAGGCATAAATCCAGGGGATGTGGGAAGAAGTAGGAAAGGGTTAAATGAAGGTACCACTACAACAAGAATAAAATCACATAATAAGTCACAAAATTAGAGACTAAAACAGGGGTACAGCAGGGGACCAGAACAATCAGTCATAAAAAAGACATGAGAAGAAGGAAGAGAATGACAAATAGATAATTAATTTGGAAAAGCAGACAGAAAGGGGGGCTTAGGGAGCTAGGGACTTCAAAAAGTAAGAAGCAGACAAAAAGAATGAAAAAAAAGAGAGGAAATGAAAAGAAAAAAGTGACACAAAGGAAGAGACAAGAATAACAAATCCACTAGGGAAATGGGAAAGGCCAATTAGGAAACAGGATACAAGGCAATGAACACGTATGGGCATTGCTGCCTAGAGTATCCAAGATCAGCTTGAGAAGGGGAAGAGCCATCGAGCACAGGGAAGGTGGAAGGTAGAGGGGCCAGAAAGAGATCTAAATATCATGACCCAGAATGTGTGGGAATATCAAGTACAGTCAAATGGAGCAGAATCATTGAAAAGTGTGTAAGAGAAGAAGTTGATGCATACCTGATCCTGGAAACAAAGCCAAACATTAGGTATCTGAAAACCCAATTACTAAAGAATACCCATCAGGAGTGTTGGACCACATAAGGGAGAGAGGAAATAGAGGGGTTACCATTCTGTTTAGAAAAACATTACTTGTAAAGGAAGAGAGTGTAAGGAAAAGTAGAGAGAGGGGGGTGGATAATAAAGGGAAGGAGAAAATAAACCAAAGGAAAAACTGAAAGGCAGAAAACATCTATGTTCAAAACAAGGACAGCTAAAATTTCTTTGAAAATTCTTCACAGATTGGGAGAAATCAGATACTGAAGACCATCTGGAATGCATGCTCACATTCTGAATGTAATTGTAAATGCAGAAAAATACAGGAAAAGATGGAAGAAAGAAGGGAATTTTGGCAAACAGAAAGAGCTAAAGAAGGAAATTTGAACATAGACATAGGGAGAAAAAGACCTGAAGTTGTAAGACAGTGCTTCTTCTCCAGATAGAGCAGGTGAGTTGGTTAGACTGTTTTCTGGTATGAAGGAAGTGTACAACCAGGGTGGAGCAAGCAGAAATACTGGAGAGGTCAATATCTAACCATGCTCCCATGATAATGAGGTTGGAGATTATGGGCAGGAAGAAACATCAGGTGCAATAGAAATGGGATAGAATAAAAGGGGGACAGAAGAACAATGGGAGAGACTTGGGAAAGAGGCAAAAATAATAAAAAAAGAAAATCAAGAAGGTAAACTAGAGCAGAAGGTAGGATGGTGAGATTGGATCAAGGCTGCAGTAAGAGGCTGGACAATGCAAGAGGCAGAAAAGTATAAAAGGAACAGAGAAGGAAATCAGAGAAAGCGGGGACAAGTTTTAAGAAAAATACAGAGAGAATTGGAAAGGAATAAAGATATGGAATTGGATGAATTACGAATTAGGGACAAAATGGAAGGACTGGGAGTTACAAAAACTGAAAGGAAAGACGTTTAGAGACTATGGGGAAAAGGACAGGAAAGGCACTAGCATGGAGACTGAAAGGAAGATAAATGATTGACAGACTATGATTAAGGATGAGGACTGGACAGAGAAGCAGAGGAAGAAAAGGTAATAGAGATTAGTAATTTATTTCATGACATATTCTGAATGCAGGCCAAAACCAGAAATCAGGACAATGAAATGGACCGAAAGTATGATAATAAGGAAGAAAATGATATAATAGATACACCAATAAATACATTATATAAATCAGTTCAGCTATTAAACAGCTAAAAGGGGACAGAGCATCAAGCCATGATGGATATCCAATAGCATGTAGGGGAAGAGATAGAAGGAAAACTGTCCTGAATATTTTATACATGCAGAGAGGAAAGGATGCACCCCAACACAATGCAATAATCTAAGATACTACTAATATCAAAAAAGACAAAAGAAATAATAGATCCAAGGCTATTTAGGTCAACATCCATGATTAACAGAGATGATGCAATACTAGCAACATTCCTGCCAAGCAGACTAGAACAGCATGTCTCAAAATACATGCAATAAGTGTAAGCTGGGTTAATGAAAATTAGAGTAGCATCTGAGAGTGGTAGGAGGTTCTCAGCTTTATGAAGAGGCAAGTAGAGACAGGGAACCAGCAATCAGTTATAATACTACCTGACCTCAGAAAGGTCTTGGACTGTCTAACCTGGGAATTTATATTACACATCATGTGTGAATGGGGGGAGTGCATTTAGAAACTGGATAAAAGCAATGTATAGGTGTCCATCAGGAGCAAAAAGGGTCAAAAGGGAATTCATTAAAAAGTAGGTGTCCATCAGGAGCAATAAGGGTCAAAAGGGAATTCATTAAAAAGATCCAAATCCAAAAAGGAACTAGGCAAGAATGCTCAATGTCATGATCCTATTTATCCTAGCAATGAAAACAGGGTAAATGCGGTAGTAGAGGCACTAAAGGTAAAAGAACTGCAAGGAAGAGGAAAAGCCAGTTCCTCTGATTTGCAGATGACTTCCTCTTTGTAGGAGAGAAATAAAGACAGCAGCAATTTAACCAGACAGCAAGTTTGAAACGTAATGTAAAGAAAAGTGTGGATAAGCATAGGACAAGTAAAGGAACACAGGGCAACAGAGCTGGATATAGGGATTCCAGGGAAACTCAGGGTAGGGTATCTAGGTTTGGAAGTTTGGAAAGCAACGGGCAGGATGAGGGAAATGAACTACAATAAACTGGCAGCGGAAATGAAGGAAATGCTGAGGAAATGAAAGGAAAGGCTGTAAACCTAACATATCTAAATTATGTAGTATGATATATTCTAAGTTACTTTCATGTCAGGGAAAGAAAAGAGTAATCAGGGTCTCCCAAAGCAAATGTTATACATTTATTTTGGAAGGAAAAAGGCAAGGATCAGTAAATGAGCCTCAGGACTAGTACAAGCAATTGTGTCTGGGGAGTGCTGGGCACTGAGAGATATGTAAATGTATAACTCCATTAACCAGTGAGAAACAGACAAAAAGAAAGGTATGGGCAGGATGACAGCAATCCCAGGAGAAAATGGATAATGTGATAGAAGGAAAATGAGACAAAGCTACAGACGAGGAGTGGGGAGAACTGTGGATGTTGGCAAAAGATGGAAAAAGACTCAAAGATGCTAACCAGGAGATGGGATACCCATCTGAGGTACTATGCAGGTGGCATTTAACACTCATGAGAAAGAAAACAAGCATATGGTGGAAGTGGCGGTAAGTGCTGAAGATGTGGTGCAGAAAAAGTAGGAATAATACACATTCTGAGAGTGCAAATGGGCAAATAAAAAAAGTATGGCAGAAAGAGAGAGAGAGAGAGAGAGAGAGGGAGAAAGGAATAGGAAAAGTTAAGGAGGAGAAATCTCTTAAACTGATGGGGGTTGTGGGCATAAGCCAGGACCACACAGAAAGGAAAATAAGAAAATAAGCATTAGTTTTGGGAGGGAGAGTTACATCTATAATAGCAAGTGAAGTTGCACTTGAAGGAAGTGCACCAAAAAATGGGAACATTGAATCTAAATGCTGATTTACTGGGAATAATAAATGAGCTGAAATTCAAAAAAGCTGGTGGGATAAAAAAAAACCTAAAGGAAAGGCAACAGAGTGGGAAAGTTACAAAATCAGGACATCCGTGGACTCAGAAAATGGGCTGGATATTGAAAGGCAGCAAAGGACATCAGCTGGAGCAATGTAACAAGGGGGGGTGGGAAAGGGAAAGAAAAGCTATCAAGCAGCAATCAGGAAAAACCCTAAACAAGAGTTCATTAATGGGTAACATAAGAAAGGGATGAATGTAGCATGGGATAGGGAGTGGTAGACGATGCACTAGAATTCTGCTGTAGTGGAGATAGGGAGTAGAGTAGCTAAAAAAAGAAAATATGTGGGGAAAGAAAGCATAGATAATCAGAATGTGTTGCATGAAGAACTTTTTTTTATATTTTTTCTCTTTCTTTCATTTTTGTCTGCCTGCTTTTATATATATATATATATATATATATATATATATATATATATATATATATATATATATCTATATAAAATATATACATAGATACATATTTATATATAGAGAGAGATTGCTATATATTTACATATATACATATTTAGGTAGAATTAGATTATGTTCTTAAGTATTACTGTAAACAAAGTTGATACATTTTGATATTATTATATTGTTAGCGTTTATAAAACAAACAAAATGTTAAAAAAAAGAAGCAGCCAGCTAGAGTATGCAATGTGACAATGAAAAAGTTACACACCTGGATAAGGAATGGATCTGGAAATCCTTTGATAAAGGTGGTAGCTAAATTAGATCTCTCAAACACTGAATATAATGAGAAGAAGTCAGCAGAGGTATGTGCTGGTCATTTCTAAAAATAGCACTGCAGATTCAAGAGCTTACGTAGTAAAGTTAATATTATTTTTCCATGTATTAGGAGAAACAGAGACTAATTTGCAAAGAACACAGAATATTAAGGGATAGTGGAACATATGCATAAGCTAGAAAATTTGAGAGAGTGGCTTAATACTTTTACTCACGGGCTAAAGGCAAAAACTTTAAGGATTCAGATTTGGAGTAGGATCCCACTATTATGCTGAACAGTATAGTTATTGCCTTCATATTACTGGAAAACTAGCAGTCTTCACAGTGCATGAAGTATATACCACCTAGCCAAACAGAACATTTGAGTGCACTG
This sequence comes from Protopterus annectens, assembly GCF_019279795.1. Lineage (NCBI taxonomy): Eukaryota > Metazoa > Chordata > Ceratodontiformes > Protopteridae > Protopterus > Protopterus annectens. The sequence continues at coordinate 1,765,335,964 of NC_056739.1, forward strand.
GAACAGGAACAGAGCAACAGTCATGTAAGGTGATTCTGGCCCTCTCACTAGTCTCTTTTGTAGTTCTGCCCTGGGCATAATGTGCAGTTTCAAAATAAATACATATTTAAGAAGGGACATCGGGCTGATGGACATAGTACAGGGGAAGGCCAGCAAGGTAGCTGTGAATTTTCAGGGCTGAAATTTAAGGTGTTACTAAGAACTTCAACATGTGGATATTGCAAAAGAAAGAGGGAGCTAGAGAGAAGAAAGAAACAGAGGTGATCTGAGTCTTCAAAATTATGAACTTGAAGATGGGAGGTAAAGGGGTGAATGCTGAAGGCAAATAATAAGGAAGTAGAAATTGTGTAGGTTAGATGCCAGAGAAAGGGGGTCAAAACTGATGCTAGGAAGTACAGTATGTTTTCACTGAAAGAGTAGTGATCCTAATTTTATGTCCCCAATGAATGTTTATGTGCCATTTCTGTCAAAACTCAAGAATGAGTAGGACTGCCTGGTGTACTAAATGGAAGATGAGTGCAGAAAGACCAGATGTAGGTACACATAAAGGAGGGTAATTGCAGTTATTTCCAATTATATATATAAAAGTCTTAGCAGCGAATAAATCCAGATGCTTCCACAAAATAAAAAAAAAACTAGAGACAAAGCTACACTGGAATGATGAGTGTGGGAAACATTATACATATGAAAACTAACTAGCTTCCCACACACGTGGTTCCAGTGCATCTTTGTTTCTTTACATCCAGTTATATATTTGGTAGGGTGTAGCCAGAGATTTACATTTTATACTCAAACCTAATGTTGCTGCCCCTACCACCCACTTGTCATTTTAAAAATGTACTCTGCCCTCAACATGCTACCCCCAGGTACATGGGAAGAAGCACGTTATTTTCAACTGTTACAATTTATTTTCATAAAAAGCTAGGTTTTAGAGGTGTATTCCTTTTGCACAAGAATTCTTTGTGTAGAGCTATACTGTGAATATTCATTTACACAGTTCTAAACATTCTGTGCTTTTTGAGTGATGACATTTGCAAGAGATGCTCAGGAAAAAAATGTACTCATTTCAGTACACTGAGTATGCCTAGCTACACCCATTACTACACTAAGTGAGTATTCATCATTTTCCAAGAGCATGTCATTGCTTTATATCTAAATGAATGATATGATTTCATGAACTGTACATGTCTAATACTATTTACAGATTAAACATACAGCATCCCTGTTATATTTTGCAATATGCACGAGAAATAATGCATTTATATGTGTGCACACATGCACATATACATATGTGTAAGCATTGATATCCACATGTGTTGATCTGTGAATGTGTGTGTGGATGAGTGCATGTTAGTTTGCTCATTTGTCTGGGTAGCCTACCTATCACTCTTCATGACAACAGTAGCTGTGAAATATTTATGTCTGATTATAGTTTTGCCAGCAGGGACTTTCCTTTGCACATTTAATTTTATTTAGTTACTTTAAAGGTATATAATTAAATTATTTTATACTTAAACCTTGAAATTAAAACATAAACAAGCCTGCAATTCCTGCAGTAAGTTCAGGAAAACCTCAGGCTATTTTCCCAGCAAACTTACTGCTTGATACTGCTATGGTTAGGACAACTGATGATGACTGCATTCGGAAAGGGTTAAGTTGTGTCATTCACAGGGATATAGAGCAGTACTCATACTCATTATGGAGTTATCAGTGGGGTAGCGGTGCATGGGGGATGGGCGAGTTGACACTGGAGACTTCTGCGATTGCAATTTGCAGAACCCAATGAGAGCTGAGGGATATTAGTGGTTAGCATGTTCATTAAATGCCTCTCCACAGCTGCCTAATTATGGTTACCATTAAACACCCCTATTATTAACCTTAATTGTCCTCTTTCTTCTGATTCACTCACCTGAGCAGAAATTGGTGGGTTTTCACCAGTGGGGGAGGGAGTATTAGTTTTAATAGAGAAAAAAAAGCAACTCCATCCCCCTGTCATTTGAAAGACCAGCTTTTATAAACAATGACTTCAGATCTATTCTGTGACCAGATGTTTGGTTTTCAAAACCTGAGTAATGCCACATCATTGAGCTAAGAGCTCTCCACTTGGATCAGTGTCAGAACATTTGTTGGGAGGGTGAAATCCACTCCCATGTGACATAATTCCATTCTTTCTTCTTTTTTTTTGATAGCTGGCATTTTGCATTCTTATTGTAGTTCACAATTTATGTTCTTATTTTTCTCATGTTAAAAACAAAGAAGATCAGAAAATGTTGTTTTTCAAGAGTTCATATGAGCAATTAAGTAGGATAGGTCAGATACATAACAGATGCTACTTCAAAATTTGGCTTTGGTAAAATTGAAACACGAACAAAGGGGAATAAGTCATATTTATATTAACCATGTGCTTTGATTATTTACAATGATTTGCTTTCTAAAATATTATTCTGCAGAAAAACTGTATTTTAAAACTAAATAATTTGTACTGTTAATAATTATCATTGACTGAAGTTTTCATCACAGATCCATTGAGGGAGACCCACCTGGACGGAACCCATGATTTCATTTTAATCTTAAATTATGTGCCTGTTATTGTTAATGGAGAGGAAGTAATCTCCTTTCATTTTTTTTTGTGTACTTAGCATTTCCTCAAGATTTGCTTACAGTGACTGTTATTAGGAGGTACAGGGTAGAAGTAATTCCCAGGTCACTGTTCGGTCATGCTCCATTGACACTGGTGCTATGGTTTCCTGCTGGGAGCAGCTTGAGTTGAACTACCTGACTGCTTCCATCTAATTCAAAACTCTGTATATCTTACTGCAAGTATGTTTGTTTATTTTATGCATTTGCTAACAGTCTAAGCCCACTAGACAACAGAGACACTTTTATGGAGTGACATAGGAACATTGTCTTCTTAAGTGACTTGCTCAGACTCACAGAGTAGACTTATGGAAACTCAGGGAATCAAACTCAGTATTACAAAGTGAATGTGGTAGCAGGTCATGACCTTAACCTTCTGTGCTAATCTGACAGACGAAGGGATATACAGTCAAAACCCAGGAATGAAACAAAGTTTTCTGTCTTATATTTTCTGGCTATGGCTTTTCTTTCCAGGCTAAAGGATGCAGAAATATTTGTTGTTACATAATTCAAATTTCAATGCTTGCTGCTGTCATTTACTGTATAATTTTAATAATGTCGAGCAATTTTTCACCAGTTTTCGATTTATAATAGTTTGTTGAAATTTTACTCTTTATTATTAAGTTTATATATTGCATAGTTTCTGCTGCATAAACAATTAAAACAAACACATTGTGTAATACATGATTTCTTCTGAAGTTCCGTAATAATACTGAATCTTTGCACCCACTCTGGAGGCTATGTCTCTAACTAGGATATGAGCCACTATAGTGTGTTTAGAAAATCACTTATTGAAATCAGCTGTTGCACATTTAATTTGTGTTGTAATTTCAACAGGTCTGCCATTTGCAGTTCACATATGTCAGAGCCAGAAGAATGAAGGTTTATGTAATCTATGTGTTTTTGCATTTAAAACCCTGCAGTGATTTAGTTACATATATTGTACTTTATAGCCAAAGACTTCCAAAAAGGCATTGACAAAACTGATTTAACTGAAGAGTTGCTTACCTGTACACATGCATGATGTAGGAAAGCAAGGTAGAGAAAGCAAGAGAGACAGAGAGGGAGTGAGAGATAGGGGTTGGGGTGGGGCTTGGGGTTTAGAGAGAAAGACAGACAGTGTTCAAGGACAGTCTGTCAAAAGGAGAGTATAAACATTTAATTCTTCTCAACA
>NC_056739.1:1765342274-1765472274 GCF_019279795.1 Protopterus annectens
ACAATACAGAATGCTCTTTCTCTCAGAGATTTCTCAAATTAATATCTCAAATATTACTGCTGGGATAGCTTGCTGAATGACATCATTTCTTGTCATCTGACTCTATTCCAGGTGAAATCCCCCATTTCTGGAAGCTAGCAATATTTAACATCTACCTATTAAAATACATAGACCTCAGATCTTTGGCAAATGCTGGATGTCATAAAGCCATTACATCCCTCCACATGTCAAGCCTAGTAATTATTTCTCCTTAAATACAACACGGAGAGCTCCATAGTATAGGTATCCTGTCTCTTGCGGCCATAAAGTAATTTAATTTCAGCTAATTTTCTGAAGTTTTGCTGGACTAAAATTAACGTCCTGTGTTCCAGTTTCCACTGTTAAAATATATACATTTAAACAGCTACAATAGTGCATGTACATTTCTGTTCTATTCCAGTAAGGCACACTGTGAATACATTTCAAACACTTTGCAAAAACCTTTTTTAACACACGTCTGTACAAACAAGTTTGATATACACACAACATGCAGTTCTAATACAGTTGTAATACAAGCATCTTATATAAATCATGTTGACATTCACAAATGACACATACTTTTTTTACAAAATTCCAGATAGCTGTGCTGGCAGTATCTCCCTTTGTCACACATGGGATATTCAGCCAAGAATAGCCCAACATCCATCAAGCATACTAAAGCTTTTACACCTCTGAGGCATGGCACATCAGACATATTATCTATGTGCAAGAGCTAAGGTACAAATGTGACATACAGATGCCTAACCCTAAGAACTGAAGTGCCCCAGGGGAACTAGAGCAACCCTAGCGAAGCAATAACATTACCATCCAGGAAGGGAAACAGAAAGAGATAAGGATGTAAGAGAAACCCCCTCAGCCAGCAGTAGAGAACCAGATAAATTTAAAAAAAGCTGGGGGGAAGAAGGTAGGGGCTGAGTACTGCAGCAGTGAGAATCAGTTCATCTACTGGTCTATTTATATGATAAGATCATTACAAAACTGTATTATGTCCTTCCTTATCTTATCTCTGATGCAGTATTCCTTATACATGGGAGACTACAAAAGCTACTGGAAAGTATGGGAGGAAGAAGACAGAAAAAGGCCCTCCACAAACCCATGAAGTATAGTCCTAGCAAATCTTGACCTGGCCTTGAGAATTACATCCAACTTATACTGCTATGAAAAGAAATCTTCGGCTAAACACCACAGCTTGTTCTCTGCTGATAAAACACTTATGCTGACACGTGTATGGATAACACAACTACTTTATTCAAAAAATGAACAGAAACAATGAGCACTTTCAGCTGTAATAGCCTTCTTCAGATCATAACAAAGCAATCATCTGATTTACGGAAAAAGGTGAACAATTAGCAGAGTTACTAAAACTTGTTCACAAGTAAAAGGTTCTTCTGTATCATGCAGCAACTCAAGTAACACTTGTAGATGTTGAGGATCCAAGCTGTTAGATGGGTTCTTGATAACTAAAGCTTCAGTAAGACCAGATTTCAAATCTTCTGCATTCCAGATTGGGCAGAAGACAGTAGCAACTTCAAAGATGGAACTAGTATCTAGACCATTGAAAAAACAGAGCACCAGAAGAGGTAACTGCAATGGTAGAGCAGAGACAGAAAAGAAAAGCTGCTTACCATGAAAAGAATAACAAAAAGGAAATAGCCTTACTGATCCAGGAGGAGATGGTTTGCTTAGACACTCCCAAACCCAATTTCTTGGCATGAAAGGAAACAAAGAGTTGCTCAGAGTTCCTGATGCATTTTGTCTTATCCAAGTAATATCTAAGCTGTCTGTATAAATCCACACTGTGTAGCACCCTCTTACTAGCAGATTGTGGAGAAAGAAAAAAAAGAAGGAAGATGTATAGACTGATTCAAAAACAAATCATTGACCATCTTTGGCATAAAAGAAAGATTATTATGAAGAGACATCCTTTCCTTGTGAAAAAACATAAAAGGAGGAACCACCATAAGGGACTGGAGTTCATAATCCCTCTTGGCTGGAGTAAGAATCACCATCAATACAGTCTTTCAAGTGCAATGTTGCAGGGAAAAAGAAAAGACAGGCTCAAAAGGGGACTGAGTTAATTTTTTAAGAACAAAATTAAGGTCCCAAAAATGAGGAATAGGCTTTTTTGGGGGCCTGATATGAAGGACCTCTTTTAGGAGTTGTTTGACTTGATAACAAATGCCAAACGTGGACTCAAAGACAGACAAGCAGAAATGGCTAACAAATGAGCTTTCATGTAAAAATATGCTAACCCAATATTGAGCAAGTCACACAAAACAGAAAGGATCATAAGGGACCCTCCACAGGCAAAAGGGTCCTGCACATACTTTAGACACCAAATAGAAAATATTTTCCATTTAGCAACACAGGATTGTCTAGTAGTGGGTTTTCTGGTCACCTGCAAAACTTAAAGAACATCCTCAGAAAATTGGTGCATGAAAGAAATCAAAACCCTATCATCCAAAGTGTTATTTGAAGTATGGATAAGTGAGGGTGTATGAGAGAGCCCTTGTCTTGTATGAGAAGATCCATCCTGTGAGGTAAGTTGTGATGACTGTCCCTGGTCAGGTGAAAAAGAAGGGGGAACTAGTGCTGTCTGGGTCCAAAGAGAGTCACCAACAATAATTTGGGTTTGTTCAATATGATCTTGTGAAAGACCCTGGGAAGTAGAGAAAGAAGAGGATAGGCAAAGAGGAGCATTCCCTTCTAAGAAAAAGACATGGCATCCACTTTACAAGCCATTGGACTTGAAACTCTGGAACAGAACCAAGAAAGTTGTTTGATCAGAAAGGAGGCAAAAACTATCTACTTGAGGAGTACCCCACCAATGTACAATGTCCAGAAATACCTCTTTGTGAAGCATCCATTTGTGAGGATGTGTCCTGGACCTGTTCAAACAGTCTGCAACTAGATTGTTATCTGAATGGATATTAACCACCTGAAGAACCATGAGATGGTGGATTGCCAAATTTGAAGCCTGAAGATCCAGCCTGCAAAGAATGTAAGACTTTGTGCACCTTGTTTGTTGATGTACAACATGACTGTTGTATTGTCTCTAAAGACCTTTAGAGAATCTGGACCCTAAAAGGAGTGAAAGGCCTAAAGAGCTAGGATTACAGCCTTCATCTCTTTGACATTTATATAATCTGACATCTGTTGATGGGATCAAAGGCTCTGAACTTTCAGATTGCTGGAGGAAGTTCTTCACCCTTGATCAGTAGCATCCATGTACAGCTCTTGAGTAGGAAGAGGAACTTGAAAATGCAGATGTGAATTTAAGGAGATCTGCTGAATCCACCAGAGCAGTTCAAGTTTGAGACTTGATAAAAGAGATTGGAAACTCCAGAGAATGGCAGTGTTGGAGCCAAACAGTTTTGTGGTATCACTGAAATTTTCTCATGTGGAGTTTAGCAAAAGGAACCATGGAAATGATGGATGCCATGTACACTAGGGCTTGGAGAAACTCCTTTGCAGGAAGAACTGGAAGAGGAAGAAGAAGTCAAAATGAGGACCTTGGCAGGTGGAAGAGATGCCAACATCAGGATGATCTTAATCCTGCAACCCCAAAATACTTGGTCCTGAGAGGGAGCCAACACTTACTTCTTGACTGAGACTGAATCCTACACTGTGAACAAGAAGCATAGTGGAGTGCAAATTATGAAGAAGCTGCTGAGAGGGGCTTGAATCAGAAGGTCAACCAGATAAAAGAATAATTGGATTCCCTGAAATCTGAAGAAAGCTACCACAGGGATCAGACATTTGGTAAATATTCTTGGAGCTGTAAAAAGACAAAATGACAAAGTAGAGAACAGAGAATAGGAATATGCAGGTAACCATCATTCAAACAGAGGGAGACCAGAAGAACCTGGGGAAGCAAAAGAAGGAAAAGTGTCTGAACAGACAACATACTGAAGGAACTTTGAGAAAGGTGTTGAGACAGGACAGGTCTAGGATGAACCTCCACGACCCCATCTTCATGAAAACAAGAAACATTCGAGAATAAAAACCTGCTTCATGTAGAGACAAGTGAACAGTTTGCATGTTTCCCTATTTCACTAGATCCAACATGACCAGAGAAAACTGAGGTAGTAGTCAAGGAAGCATCTAAAGGAGACTTCAAAGCCATAAAATAACCATGCTGGATTATGGAGAGAACCCAAGCATCTGTGGTTATCTGTTACCAAACAGGGAAGGAAAAGGTTAGCCTGATGAACAGGGGAATTTGGTCAAGGGTGAGGGGAGACTGGATGTCATATAGAAGCAGATTTATCAGGAAAAAAAGGTTTTTGGCCCCTAGAACTATAAGTGGATTTATATGGGGAAATCTGTTTATTGACCCTTTTACCTCTAGCAGGTTGTCTAGGCTGCCTATAGATAAAAGAAAAAAATCGAAGGATAATTCCTCTGGAATGGAAGCTTAGGTACAGAGGTAAGAAAAATGTGCTTGAAGTCCTACATAACCTTGCCCTTATGCTGCAGGGTTTAAAACAATTCTGCAGCAGCGCCAACAAGATTCTGGTTATCTTATAGATAGATTAGGTTCATAGATTAGTACTAAGCTAACTGCCCTTTCGAGCCATTTTAAGCCTAGCCAATTATCCCTTGTGAGACTCAAACCCTGCACCGTGTTGTTTTAAAGACAAACACCTTAACCATTAGGCCACCCTCCCAGTTCCCAATCTAAGGAAGAATCTAAATGTTTGGCTTTAAAGTCTTTAGGTAAAGCCTGCAGGCACAACCAGGGATATTTCCTCATGACAGAACCAGCTGCCCTAGAGTTGGCATCAGCTGCATCATAGTTGCATTTAATGGAATGGTGGGCCACCAGAGAGATAGAACTCAGTAGAGAAAGAGAGAGCAGAAAATTTTACTGTCTGAATCAGGGAAACCTAGCTGGGATATAAGAGCCAGGGTATATCTAGTCATGTAGTTCTGTTAATTAATGGCCCTAAAAGCTAAAGTAGCAGAAGTATACACTTTTTTTATTCATCTCTCTCCTTAGCATGGCTATCCTTGTTAGAAGGCAGCAGCTTGGAAGAGGAAAGCAGTTTGGATGGCTTATCTATGGACATGAAAACAACAGACTTTTTTGTAAGTATTTATAGTCCTCAGGTGCCTTATAAAATCATTCTGGTTTGTTAGGGATCAGAGGCTGAGAGTCAACAGCCAGAGAAGCTCCTGTAACAAGTATATATGAGTATACATTCTTATATGAGTACGATGCTCTGAAAATGCAGAATTCTTGACAGTGAAATGCAGACCTTTCTATATACCCAGAGAGTTTAATGGAGTCTATGTAACAGCTGTGTATTTACCACCTAGTGCTAATACCTGCGAGGCACTTCGCATACTGCACAATTCCATATGTGAACTACAAAGTAAAAATCCTGACTGTGCATATGTGATAGCTGGGGACTTCAATAAAGCAAATCTCAGAGAGGTGCTACCCCACTACCATGAATTTGTGGACTTTCCCACAAGGGGAGCAAATACCCTTGACAAGGTTTACACCAATATAAAGGGAGCATATAAAGCAATGCAGCAGCCAGACTTGAGTAGCTCTGATCATATTTCAGTAAGATTAATACTTGCTTACAAATCTCTGCTGATCAGAGAAAAACCCACTGAGAAACTGATTAGGGTCTGGAATGAAGGTGCAATGGAAAGTCTCAGGGACTGTTTTGATAATACCTGCTGGGAGGTCTTCAGAGAAGCAGCCACTTTCAATCAGCATGTGAACATGGATGAATATGCAGGCACTACAATTGTATATATTTCAAAATGCATGAAGAATGTATCTACAACCAAGAAGATTACAGTCAGAGCCAATCAAAAACATTGGCTAACCAGCAGAGTGTATGAGCTTCAGAGGGTAAGGAATGAGGCATTCAAGCCCAAGGACAAAGTGGGTCTAAGTGAAGCAAGGGCTAACCTAAAAAGGGGCATCAAAGAAGCCAAGAGGAAGGATGGAAGAAAGGTACAGAGTTGCTTCAAGGACATGAGGGATAGATACCAGGAGCCTCTGGCAAGGCATTCAGTAGTTAACTCACTACAAGGCCAAGTCAGTTCAATGTGATGACAGCACGGAATTTCTGGACAGGCTGAACTCATTCTATGGCGGATTTGAGGAGAAGAACAACTTGTAGGCTACGAAGCTACACACTGATCAGAATGAGACAGTGCTCAAACTTAACCCTGGATAAGTGAGAAGCCAACTTAAGAAAGTGAACCCCAGGAAGGCTGCAGGCCTGATAACATTCTGGGCAAAGTATTAAGAGAATGCTCAGACCAACTGTACCTAATCCTTACAGATATTTTCAATACCTCCCTGAATCTTGAAAAAGTGCCAGCATGCTTCAAGGTAACTAACATAATCCAGCTGTCCAAAAAAGCCAAACCAACTTGCTTAAATGACTACAGACCAGTGGCACTAACATCAAATGTCATGAAATGCTTCAAAAGGATAGTAAAAAAGCTTCTGTCAGAAGCTCTACCACTGACCTTTGACCCTCTACAGTTTGCCTATCGGCCAAACAGATCCACTGCGGATGCCATTTCAGTGGCTCTGCATCTCTCTCTGGAACATCTTGATGAGAGGAGCAACTATGTCAGGCTGTTGTTCATTAACTTTAGCTTGGCATTCAACACAGTGGTTCCAATGCAACTGATAGGTAAATTAATTAACCTTGGCATCAACAAGAGCCTCTGCAACTGGATCCTTGACTTCTTGATTGGAAGACCACAGAAGACATGTGCTGGTAACAACACATCATATATCATTGCACCCAACACTGGTGTGCCTCAAGGGTGTGTACTTAGTCCTCTACTATTCACCATCCTTACCCACAACTGCTCTGTGAAACTTTCCAATAACCATATCATCAAATTCACAGATGGTACCACTGTAGTGGGTCTCATAAGGGATGATGACTTGAGGGAATACAGGAATGAAGTCAGCTCTCTGATCAAATGGTGTAAAAATAAGAACTTGGATATGAATGTCAACAAAACTAACGAAATTATCATTGACCTAAGAGAAAGCCCAGCCAGTCACTCAATGGTGAGGTGGTCAACAGAGTTCAATCTACAAAGTTCTTGGGGGTGCAAATCTCAGAATACCTCTCTTGGTCTGTGAACACAGGCCGGGTAATTAAAAAAACCTCACCAATGCTTGCACTTCCTGAGAAAGCTGAAAAGAGGAAATCTTCCTCTGAATGCTCTATCTACTTTCTATAAAGGAGCTATTGAAAGTATTCTCACCTGCAACTTTACTGTGTGGTACAGAAACAGTACCATGGCAGACAGGAAGAAGCTTCAAAGAGTGGTGAGGATTGCAGAGAAGATAATGGGCACAAATCCTCCTACCATGCAAGAACGTTTTACAACAAAAAGCATAAAGAGGGCATATAAAATACTTAGGGACTCATCACATCCAGCATTTGGAGGGCATATAAAATACTTAGGGACTCATCACATCCAGCATTTGGAGGGCATATAAAATACTTAGGGACTCATCACACCCAGCATTTGGAGGGCATATAAAATACTTAGGGACTCATCACATCCAGCATTTGGAGGGCATATAAAATACTTAGGGACTCATCACATCCAGCATTTGGAGGGCATATAAAATACTTAGGGACTCATCACATCCAGCATTTGGAGGGCATATAAAATACTTAGGGACTCATCACACCCAGCATTTGGCTGGTTTGCTAGACTTTTATCTGGCAAGATGTACTGCAGCATCCACTGTAAGACCTCCAGGCTCTTGAACAGCTTATAGCCAACAATAATAAGGCTCATAAACTCTGACAGCAATTTGGACATCTTCTACCTCAAAACATGATCTCACTAGTAATATTTTACTGAAAGTGATACATTATTTAATTCACTACAGTTAATATATTCTTACAGAAATACAAAATCTTTCTCTTAAAAGTGCAATTGCAATAATTTCTCATGTGCAATATTAACAAACTGACTTTTCTTCTCTTTTTCTGTGTACATTATTATTTGTTCGTGTGTTTAGGTTTATATGTATGGGTAGTTTTATTTGACTAGAACTAGGTTATAAGGAATATTTTTATGTGTATTAGTCATTAGAATAGTTGTGTATACGTCAGGTCTTATCCTTTCTATACTTAAATTGCCTCTGTATTCTGATAATGAGTTTATGCCTGAAATTTCATTTAGGTTGCACTTGTGTTTCCTAAATGACAATAAAGTTTTCCTTGAATCTTTGAATCTGTAAATGTGTCCTTCAGGGCAGCTAAGACTCAAGGAACTGCAGAAGGTCTGGGTGAGTCCATTTGCAGAAGTTCATAATACCTCTTTTGAACATCTAATATTTGGGAACAATCCTGCTTAACTCATTACAGCTGAGTGCACCTCCAGGCATTTCTTCAGTTAACTCCTACTAATGCCACTAGGCATCAAATATTGCTTGTTTATATTTGCATTAATAATTCCAAAACCATGCAACATATAAGGTATAAGAAGATTTCATTTTAAAGCATACATGATGGCAAACACAACTGTATTGATATTTGACCTCTGTCTAATGCAGCTAAAGAAATAATGAGTGTCTGTATACTGTTTATATGTATTGTAATAATTTTCATATTTTTCTAAATATATCTACGTTCAGATAACACAGAAAGAATTGCACAGCCTCAAATGAAAGTTCACAGCTGTATGAAAAAATCCTGCTGGTAGTATGTGTCTTGCTTGAATACTGAGATATCATAAGCTGTTTATACAACATTACAAAATTAATATTCACTGGCTTTATTCTGGCTTATAAAATCCAGTTTAAATAATGGAACTGAATGAATGCTACCGATATAAAGATTAATTTATCCTGAATAGTTTGTCATTTACTGTTTTCTGGTAATAGTTATGGTTCCAGAGATATAAATATTTGTTTGAACTGTAAGGGGATAACTTAATTTTTTTAAAGACTGAGAGTTAAAGGTACACACTCAGAAGAGCTGTACTGGAGGGAATGAGTTAAAATGTCCATCATATGACCCACTGTATCCACTAAAGATAATTCCTCCAAAGGAGAGTCGGGGATAAAACTCCACTTCATCAGACCCAAAGCCAAAGGAGAGTATATTTGTGAAGAATATGCCAAGGATTCTTCACCAGAGTCCAACTCCTCATCAGAAGAATCAGAATACTTGTTCTCTTAGATGGGGTGGATGACCAGGGACCAGCAGTAGTAGGGATAGACAATCCCAGTTGTGTATCAGAGCCATGAGAGAATTAAACAGCCCTTGAGTAAAATCCTGACACTCTTTGTAAGGATTCTCGGCTACAGTAGCTACATATTTAGTTTTCTTTTATAAAGAAACATCTGCCTTGACAAATCTTACTTCAGATCCCTGCCTAGATTCAGTGAGAGTACCAGACATTTCTTCTCTAATGAAAATTTGGGGACTCCCCCTAGGCCCTTCAGAAATAATCAGTCATGGTTCCCCCTCTACATTTGTACCAGATGTATCCACAGCCTCAACGAACGTGCGACTGACTACTTGTCAACTAACAACTAGGTTGTGGCAGAAAAAACTGGCATCACCACTGATTGTTCCTTGGGTTTTTCATCCAACCCCAGGGAAATGTCTAGTGGAGGCTGGACAGCAGCAGATTCAGTACATGCTGTTTTAGCTTTTTTCTTAAGAGGCAGCTGAACTTTGAGGCAGGTGGATTTGTCCATAGTACCCTGGGTCAATAACTTATGATGTTGGTTTTCCAAATAAATAGAAAGGGAATAATACAAACAGCTGTGGCGTATCTAGATAAATATCACACTGAATATGGTCATGCATAGCACCCAAACAAAAAAGGCACTTCTTATGTCTATGTTTATGGGGAATTTTACTTCCCACATAAATATTTCCCCTTCTTGGATGACAGGATGACTTCCTTGATGGAGGTCCTGCATATCCATAAGACAAACTCCCCTCATGCAACCCACATGTAAGGCCTTAACTTGGTCTGTGACATTAATAGAACTTGTTGGCGGGATAGATTTCTGACCCAAAGACTCCCCCATCTGTGGAATAGACTCCATCTCCATATCAAGCAGAGTACCTCTCTAGCCCTCTTTAAGAGGAACCAGGACACCTGAATAGGAAACAGAAAATATACCCCTGGATCCCACCTGTGTCTCTGCTGGACAGGTGAAACAGGTGCTGACTTTGAGGGAACATGGGTGAAATTCTTGGCTAGACTTATAAGGGCCTCTGGGCCAATAGTCTAGTATCATCCTATGACCCTATTAACCTATGAAAACAAAATACAAGGAGGGAAAAAGAAAGGAAGAAACTCTAACAGGGCAGTTATCTGTATCAGGCTTTGTATACGAATTAGCTTGTTGAATGGTGTACAGACAGAATTCAGAAGTAGTGTTCAGACTGATGTCAAAGAAATTCTTAGGATTAGGTGTCTGTACAACATATATGTACCTTTTGTCTTGTATGTAGGTCATATGTCTGACATACAATGCCAGGAAGGTGTAAGGGCTTAAGTATGCTGGCAGTACATTAGGCTGTCTTTAGCAGGGTATCCCATGTATAAAGAATACTGCAACAGTAATAAGGATGGACATCAGCAGGGATAGAATTTTCAGGAAATGCACTTTTAGTATTTCAGCTCCCATGCTTACTATAAAAGCTTCATCTTCCTTCTAAGGTTTTTAACACATTTATATGGGAGGTCTGCTCTTGTTTTTTCTTTTGAGTCTCTCTTATTTTGTAGTTTATTTATTTGTTCTACTACCCCAAGGGGTAGTTGCCATTTTGCCAGGAACATATCTGCAGCAGAAGAAATTAATACTAACAGGTTTCCAGTTATCCCTAAGCACTGTCTGGTTAAATGACTTGAGCTCAAGTTCACACAGGCAAATTAGAGCTGAAGTAATTAAACCATGTACCACAGCAGCTACATCTCACAGCCTTAACCGTCTGCACCGACTCCTATGTATACCGCTTCAAGAAGCTTTGTGATACAGTCAGCGATTACCTGAATGTATTTATAGTCACTGCTAAACTTTACCAGTGAACTCACAAAATACATAGATATCCACCCACATGGGACCTCAGTAATAGTTTTAGGTATTAACAGACTTATGAATCCAGGAAAAGGTTCCATCTTTTGACTTTCTAGGAAAGCTGCACAGACACTTTAATGTATTCCATTAGACCAAGCTACTAAACTCCATTACATTTCTAAATTTTATTGCCATTCCTATTTGTCCTACCAAAAATATGGCTATTTGCCATTTTCATCACAACTGTTCTAAACAGCTCGAAAAGTAACAGATGGAAACATCTTTCTTCTTTTTCTTTGATTACCCTGTTTAGCAAGTCATTCTTTAGCTCAACATATAGGTATGTGATGGGATCAACCTATTCTTTTCTGCTCTGGCTATGTTTTCTCTGGACCTGTTTAATGTGCCATCCTTGCATCACTTTCATAAAATTTATATTTCTTATCTGAAAATCTACAAACCAAGGAATACTTTGCTCAGTACACTCACATGAAGTAAAAAGTATAGCCTCTTAACCCAAGAGTACAGGTGTATTTGTTCCTTTTTCCCTGGTCTTTTTTCCACAAAAGGCAACTCATAACAGGACCTTCTTCTGCCTTTGGCAGTTTTTTTTACTTTTACCTCAGTGACTTCTGTTTCTTTACTGTCTCTAAGTAATTGCTGTGGAGTGCCCTGTTTCTAGCTTGCCTTCAGTTTCACCATCATAGAGGGAAACCTAGGATTCAGTTCATGTTCCCTTTTTTCCTTTCCTTCTTTCTTTTAAATAATTTAGAACTATGAGGTTCTTCACCTTTATGCACTATGGGTTTCTTCTTTTTCAGTATATGTACTAGCTTCTTTTATTAAATCAACAGCTGAGGTTTTCGTATAAGACTCAGTAGCAGGTTTCTATACAAGTGTGTCCTCCTTCCAGCCAAAATAGTCACTTTCTACAGTTATCATTTTCTGTTTGTCCTGTTTGCATACATTTATTAAAGTGGCAGCCTGCCTCTGCCCCTCCCCACATTTTTTATGAGGATTATATTCAGAACAATGAATGTTTGGTCTGTTGCTGCCCCCTTCCTATTTATTAATTTATTTATTTATTTATTGACATTTGAATGGTGTCTGTGTTTGCATTCCCCTCTCAGCAGCGTGCCTTTCATATTAATGAAGACGTGGTACTGAGATGGATCTGTGGACACGAACTCTGAATGAGACAGATGTGTGGTGTCAAAGCCATGGCCTCAAGCTCAATGCCAAAAAGTGCATTGCCATCCCCTTTGGAAAAACTCTGTACCCATGAGCTACCACATAGGTGGTAGTCTACTTAACACCGAATGTGTGATAAGAGACCTTGTGACACAGGTGGACAGTAGTCTCTCCTTTGATAATCACATCACCACAGTAGTCAGGAAATCCTTCTACATGGCACACCTCATCATGAAATGTTTCTTATCCAAGAAAAAAGAGGTAATTGTTCCTCTTTACTTGTCACTCATTAGACCCATTATAGAGTACAATGCCCCTTTTGGTATGTACCTCACAAGACATCTATGGCAACTGGAAAGGCCACAGAAATACCTTACAAAGAGGATTACTGGACTCAAACAGATGCCATATGCAAACCGTCTTAAAAAACTCCAGCTTTACTCCGTCGCATATCACCGACTCAGAGGCGATCTCTGCCTAACATACAAAGCTATGTCAAACCCAGAGCTGTTGGACATGCTCCACTTAAAGAAATCCCAATCTCTCTGAGCTACACACTGTAGGGACCTAAACCTTGTCACCACAATAAACAGAACATGCTGGAGGGATAGATTCCTGTCCCAGAGACTTCCCATACTCTGGAACAAACTACCTATCTATATCAAACAAAGCTTCTCATTAGCACTCTTCAAGAAGAAT
Source organism: Protopterus annectens (assembly GCF_019279795.1). NCBI lineage: Eukaryota > Metazoa > Chordata > Ceratodontiformes > Protopteridae > Protopterus > Protopterus annectens. Next base: position 1,765,355,260 of record NC_056739.1, read on the forward strand.
CTTAATGATTGGATGGGAATAGGAAATTCACCTTGGGGATCACCTCTGTGGCTCTGCTTGACAGGGGCACAGGAAAATAATTTTCTTCAGTGGCGAAAGCCAGGGTACCTTTTTGGCTAGGCTTATATTGGCCCTAGGGCCAGTAGCCTAGTACCTACCTATGAACCTATAAACCTATGAGTGCAGGGGACATGTTGCAGTAGTGATCGCAGATCTGTAACACATCCCCTGCACTGTCAAAGTGCTGTATGACACTTTTTAAATGCTTTCAGTGTCCGTGGACACTGAAAGCAAATGAATACAATGCAATGCAATGCAGGGGGTGTGTGACAGGAACTGTAACACATCCCCTGCATTGCCAAAGTGCTGTATGGCTCATTACAGTAAAACGTGTGTCCTTGGACACACACCTCAAAATCTTAGAGCAAGAAATCTGGACAAAGCTATTAAATAAAAGCAGGAGAAAGGGTCAAAAATAGGGGCACTTTTTAAATATTGCTCTTACAAACTTAGAAAGTTGATAGAATGACATGTTTTACATTACCATGGATTGTCATAAAGAGTATGTGGCCTGCAACTGACATGCTGATAGTATATATTGAGATATATCTATTTAAAATGGTTGTATGAAATAATTTGTTTTCATTTATATGGGAAGTTTAAGCTTATCTGAGTGGGTTTGCACATCACAGTGCATTGCTCAGCACTGCTTAAATATCTTGTAATAGTTAAATAGAAATGTATTGGTGAGTTCCTCAATGGTGAGCTTAGTGGTTAGAGTGCTGGCTTTCTGTGCAATAGCTCATGGTTTGAATACCAAGAGAGGCTATTCATCTTTTATATGGGAAAACATTGTTAATTTTTATTTCTTATTTTTAATGATGCAGTAATTGATATTTGTTAACCAGGGTAGTGTAGCTGGTCCAAATAGGCAGTGTCAGTGGATATATGATATGAAATCCCCATGTAAACACAAGTGTCCCATACAATACAGTCACATCTCAAGGTAATGTAATAAAAGCACATAGGGTATGTCATGTAAAGCAAAATATATACATCTAATAATATGTCACTAATGAATAATTAATGTCCAATCTGTAAATATTTTTTTTAAATGAAAACTGAATAATGCTTAGCAGTGCTTAGCCGGTTTGAGCAGTGCTTAGAAGTATAATTCTAGGCAGCATTCAGCCCAGCTAAGCAGATTTTCGCACTGCTAACCATTGCTCAGCATTTTCCCCATTAAGCACTGCTCAGCTCAGTTTAGCAGATTTGCGCACTGCTTAGCTGTGCTCAGCATTTTCAAAAATGGGCCAGTGGTGGCAAAGGGTGGGAATATGGCCTTATTTAAACAACACAGGTGGAAATACAGCCAGAACTTGTTGTAGTTGGATCGCTGCAGGAGCTATGTCTGGAGTTGGAGAGGGAGTGTGCTTTGAGGCACAGTGCTGAGGAATTTTTGGATTCCAGGGCCATGGCTGGCCTCCTTGTGCAACACCATGACAACAGACTGCTGCAGGGCCGGTACCAGGGCTCCCAATAGAAATGTGAGGCTTGGGACCATCTGGCACATGACCTCAGCAGTGCCACTGGAATTCCCCGAACTGGTGAGCATGTATGACATCACTACGCTGACCTAAAGTGGAGGAAGGGGGTGCTCTTGGCCCAATGGATCCAAGATGCTTGAGACAACAATGATCCAGTAGTTTAAGTATTTCATCCGTAGCTGTACCAAATTCTAGCCTGAGTATGTGATAGATGGGTATGCATAATGTTTATTTTTTCCCCTATAGCTACAGAGGTGAGAGCTAGTAATGTGGAGGCCCATGCGGACAGACTGGTGAGCCTATGCTGAGAGTCTGGTGAGTACAGATCTATTTTGCAGTATATAGTGCAATAAATAAGAAGGCATACATTGTTTACTGCCAATAGGTATAGTGTGTTCTGAGTGTACTAAATAAATAAAGTTTGTCAGAAAAATATTGATAAACAGGATATGCAGTACTACTGAATATAGAATCTCAACTGTAATAAAGCACTGTGTCATGTTACTGAAATAAAGATTTATGCCACAAAATGTTGTGTTTAATCTGGTATGTTGTTGAAGAAATAGAATGTGTACAGGTGCTTCACAACAAATATGGCTTTGACATCATGCATTAAGTGACGTTCTGATAGTCAGTTGTTATGCAAAACTGTAGATCATGGAGCTGTGAAACAAGATAAAAATGAAACATGAAATATGTCCTGCACTAAGATCTGAACCTTGAATAATAATGTGTAATGTATTATAATGTGTCCCCTGCAGCATTGCCTCATGTTAACCTTTGCATTCCAGATCTTATTATTTCAAAGGATTACTACACAGTACACTAACTATCTGTCATGGATGAATCTCAGTCATGTATGTTCTACTGTCACCTCAGTCTTTGGTGACACTACACTTAGATTACAAGGTCAGACTGTCTATTCAAGAGATTATTAGGAAGAATTCAGTCAAGTATGAGATAGCAGTTCCCCAATAGCACAGTGTGATGCAAAATAGCCCTGTCATATATTTTTGCGCACCTGACCACGGTTTGAATCCAGGGAGTGGCACTAAGATGTGTGAATATTTACACTCAAGTAATCTTAAATATTTGTAGAAGCAGTCAGGTAGTGTTAACAGATATGTTTTCCACAGGTCTTACAGGTAAAGGAATGTTTGTAGTAGCTGTATGAAGGGTATACTAATAAACCATGTACAACTATTCCACTGTCCAAACCCATGCCTGCAAATGACAGCAGTATAGGTACATACACCATGCACTCTTCTTGGTACATGTCTCTCAATGGTCATGCTGTCATGTCTAGTGGTCACTGCTGCCAATAACCTTGGACACAGATATGAATCCAGGTGAAGTTTGCCAGTAGCATACTCACACAACATCAGTGCAGGGTACACCTTCATCATATATGTAATCCTAACATGCACGCGTCCCCTCTAGTCATGTGCCCAGAGTTGTCATAGTTTGCCCCATACCATTCCAGGTTGACAGTTTAACAGTTATGTATGTGCTACAGAAGCTATGGGCCATAGGTAGATGTAAAGTGCGGGCAGACCTGTAGAATATTGAGCAGTACTGTTGTGAAAAATAGAAGCCTATACACTTGTTAATGGACTTTTTTTCTCTCCCCTCAACCCCTTATCTGCATCAATAATTATTATTCATATAATACAGGTATGTTGTTCTCAAAACCTAATGTTAGGACTTGTGTTCTATTATTGTTCATACATTTAATTGGGTGCATATTAACATACCTTGTTCAAATACCATTGTTGCTGGCCTGTTACCATAAATGTAACTGGCATGATGTTACAATGCTGACTGTTATTCCATTTATACATGTGTTCTGTTTGCTATGCAATTGTTTCACTTCTATTATTCTTGGTTAATTGGAGCATCCATGCATACTGTTATAACTAATCTTGAGATGTTTTGTTCATGACTAACCAATACATTTTGAAAAACCTCAACACCATAGCACATTTGGGAAGGCAGATCCCAGTGGATCTGCCTGTCCTGCCTCATCTGGCCAAGGCAGCGGGACCCAGCACGTCTGGGACCAAACCTGGAACTGCCTTCTCTGCTGGTCCTGCACCACCCTTGAGTAGAACCACCTCAAGGGAAGGGGCCTTTCCCCGCTGGGCAGGGGTGCAGAGAGAAACCCGTCACCCACAGACGTTTCCATGGTATGGTGCGCAGGGTCATCCAGACAGAGTTGGAGGGATGAACAACAACAAAAAGAAAAACCAAGTTTGGAGGGATGCCTGAGCCAGATTGAGGGCAGACTGGCACTCCTAGAGGGTCAGCCTGCCTCTGTTGTCCAGCCCCCAGCACAGCCACCTTTGGGGCCGTGAAGGGCAGTGATGACTGCCCATGGCTGGGGACCTCAGTCCCACTGTTTCCATCTGGAGGCTCATGGGCTTCTGATTCCCAACCACTCTCCCAGTCCAAGGTGTTTACCCCCCTCATGTGTCATATACTGCCTCTGTCTGCTGTCTTGTCTGTCTGAAAATGCAGCCTCTCCTACCCAACTTACCTCCCCAAAAGTGCCTACAACCTTTCCCCAACATCCCACTCTCACTTTATAAAAAGGGGCATCTCCCCCCAAAAAAAACCCATCACATACATAACTCTGCATTTCACCCCAAGTACACTGACATCAATCAATTTACCCCTGAATTATTCAAGCAATGTATGTCACCCACACCCTTCCCTGTGTGTTGTGAGGCTCTAAATTCCAAATTGTCCACATCATTCACAGCTGTTGCTGCAGAAGAAATGGAGAGCTATGGTTCTTTTCTATGCCCAGCCTGCACATCCCTAGCTGCCTTTCAAGTTGTTTTTCCCCCTGCTTGCCCCATTTCACCACTTCCCTATCACCCTTTTTTCTTTTCAGTTTTGAAATTAGTGTGGGTTTAAACAGGAATAAGCAGTGCTAAGTGGAGCCAAGCAGGACTAAGCACTTCTTGACGCAGCTTAGCTCCACACAAACCTGCTTAAAACTGCTTTAATCACTCTGTCTCAATCAGCTTCTGTTCTGCCAAGCAACAAAGTAACCAGCCTTGACAGGTCCTGAACCTAGGACCCTGTGCACTACAGTCAGAGAAAAAAACCGCTATGCCATATGAGCTGTAGGAATTTGTAATGCTTTTTTCAAACATATCATGCATTACAGTCATTTAGCAGTAGGGGAAAATGTATCACTGCCAACTCTTGGATCCAGGACCCTCTACACTAGAGTCAGAGCAACATATCACTATGCCAAATCAGCTCTGGGAAATTATTGATGCACATACCTCTCAACCTCTTAATGCAAGAAGCTGAATGAGCACTGACCAAATGGGGAAAGAGGCCCAGCAATAGGCACATATTTTACATAGTGCAGGTATACATATGAGAAAGTTGCTAGAGTAATGTGGTTTGTTTTAACATACATTTTCTGAAGGACTCAAAGTGTGTAACTCAAAGGTCTGTCATTATCTAGTGCCATCAGACCTCAGATTATCCCAGTTCTTTGCCAGAAAACAACAAATATTCTGAGGAACAGACCAAAAACATGAACACGAAATCCAGACATTCTGTGAAAATATGTACAGTTTTTGGTATGCTGATGCATTTGTAAAGTTATCAGGCAGTACAGGGATATACCTTTAGGGTGAAAAAGATCACTGCCAAATTAGGAACACAGAACCATTTGAACTGTAGTCAGGGCAACATACCAGTAGGCCAACTGACCTCTTGAGTACAGCAACTGAGTTATATGAACACATCCTGATAGCCAGTTACACAGTGCTCTGACATATAGTGGCCAAAATCACAGTGTACTTGGGCCTCTGACACAGGCACAAAACCAGTATGCAGACCAATAAATGCTGCAAAGTGTCACATGTGACTGTACAGTTTTTCACAGAATGTCCAGAGTTATGGCTCATATTTTTGACCTGTTCCTCATAACATTTGTGGTATTCTGCTAAGTTACTGAGATGATATCAGGATGGAAGTCACTAAATAATAATACACATTTGAGTGTCAGACTTCAAATCCCTCAGAAACTGAATGTCAAAACAAACCCTCTTACTCTAGCAATTCTCTAAGATTATGACACCAATATTTAAAATCTCTCCCTGTTTGTGACTCTTTGTCCACACATTTTGTCATGCTGTGTCCACATTTCCTGTGCTGAGAGATTGAGAGGTATGCAGACATAGCATGCAAAACTGTGGACACAACACATCAATCCAAACAGTGGACAGTATTTTCACTTACTCTCTGTGATGCTGTTGCTCCCATACGTCCATAATGTTCTCCTCACAGGCCAGGAAAAAGGGCAAGGCTTACATAAAGACCTAAATTACAGCACTGTGTTGCCATGACATTGGCTAATAGAAAGGCAACCCAGCTGTTCTGGATGCAATTAGCAAATGGGAGCAACAGATTGGTGCACAAGCCATCACTTCTTCATGAGCATTACCTACAAAAGGCAAGCTGATGCCTATGCTAAACAGGTCTGATATTTTTGACAAGAAGACAGCCTGCAACTATTCACAACACATTTTGTGGATTTATTCTGAAAAAGGGGTACAGCACTATACCAGGCATGTCAAACAATTAAGTGTGCAATGGAATGCAGATGAGGGGATGCAGTCATGGGAAATAGGAATTTAAATAGTAGCTCTCAACAACACTTCCGGGACTGTCATATTGCATGTTATTCTGCTGCCCAGCACCTACAGCCATCCCCGATGACTATGTATGCAGCATACCCCTGAACTGTACAGGGTTTTGAAGAATGTCATGACATTTGCTTCACACTTTTGCCCATGTTTTCCATAAAAGTTTGTTTTTCTTGCAAATTAGTGGCAAATCATGAAGGACTGCAGTCAGAAAATAATGACGTCTAGTACTGCAGATGTCAGCCACCTGTGAGTAGGTCAACCTACACCACATATGCACCACTCTGTCTTATTGTGTACCTCAGATGTTCCTAGAATGTCAACATGCACCTGTAGTACCACTCAGCTATTTGCCAGATGTAGGCTGGATGACCTGATACTGTAATGTTGCCCATAGAGGGCACCCAGCAGTCGATGGCAGTAATGTGTGTGGACACATAACACAGTCTGTCACAGCAGTCAGAAGATTTGTAGTAGTCCTGCTACCATCTCAGGTTACTAGGCTATGAGCATGAAAAGCCATATGCCTAGGCTGCAAGTTAGCCCATGTGTATGCAAGACAGCAGCTGATTTCCACATCCAACAGGGACACAAGTGGTATCCCAAAGGTGTATGTGCTGTTAACCATCCATTTCACCAGGTTAAACCTGCAAAGGTGTTGGTAGCTACCCTCCCTGATGTGGCCATGATGCCCATTCCACTGCAGGGTGATTGTGTGTGACACACATGTGCGCTGCCAACAAGGCCAGTCCAGGTCACTTACCAGGTTGAGTGTGTGTGTGTGTGTGTGTGTGTGTGTGTGTGTGTGTGTGTGTGTGTGTGTGTGTTAATGCAGTGGAGCATATCTGCACTTGTGCATCCAGCAGTCCCAGCAATATGGAGAATGTGATTTCCTTGCACTCCACAGTGAAGTCACTCCTAAAGAGTATGTATGACATTGGGTAGATGGTTGGCCTTATAGCTTATAGGTGTACAGTAGATGTTTGATGGCCTGGTATTCCATAGTGGGAACCTCCATGATGACCCCGGCTGCTGCATGTGCTGTGTGATGTGAATGATGAATGGTGGATTATGCACATAAATGGTCCTCAGTGGGGGGAACATGACATATTAGGATAAGGGGTACAACGCATGCTGTGATAGTGGTATGCTCACAATACTCACACACATACTGTACTGATAGATAGCAGGAGTATAATGTGGGTGTTATCGGTGGATAGTGCTAGCAAATGTGGATGTGTATGGTCTGTACATGATGGTAGGCAATGTATGTGGTCCTGTGATGTGTTCCCCTGTTCATGTCTTCCAGGTGGGATGTATCATAGATGTTACCCACCATACACAGAGGCCAAGACTGTGGTGATCTTGGAATCCCTGAGACTACATCACAGGGTACTGTTGGGGAGAAGCCGGCAGCACATGCAGCAATGAACTGCTTCATGGGCAGAACTGGTCTGTACTGTCAACAACACTGGACACCATGGCAGGGGCTATGAACGGGTCTGACACCGTGCCACAGACTTAATACACAACGCACGACAAAGGGTTCCAGCTGTGCCCAGGGACCATGCTGGCATTGGTAGAAGGCCTGCTACAGAAGCATCACTGACACCAACAGAGGAGTTCCTCACCAACCCTGGTGGAGCCACTGCCTCCCAGGCACACATCCTCACATTTGCTGTGGAGGTTAGTGGCCCAGAGTCAACAGCTGAGGAGTGTACATGTAAGGCCCCAGTAGTCATCATATCAGTACTGTAGCATTCAAAGTGGCAGCCTTTTCATATCTGGATGAATATGTCAGGTGAAACTGCAATTGTGTCTGGGGTTTTGTAATGCAGACAAGTGCACACCTATTGTGAATGTCAGTGATTTGGGTAGTATCACAACTTGTACTGTACATGTTCATAAATGCACATATTACCCACTACGAATGCCACATGCATGTGTGTTGAGGGACACGGCTGACCTTTTTGGAAGTTAACATAGTCTTTACAGATTCAGCAGATGTCTGCATATGTGCATAGCAGACTGGCCATGCTGTTAATGCATTGTTTTACTGACTGAGGACTATTCAGAGGTAATGCCCAACTTTGGGCTGGATGTGGTCCCTTCACCTATGTGGTGAATCACATAGAAGCAATTCCTGATGACTACCAATACTTGGTGCCTGAATGCAACTATGTTACCATCCTGGGTACGCAAGCTTGTCATCGCAGTTTGTGTGTTTATGGGGTTGGCGCTAATGTGGGACATAGTGGGGACATGTACTTGCTGTATGGCATGCTGACACTGTTGTCTGCATACAGCTTGAAGCTGGGACCTTGAGAGCATTCCATACCCACTGTATGGCTCATCGCAGTGTGTTAACAGCGGTTTGTGGTTCAGTGACAGAGTGAAAAATACTTACAGTTCACACAGCTTTAGGCTGTACCTACATATGTGGGTGGAGCCAATTAGCATTCATGTCTATATACTTGTGGGTTATTGGGGACAACAGGTAGTCACAGGGCCTTCACATGTATACATATTGCACACACATAAGTGACAATGAATGGCTTTGTGAAATTATCAAAAGTGGAGTGTGGGACATGACCTGTAGTAACATGACAGTTATGAAGACATACCATGGCCACAGCAAGTGCAGCACATAGGGCTTCCTCTGGTTTGCTACTATGACACCTTCTATGTGTGACATTACCTTAGCTTAAACTATTTGTCATAACATCGAAGTGTTTCTGCTGTGCAATAACTGCTCTGTGCAATCAGTACAGGACCATATGACATTTTTGTTGTCCTACACTCTTGGGACCTCTTTACTGTTTCAGTTGTTGTCACAGGTCACACCTTGCCAAATATGGACTGCAACCTGCAGGGTGCTATAGATGGTGGCCATACCTCTGTCCTCTGCATATGTCTGCAGATTGTCCTGATGTTTGACACGTGCTTTCTTTCCATCTGTCATAAAGTGTGGTTTTCTGGTGAACTGTGAGAAAATCATGACAGTCTAACATTGCAAACTGATGACAGATATTGTCATGTAATAACACATACACTTTGGAAAGTGCGTTAACATGCACAACCTGTTCTGGTATCGATTTTCTATGCATGTCACAGCAATATGTGAAGGTTATGCTCAATGTTTGGTGTTTGCTCCATTTTCTATATGGATTTAACCAGATGTCTTTCTGTGCAGGGTTGAGAAGTATGCTGGTGGCCATAACACAGGTAGACTGCTCCAAGGGGATGTACATACACACACACACACACACACACACACACACACACACACACACACACACACACACACACACACACGCATGACCTGCCTTTGCTGATAGCAGAACCTGAACCTCCCTAGTTTTACAAACAATACTGCTCTCTATATAACACAAACACCACAGAGCTACTATAGTGTTGCAATGTCTGCCACTACTATTCAAGTGGGTTGCAATTGCAGGGGCTGTTAGGACTGCCAGTGGTGGATTCACAGGCCCTTAACATGGTATAGCCATCTGAAACACAGCTCCATGGGGACATGCATTGAAACACACACACATTTTTCCTATTATATGACCTACCTCTGTAGTTATGTACAATACAGACCGATATGACTATTGCATGCATCACAGTGCCTTTGTGTTAGAAATTGTGTGACTGCATTTGTAATGCAGATGCCATCAACTGTCTCTTTAAGTCATTACAGCTCAGAGCACCTCCAGGCATTTCTGTAGATACCTCCAGCTGCACTTCTAGGCATCAAATATTACTTGTTCATATTTGCATTAATAATTTCTAAACCATGCTACATACAAGGTATCAGAATATTTTATCTTGAAGTATACATGATGGCAAACACAATTGTATTGATATTCAACCTCTGTCAATGAGTATTTTTTAGAACTGTAAGGTGGCAACTTAATTTTTTTCAAGGCTCAAACCACACCTACTGGGAGTTAAAGGTATACACTTAAAAGAACTGTACTGGAGGGAATGAGTTAAAGAAATGCCATCGGGACGGGGTCAACAGTCCTTAAAATGGTATAACCAACACACACAACAGTGACAGGGGAAATGCTTTACTCACAAACACAAACACTAGTATAGTTGGCTGCACTGAGATTCAAACACCTACCTACCTACATGTACATACTATAGTGCTACTTATTTATCACATGCACCACAATGCATACAGGTTGATAAGTGTCCAAAGGTACATCTAAGGCTAATGACTTCAGCAGCCCTTATAAAGTAGAGTGATGGGAAGTGTACTGGGTGGAACAGGCCTCAAAATAATATAACCAACACACACAGGATATGGTTCTTAACCACACCCACACAGTTTGCAGTATTGTACTGGGTGGAACAGGCATCAGAATGGTATAATCAACACACACACAGAGGGTATGGTTCTCACCGACACATATGCAGTATCACAGATGTCAGTATTGAGATTAAAATCCCTACCTATCTAAGTTATTTGTACTACAGTGTTACAGAGTTATTGCATGCACCATGGAGCTTATAGGGGTAAGCAGTGTCCAAAGGCACATTTAAGGTGAATATTATATTTATATTATTTATTTATTGATATTTGTTAACCAGGTTTGTCCAACTGGGCTTGTGGCCCATTTTCAGTGCAGACACGAGGAGAAAAGCTCCAGTAATACATTTTTAAACAAGTGCAATTTTAAACAATATTGGTATAGCAGTTGAAGAAAAAAGATTAACATATTTTGGGTTACATGTATAAAGTTAAAGTTGCATTAAAAAGAAGCTTAGTAACATAATTTTACATTGATATAGTTCAATAGGTCAACAATAAAATGTTTTTGTTTGTATAAAATTATGCAAATACATAGTAGACAAATTGAAGGGAGGTGTAATGAGGTACTAAGTATGGACCTTTTGAGGGTACATAAAGGGAAGGAAGACTAGGTGGGGTCATGGCAAGGGCAGGTCCTGGAATTGAGAAAATAAGCTTTTAGTTCATTTTTAAAGTGTGAGGTGTGGGAGACTGAATGTAAGTCAAGGGGAAGTTTGTTCCAAGCATAGGCAAGGGAGTGTTTGTATAGTAGTTTGCCTACTAATCTTTTTGGGTGGTAGACATCAAGTAATTGTTGGTTAGAAGTACGAAGGGTTTGGGATGGGATGTAGATGGAGACTAAGGAAGATAGAGATGGACAGAAGGAAGTTTTATTAAGAATAGAGTGTAGCATATGAAATTGATAAGATAACAGAAACTGGGGAAGTTCAAGCCATTGAAGAGAGTTGAAAGAAATGCAGTGGCGTGAGTTGTATGGGGGGTTAGTAATGAATCTGGCTATGTTATGATAAGTCTGCTGGAATTTGTTTAGAGTGGAGGCCTGGATATTGGTAGAACTCAGGGTGGCGTATAGGAGGGAGGGGAGGAGGAGTGCCTGGCCCAGGGTAAGTCTAGATTCGGGAGTTAGGAATTTGTTGTTCCGATTTAGCAGACCTAGTTTCTGGTTTGTTTTTTTATACACTGGAGTATGTGTAGGTTGAACTTTAGTTCATCTTCAATAATGACCCCTAGGAGTTTTGTGTGGGTGTCAGGTTGGATAGTTGTATTGTTAGAAGATGTAATAGAAAAGGAGGTTTTGTGATGAGAAAGAGAATGGGGAAGGAAAAGTAGGAGTTTTGTCTTTTTGGGATTTAGGATCAGTAGGTTGTGAGAGCCATTGTTCAGTGGATAGTAGGGCATGTTGGGTCAGGGAGTGTAGTTCAAGAATGTTATTTGAGATGGATATAAGTGTAGAGTTGTTGGCATACTGAATAAGGGAGGATTTTTTTGCATGAGGTGTAAAGATCATTGGTGAAGATGTTAAGCAAAAGGGGTCCCAAGATGGAGCCTTGGGGAACATCAGTGGAGATGGGAAGGAAAGGTGAGGAGGATGAGATCCATTTGACAAATTGTTAGCTGACAGATAGTTAACTATTAAACCCGGCAGGGGGGGACAGGTGGAGATTTGTGAGTCTGAATAGTAGTAGAATAGTAGAATAGTAGTAGAGGATGAGAAACAGTATCAAAGGCTTTGGAGAGATAGGTTCATAGGTTCATACTAGGCTATCTGCCCTAGGGCATTTATAAGCCTAGCCAGAATGTGTTTGGCTTTCGCCACCCATTTTAAATGAATTTTGCTATGCCCTTTTTCGAGGTTAGTATACTCTGCCTCTGTCTAACAGTGACACAGAAGTGATACCCGGGGTAAACCTACAATCTCCCATCCACTCATCAAGATTCACCTTGAAGAGAGTCAATGAGGGACTCTGCCTAACCTGGACTGGGATTTTATTCCAGAGTGAAGGGAGCCTTTGGGTTATGAATCTGTCCCTCCAGCATGTCCTATTTATTTCAGATCTGAGGTTCAAGTCTCTCAAGTGCATAGCTCAATGGGATTTGGATTTTCTGAGGTGCAGCATGTCCATTAATTAATTCCGGGACAACATGGCTTTTATCACGTCAGGCACAGATCGCCTCTGAGCAGGCGGGTATGCCACTGAGTAGAGCTGGAGTTTCTTTAACCGGCAGCATATGGCATCTGTTTGAGCCTGATCCTCTTGGTGAGGTACTTTGGGGTCTTCCAATGCTGCAGGGTGTCTGGTAAGTACACATCCCAAGGGGCATTGTACTCAATTATGAGCCTGATGAGGATGAGTAAAGAGGCTGACCCTCCCCTGATCTAGATGTGAATCCCTTCATGATTAGGTGGGCTATATAAAATGTTTTTCTAACCACTCTGGCCACGGGGTGTCAAAATGAGATTGCTATCAACTTGGGTACCCAGGTCCCTAATTACTTCTTCCATACTTAATGGATTACCACCTATGTGCTAATTTGTGGCCACTTTGTTTTTGCCAAAGGGATGACTATACACTTTTGGTGTTTAGCTTGAGGCCATGGCTCTGGCACCAGTTGTCTGTTTCTATGAGGCCCTTTTGTAGGATGCTTGTGTTGGCTGGAGAGTTGATTATGGCCCAGTTTGCAGTCATCTCTGTAGAGCCCCACAGTCCTTCTCCGTTAGTTAGCCTGTCCGAGAAATATATACCGAACAAGAGAAGTCCCAGGACTGAGCCTTGTGGGAAGCCACTTGTAACTGGTTTGGAGTCTGACATGGCTCTGCAATTCTAACCATGTGGGTTCTGTCCTTGAGCCAGTTTGCAACCCATCTAGTGACATAGCGGTTTATATTTAAGCTGGTGAGCTTATCTATAATGCCCCAGTGGGGTATTTATCGAAGGCTTTTGCAAGGTCCAGGTAGGCTGTGTGGACCACCTTCCCTCGTCAATGGCCTTGGTGACTGTTTCAAAGAAATCGACCAGGTTTAAGAGGCAGGATCTGCCCTTAACAAAGCCAAACTGGGTAGGATCCAGTGTCTGTAGGTCCCCAATATTTTTATTTATGAGGTCCATGATGATCCTTTCCATAGCTTTGTAGACCAAGCTAGTCAGGCTTATGGGGCGATAGTTTCCAGGATCTGTTGAGGCACCACCTTTGTGGAGAGGGACCACTGTTGCTGTACACCACTCTTTGGGTACATATCCTGTAGTAAGGCTGAGATTGAACAGTAGTTTTATGTTTGGGTTTAGATTTAGGAAGAGACAAGAAATAATGAGTTTATTGTTGTCTAGGGCCTCTGCAATAATATGAGTGAAGGAGAGGAGGGCAGTGGTGGTGCTGTGGTGAGGACGAAATCCATATTGGGTAGGGGTAAGTAAATGATGATTGAGAAGCTGCGAGTGAATACATTTTTCTAATATCTTGGAGAAGGAGGACAGAATGGCAATGGGTCAGTAGTTTGAGGGGTCAATGGAGTTTCCACCTTTGTGAAGAGGGATATTAAAGAAAGATTTCCAAAGGATGGGGACAGTTGATTCCAGAATAGATCGATTAATTAGGATAGATATAGGATAGGCAATTGAGTCAGCAGCAAGTTTGAGGAATGTAGGAGATAGACTGTCAGTGGAAGGAGAGCAAGGTTTTAGCTTGAGTAGTAGAGATTTGATTTAAGTAATGGGAACTTCCTCAAATGAAAACAAAGCTGTGTTAGTGGGACTTGGATGGGTAGGTGTCGAAGTAGAGTTTGGCTTTGAGGTTACTAGATTTTGGATGGAAGAGATAAAGTGTTTATTCAGGAGGGTAGCTGCTTCCTGAGTGGAAGAGTTAGGGTATGAGGGGGATTAGAGGGCTTTCCAGGATAGAGGATGTTGTTGAGAGTTGACCAAAATTTTCAAGGATTGGATTTGTTGTTAAGCTGAGCAGAGCTATAGTATAACTTTTTGTCATTAGTTGTATGTTTTTTTGAAAGGTTCCTCAGTTGCCTGTATTTTTGAAGAAGAGGTGGTTGTTTAGTTTTATTCCAGGTTTCCCAAGCACTATCTCTTTGTTTCATAAGGGGCCTAGTCTCATTGGAGAGCCAGGGTGCATGATTTGATTTTACTCTGATCTTCCTAGAGGGAGCTAAGGAGTTTAGAGTACCCATGAAAATGCTATTGAAAGTGCTTACAACATCGTTTAGGGGGAGGTGTTTTAACATGGACCAATCTATGTTGTGGAGAATGGAGTTAAATTGGGATGAATTGAAAGACGATAGTTTTTGACAGTCTTTGATAAGGTGGGGTTTAGGAATATGGGAGTAGTGTCTTAAGATGGTGGTAGGGAGATGGTCACAGAGTAAACTAAGGTGGTGGGATTATGGTATTGGTGGGGAGAATTGGTAAGGATCCAGTCTATGATGGAGCTGGAGGTGGAATTTTTATGGAAGTGAGTGGGAGATGTTATAAGTTGGTGGAAGCCGTGTAGGTGGCTACTGAGTTGGGTGGAGTCAGTTGTGAGTTTGGCCCAATCAATGTTGACATCACCAAGGATAAGTGTCTCATATGGTATGTTGTGGGAGAACCAGGATAGGATGTTTTCAAGAATGGGCAGATTGTTACCAGGAGGAAGGTAGATAGAGGCAATTGCAAGTTTTTTGTGGGGATTCAGATGGCAGTTAAGGATGATTATTTCAGCTTGGAGGAAGTCAGGAATTGGGGAAGGGTAAGGTGAGAGGTTAAGGTTGTTTGAGTAGAGGATGGCCACGCCACCCCCTTTTTTTACAGGTCTATCAGATTGGAAGATATTATAACCTGGTGGGAGTATTTCACTATTTGACATTTGTGGCTTGAGCCAGGTTTCAATAGGGAGAGGATGTGAGGGGTATTGAGAGCTATCCATGAGTGCAGCTCAGTAACTGTATTTGCTAGACTCTGAATATTCAATGAGTAAATAGTTAAGTATTTGGATGGAGATGATTGTTGTGACTGATGTTGGTGACTGTTAAAGGATTAAGATGGGGGCAATGTAGAGGTAGTTTTGGGGAGAGTGAGGGTGGGGAGAGAAGAAGAGGGGCCAGGGTTGGGATGGATATCTCCAGAACAAAGTAGGTTTTTAGTGAGGAGAGAGTGTGTAGTAGATGCTAGATGGAGTTTGTATAGTTTTGACTTAGCTTTGTGGGAAGGTTTAAAAACCTGTATTGTTGGATAGTTTATATAGACTTGAAGTAGAGGTAGTAAAGAGATTAGGGGAGATTGTAAAAGATGAAGTAGTTGGATATATGTTGTATGAGTGAGAAGTTGATGAACATAGGAGTGGGTCAGAGAGATTGGAGTGGTAAGAGGTGGAGATAGAGAGAATAAGGAGTAGTGTAGAAGATATTAGAAAATAATACATGTTGGAATAAAATATGGTCAGATACAGTAGGCAGAGACAGTGATATAGAGGAAGTGGTGTTGACAGATACAAGATTGACATATTAGTAAGGTGGTTGTGGCAATAGGCAGGAAATTGAATTGTAGTGGCTAGTGGGACAGGAAGGGGAGGGATAGTTAGGTTTAAAGGTAATTGTAATGTGGTGGATGGGAATGGGGGTAGGGTAGGGGAGTGAAATGAGCCCGAGCATAGCAAGGATGAATGGAGCAGGGCTAGCACCCTGGTCAAGATGATGTCAGAGATACAATCAGAAAAAGATAGTGAAAAACTAGCTTGAGAGACAAGGATATAAAGATTCTAAAGGTATAGTCACCAGAAATAAATAAAAAAGAAATAAAATATGAGCAGAAGTACACTTACAAAAGAAAACTGGCCACAAGCTACACAAGTAGATTTACTTGAAGCAAACCTAGTGCTGTATGGTTAAAATAAGCTACAACAGAGAGGGGCTTTGGAGGGGGGAGAGAGGTCTTACTAGCAGCTAAAAGCAGGGCAAAAAATAAAAAAAAACATTAATATGTAAGAGTCTGAAGACAGTAAAATAGAGCAGGTGCACTAACAAAGGCAGTTATGAGTGAGGCTAGAAGTGAATTCAGGGAAGGGTAAAGTACAGAACAGGAGAATATACACAGAAACAGTATGAGGATAGTGGGTAACCAAAGAGAAAGGATAGGAGCTGCTGGCATCTGCTTTTCATGACGACTAGCAAAAAAACACTGTAAATTCCTATTTTGCTTATAAATTCTAGCATTAATTAAAATATTAGCTTATCATGTAGTAGTTATTCACTGGGACACATACTTCAGTGGTATTATTTTAAGCTTAAAATGGGGGCATCCGGACTGATAGTTAGAGTTGCAGGGTATCTGTTAAGGTCCTCAAACCTGTGTTGCCTGTACTGTGGCCAGGAGAAAACCACAGGGAAAATTCCACTAGGGCTCTAAAAACAGAGAGAATGAGGATTAGTTATGAGCAAGTAATTCAGGAAAAGACCGAGTCACAAAAATAGCTTGGGTAGAGAGAATAAAGAAATACAGGTAGGCAGAGGCAGTATACCAAGCATTAATTTCCTTTGTATGAGTGTCTTACACACATAGCTAGCTAAGAACATAGCAGTGTTTGTACCTATGCATAAAGTAATGCAGAACAACAGTAGTTAACAACAGCACAGTGTAGACATACACAAGGCAATAATTCACAAAGGAGGAAAACAGGAATGCAGGATATTGAGGACAAGAACAATTGGTACACTTTCAAGCAATAGGTCTTCATTTTACTTTAGTACTACACCAAGAAATTGCAGTGAAAATACTACAGATACATCTAATGTGAATTTAAGGTGCTGGTGCTCCTTGCAACAAGAAACTTAGGCGGTAAATATTCACATTTACAGTTGTCATTCATTAAAAATCAAGAAATAAGATGAGTACAATTCAAAAGCTAAGCACCTATGATCATAAGGTGCTGGAGTTCCTTGCGAGAGGGAAAATAGACTTTAAATATTCACAAAACTAGAGTCGGAATAAAAAGTACACCAGAGACTGCAATGAATGACAGCATGTCTTCTAAACTAGGGCAATGGGAAGTGTACTTGTTGGGAAAGGCTACAAAATACTTTAATCTACAAACACACAGACACACACTTACAAATGCATAATTGCCAGGACTGAGAATAGAATCCCTCTCTATCGAGTTATTTGTATGATAGTGTTATGCAGTTATTGCATGTACCATGGAGCTTATAGGGCTGAGTAGTCTCCAAAGGTACAGCTAAGGTAAATAACATCAGCAGGTCTTCTAAAGTAGGGCAATGGGAAGTATACTGGGTGGGAAAGGCTTTAAAATACTTTAACCTACAAACACACTCACACTTACACACATTTACTAGAACTGAGATTAGAACCCCTACCAATCTATTTGTACTACAGTGTTACGCAGTTATCGCACATGCTACAGAGCTTATAGGGCTGACAAGTGTTGAACAGTACATCTAAGGTGAATGACATCAGCAGATCTTGTAAAGTAGGACAATGGGAAATGTACTGAGTGGGAAAGGCCTCATAATACTTTAAGCTATAAACACATGCACACACACACACACACACACACACACACACACACACACACACACACACACACACACACACACACACACACACACACACACACACACACACACACACACACACACACACACACAAAGGTGGATGATGTGATATTACAACTCCTACCTCAGTACTATTACACAATGGAGCTCACCTTCATGGTGCTACATGAGACTGGTTACAACTGGTATGCAATTGTCTGCAGCAGGACATCACTCTATGCCTTTCATGGTATCCCTGTCTATGACTCATTCTGTGTGTGTGTCTCCCTGTCTCTCTCTCTAGCACTGTCTCTCTCTCTCTTCCCCATATCTATGTATGTGTATGCATGAAATATTGTTATATGTTGCCATAAATATTTCTGTGTATCACATGCAAAAGATGCAGATATATCACATATGGGCCACCTACAGCTAGCTGAGTCTAATCCTGTCTGATGGATGTGGGTAGAGAAAATTAAGGTGTACATAGCTCTCAGTATGCAAAGACATATATGCACAATACAGTTATATAGCCTGATGTGGGTGTAGACATGGGCTGTAATTCTCTAAGTGTTGGAGCATGCCGAGTATGACCTTATATAGTAAGAGTGGTACTCCATTCCAGAGATAGGTGTACACCTGTCCGGGGTTATGTGTTCTACAGCCATACCTCTCAACCTGTTAGTGCAAGAAATCTGGAGATAGCCTACCAAAATGGGGGGACAATGGCCCAAACATAGGGAGATACTATAAATATTACTCTTATAAATGTAGAATGTTGCTAGAGTAACAGGATTTGTTTTAGCAGACATTTTCTGACATATATGACATCTGACACTGAAATGTGTTGTGTCATTAGTTACTGACAGAAATCCTCATATCATCATACGTTCATAGGTGTCTACTAGGCTAATGGCCCTGGGGTTTTACAAGCATAGCCCATATAAGTGCCCTGGCATTGTGCCAGCCATTGTTAGTTTCCAGTGCCTCTATCAATCACTACCACTGGAATGATCCCCAGGGTGAACTTTCTATTTCCCATCCACTCATCAAGATTTCTCTTGAAGAGGGCTAGTGAGGTACTCTGCTCGACATGTATGGGAAGTCTATTCCAGAGCATGGGCAGTCTCTTGGTTATGAACCTGTCCCTCCAGCATGTTCTGTTGATTGTGGTAATGAGACTGAGGCCTCTGGAGTGTGTGGTGTGGAGGGATTGTAATTTCTTTAGATGTAGCATTTCTGACAGAGCTGGGTCAGACATGGTTTTGTAAGTCAAGCAGAGATTGCCTCTTAGTAGATGATATGAGACAGAAAATAGCTGGAGTTTTTTGAGTGTATCCATGTAAGACGTGTTTAAGGCCTAGGATCATCTTCATTAGGTACTTTTGTGGCCTCTCCAGCTGTTGTAGGTGTCTATTGAGGTACATGCCAAATGGGGCATTATACTCTGATTGGTCTAATGGGGGAAGAGTAGAGAGAAATGATGACCTCTTTCTTCCTGGATGCAAAACCCTTGGTAATGAGATGTGGCACATAGAAGGACTTTCTGACCACAGTGGCAATGTGGTGTTTGAAGAAGAGGTTGCTGTCAACCTGTGTCCGGAGATTTCTTATAATGCCTTCAGTGTTCGGTGGGCTCTCATTAATGTGGTAATTAGTGGGAACTGAGTTTTTCCCTAAGGGGATGATGGCTCATTTTTTTGGCATTAAGCTTAAGGCCATGGTTTTGACACCAGTTATTGGTCTCAGTGAGGCCTTTCTGTAGGATGTCTGCATCACTTGGGAAGTTAATAATGGCTCCCAGCTTGCAATCATCTGCAAATTTGGTCAGCCAGAGTCCCCCCCTGTCAGCCTGGACTTCTGAGAAGTAGATGCCAAACAGGAGAGGACCCAGGACCGATCCTTGTGGGACTCCACTCATGACTGGTTGGCAGTCTGACTTGGAGTCCGCTACTTTCACACTGTGTGTTCTATCTGTTAGACAATTTGCAACCCACCTAACAATATAGGGGTTGATGCCTAGTTTGGTGAGTTTATAAATAATTCCTGAGTGAATAATGATATCAAAGGCCTTGGCCAGATTGAGGTAGGCTGTATGAACTGCACTGGTGACTGACTCAAAGAAGTCAACCAGGTTGAGCAGGCATGATCGACCTTTCACAAAACCAAATTGCGTGGGATCTAGAGTTTGGGGATTCCCTATCTCCTTGTTAATTAGTTCCATGATGATGCAATCCATAGTCTTACATATCAGACTCATCAGGCTAATGGGGTGAAATTTTCTAGGGTCTGTAGTCACTCCTCCTTTATGGAGAGGGATGACTGTAGCAGTGCACCATTCAGTAGGGACAAAGCCTGAGGTGAGGCTGTGAGTGAACAGAACACATAGATCTGGTGTCAGTTCACTTTGTAATGCATGTAGAATACAGCCAGGGATATTGTCAGGTCCCATGGAAGCTGTATTCTTGGTCTTAGACAATGAAGCTTTCACCTGTGCTGCAGTAATGCTGGGTGCCTGAAATTCTTCTGGTATTGAGATTGTTCCTTAAGTGGGGGGGAGTAAAGTTGGCACTGAATCTGTCAGCCAGTATGTTGGCAATATCTGTTGGCTCAGTATAGGAGGTACGATTGTGCAGTAACTCAGAGCAAATTTGGGTATTGCCATGGATATTCTTGATATAACTAAAGAAGGCTTTGTGGTTGTGTTTAGTGTCTGCCACAATTCTGCCTTCATAGCTGGCTTTGGAGGTTTTGATGAGGGATGTCAACTTTTTGTTGAGGCTAGAAAGGGAATTTTTCCTGTCATGAGACTTCACCTTTTTCTGCAACAGTTTCTTCCTTCTGTTGTAGAGTTTATTAATGGCTGAGAACCACTAGACGGGCTTCCTTTTTTTGGAGGGGAGTGTCTTGGTTCTGTTGGGTATGGCTACTTCCATGCATTTATGTGTGTGTTCATAGAGTGCATTGATGTATGATTCGGCAGTCATGCATCTTTTTTTTCATTGGCATGGGTGCCGTAAAGTTAGCCATCTCTGCTTTTAGGAGTCCAAAGTCAGTTTGGAGAAGTTTTTCATGGTGGATACCTTTGCTGGGGGTGTGGGTGAGATGTGGATTTCCATGATGATTAGTTTGTGGTCAGATCTAACCAGGGAAAAATTGATTATTGGTGTAGAGCAATGGTTGCCCATGTTAGTAATAACCAGGTCAAGGATGTTGCTTCTTCTAGTGGGGGTAAGAATGAGCTGGTCCAAGGCACTGGAATTGATGAATTCCAGGAAACATTGGGCCAGTGCATTGGTGCTTGAGTAGTTTTTCAATGTTGATGGAGGGGTAGTTGAAGTCTCCTAGTATGAGAGTGTTGGGTTGGATCTTGATAGATTCCAGGGTGCTTTGGAAAGTGGAGTGAGAGTCTAGGGACATGGTTGGGGACCTATAGCAGGCTATGACCTGGATTGCTGTGTTACCCAATGTTAGTTGTACCTGAAGTAACTCAGATGCATTCTGCTGGGCTCCTAGTCTGGAGGTGTCCATATCCTTTATGAATATGGAGACACCACCGCCTTTGGAGCTTCGGTCCATGTTTCGGGGCCGAAAGGTGTGGAATGAGTTATAGCCTGGTAATGCAGGAGTGCTTTCTGCCGCTTTAAAACAGGTCTCTTTTACAGCACAAATGTTGATGTTCTCCATTTTGAGGAGTGGTTCGAGTGAGTGTATCTTGATATTTAGACTTCTAGCATTGAGCAGCATGGCCCTCAGATTGCATTTATTTATAGCTGTTACAGTGGTAATTTAGCCTTTGGAATACTGCCTAAAAAGGCACCATAGGAGTGGCAAGAACCTTAGCCATTACCCAGAAACCCAGAGGTGACAGATGCAGGCCATTTCTGGCAAAGCATCGAGGTCTGTCAATCATGTCATCCCAAGCAGACAGATATTGGATCCCCTTGGAATGACACGAGAAACTTAGCCAATTGTTGAAGTCAGTCATTTTTATTTTGTATTGTGGTATCATTCTTGGTGATGGCAGTATACTGCTCAGGGCTAGTGTCATACCTGCCTGGGCCACATAATCTGAGAGCTCCACCATGTTTCTTTTCATGTAGTCCAGGGAGGTGCATCTCAGGTCATTCACACCTGCATGGACAATGACAGAATCATACTTGTACTTGTTCTGGAGTGACCTGAGTGCATGTGTTATGTGTCAGATTCTGGCACCTGATAGACAGCTGACTGATACCTTCTCCTTATTCAGCTTAGTGAGTGAGACATCCATGTGCCTCACTATTGAGTTACCTATGATTAGTGTATTGGGAAAGGTGTTTAGCCTTAGGGGCTTAGGTTGAGGGGCACACTGTGGAAGTGAGCTATTTGTCCTATGGATTGTGCTGTGTTGTGGTGGTCGAGTGCATTTCTGTCTTGGAGGTCTCTGCTGTTTAGGTAAATTTCTATTGAGTGCCTCCGCAAAGGTGAGTGCATGGTTTGTGTTTTTATGTGAGAGCTGTGATAGTGGGTATTCTGGAGGGCTATGTGTTCCAGGTCCCTATTAATTATTCAAATGTTTTAAAGTTCAAATGTAATATGGTCGACACCATATGATAGAACTTTAAAACATTCAAAGGTGAAAAGCAATGGCTCCGTACGGCTCAGAATGGGAACATTCCCCTTTTCTGCACTGAAGTGCGATCTCAGAGTTGGCATATTTAAGTGGGGGTGTGTGGCAGTGCAGGGGAGCTTACCCCATGCTCAGAGCATTGAGGTAAGTTTTTTTAAATTTTTTATTATATTTTTGATGTTTCAAATTTCGCTCATATGTTTTCGAACATATGAGGTTCAAATTTTTGAAACTCAAATATATAATATAGACCCATGTGTTCTATGTGGTGTGGTGCAGATGTTGACCTTCTCCTCTTAACCAGCTAGTCCAGTCTTGGCTGGAGACTGCATAGCTTCCAATTTGGTGATATAAGTGCATCTCTCACAAGTCTGAGTGTTGGGAGGTAAAAGGAGAGGGTTGTTTGTGTACATGAGGCAGTTGCTACACTGCCTCAGAATGCCCAAGTGCACCAGGTTAATAGGAGAAAGCACAGGGAACTACCCTTTAATCATGCCAGGAGGGGTTGTCATAACTACTAAGTACTGGAGCTATTTCCATGAAGAATGACTAGTGCTGATGGCTGTTAGGTGTGCTATAATAGTTGCTACAAAAACCTGTTGAAGTGCAAAACAATTAGGCTATTTGAAGTGCAAGAGAGAAAGAACTAACAAGATCTAAGGGAAAACTGAAGAGCAGACTTTCTGCCACCAGTAAAAGTTTACCTCAGCTTGGCGCCGCTGAGTGGTGCTTAAATAAGTGCAAACCCATGCAAACATGGGCTTTTAAAACAGAAAGTTGAAAGGGATGGAAAAACTGCCCAAAGGTTCAATAAACTACAATTTCTGGGCCGGCAACCACTCCTCTTCTGGTAGATAGGCTACCTAGTGCTTACCACTCCCACTGATAAGCTAGAAGGCTTCCCTCCAACAAAGAAAGGCTTGGGGGGCTCAGAAATTTACAAACAGTCCTGGATACAGCAAATCTGTATCAGCACTAGACTAGTTACAAGAGAGGTGGGAAATGAGCTCAAACACAGGCTTTTAAACCAGAAAGTTGAAAGGGATGCAAAACTGCCCAAAATGGCCACTAAAGTACCATTTTTGGGCCAGAATCCACTCCTCTTGTGGTAGATAGGCTACCTAGTGCTTACCACTACCACTGATAAGCTAGAAGGCTTCCCTAGAACACAGAAAGGCTTGGGGGGCTCAGAAGCTTACAAACAGTCCTAGATACGGCAAATCTGTATCTGGACTACACTAGTTACAGGAAAGGTGGGAAACAAGCTTAGAATTTTTTTTTACCTCAAAAATACAAGATATATGATGCACAGACCAAAATTATGAGCTAAACTATAGACATTCTCACCCAATCCGGCCAGTTGAATGGTGTGGCTACAGCTGATTGGCTAATGAAGTTGTGTAAACAGTCCAGCACCTCAGTGATATATTGGCTAAGGATCTCCTGCTTGTGTGGTATTTTTCTGAACTGCAAAGTCATATCCTGGTGTGGGTACAGAGTGTATTCTACTGAGCAGATGTGTCCATTATATGTGTGGTATATTCTACATAGCACTGTGATTTCCAGGTATTTCAGTTGCAGAGCAGTGTAGAGTAATGTGGTGACCCACTGACAGACATTTGTTTATAGGTTGATAGGTTGATATGAGGTTACTAGGCTATTGGCTCTGAAGCCCTTATAGCCCTTGCAGATGAGAGTGTAGCCCATGTTAAGACATTTCAGCACCCAGTGCCCTGTCCAGCAGGGACACAGGTGGAATCACAGGACTGTATTTTCTGTTTCCCATGCACTTATACAGGGAGCACTTCACAACGGGTATTATAGTACTCAGCTTGATGTGGACAGGGAGTGTATTCCACAGATGGGGGAGTCTGTGGGACACATATCTGTCACACCAACAAGCCCTATTGATATCACAAATCAGGTTGATGCTGCAACTACAGGTTGACTGAGTGGGCCTTGACTTCCAGATGTGCAACAGTCCCATCAAGGCAGGGTCAGTATTGCTTTGTATGCCAGACAGAGGTCACCTCTGAGGAGTCTATATGGAACTAAGTAGAGGGACAGTGCTTTTAGCCTATCTGTATAGGGTAGGTGTTTGAGGTCCTGGATTCTCCCAGTGAGGAACCTCTGTGGTTTCTCCAGCTGCTGCATGTGCTTTGTGAGGTACATGCCAAAGGGGGTATTGAACAAAATAATTGGCCTTATAAGGTTAGACTACATGGATCTTATGACATCTTTGTCACTGGATGAGATACCCTTACTTTTGAGTTGGCCCATCTATAAAGCTTTCTGTACAATGGAAGCAAAACAGTGCTCAGAATTCACATTGCTATCAACCCGGGTGGCCAAATGTCTCACTACTGATTGAGTATGTAGGACATTGTTGTTAATGTCATAATATGTGGGGATGTCAGTTTCCCCAAAGGGGATGATGATGCATCTGCAGGCATTCAGCTTGAGACCATGTTTCTGGCAGCAGTCATTTATCTTGCTGAGACCCTATTGTAGGACATCCACATCACTTTGGGTAATGATGACTGTTCCCAGCTTGCAGTCATCTGCCAACTTTGTCAGCCATAGGTCAGTGTTTTTAGCCTGCACCTCAGGGAAGTATATCCCATATACCAGAATCCCCCAGACCAATCCCTGGGGTATGCCACTCATTACGGGTGTACTGCTTGAGTTGGCTAACCCTATGGGTTCTATCAAGGAACCAGTTTGCTACCCATCTGGTAACATATGGATTGATGCCTAGTTGACAGAGTTCATGTACTATGGCCAAGTGGGGAATAGTGTGTAAAGCTTTGGCCAAGTCAAGGTGGTCGATGTGCACCATCTTTCCCTCATCCATGCCTTTGTTGGCTGTCTCAGCAAAGTCAACCAGATTTCACTGACATACCTCACTTTGAGAAAGGCAGACTGTATGGGGTCAAGTATTTGGAGTTTGCCAATGTCCCTATTAATGAGGTCCATGATAATCTATTGCATGGCCTTGCAGATCAGGCTAGTTAGGCTGATGGGTCTTTACTTTCCTGGATCGGTGAACACTCCACCTTTGTGTAAAGGGATGGCAGTGGTTGTCCGTCACTCAGCTGTGACAAAGGCAATACTCGGGCTTTGATTGAATAGGGTGTGTATTGGTGCTGCCAGTTCATGCCTGAGTTCATGTAGGTTGCAGCCGGGGATGTATTCAGGTCCCATGGAGGCTGTTTTCTTGGCTTTGAGAGAACAGTGATACCCTGTTCCCTAGTGATAAGGCTTGGGTGGTCAGGTACTGGGGATGTCCTGCTTTACTGATGGGGGTAGAGGGGTGACATTTCCACTGAATCTGTCAACCAGTAGATTGACTATATCTACAGCATTTGTGTATGTGGTGTCCTTGACCACTAGTAATGCACAGATCTGGGAGCTTCCTTTGGGAATGCAGACATATGTGAGGAAGGCCTTATGATTGTCTGTCTTAGATGTGGGCAATTTGGACTTGGAGTTGCCTTTAGAGGATTTCACTGGTGCTCTTATTTGTTTGCTAAGGCTAAGGGGTGATTACTTCCAATTGTGCACCTGCTTCTTCTCAGTCCTGGACAGCAATGCCATCCTTTTGTTACATAGTTCCTTTATTGCAGATGTTTCCAAACAGGTTTACTCTCCCTTACGGATGATGATGTCCTGTCAGGTATTCCTGATTCCATGCATCTCTATATATATGCTGGTATAGTACTTTTGTGTACATTTGGACGTTGGTGCCTGTTCCTCAAGTAGGGTAGGGGGTTGTTTCTACCATCTCTCTGGTGGTTATGATCAGCTTGGGAGGCATTTTCATTTTACCATGGCTAGATGAAGGTCAGGAGAGATGGTGATATCAAACATGATCGCTTTTTTATCGGATCTTGCCAGGGAGGATGATACAGTAGGGGTGCTTCAGTGCTTAATCATGTTGGTTACTGCCATGTCTGACATATGTATCAGATCTTGTGGGGGTATCAAATAGCTGTCCAAAGCATTTAGCATTGATAAGATGGGGGAATCTCTGTGCATTTCTGTTCTGGCATGGTTGGTTTTCCAATCAATGGTTGGGTAACATAAGTCAGCCAGGATCAAGGTAATGGGTTGAATCTTGATAGATTTGTAGAGGGACAGATATGTGGGGTTGGTATCCTGAGTCAGATATGTTGGCATGTAGCTACCTATAATTTGCATAGGGATCTTGTCAATGGTTAACTGCACTTGGAGTGTCTCATGTGTGTCATACTGTTTGACCAGCCTGGAGGTGTGTGTCTGTCTAATATATATTTATACTCCACCTCCTTTGGTTTTGCTGCCCTCATTTTGGGGTCTGACTGTGTGAAAGGATGAGTGATCAGGTAAGGATGGGTTGCTCTCTGCAGCTGTGGACCAGGTTTCTGTGAGTGCATAAATGTCACCATCTTCCAGGGTTATGAATGCTTGCAATGAGTGCAGTTTCCTGTTTAGGCTCCTAGCATTTAGTGACATGGCCTTTCATTTGTGTTTTGTTGAGTGTTTTATGTTGGTAGTATGGACCCCATGACTTTCCCTAAAAAGGAATCATGAGGGATGCAAAGGCCTTTGTCAGAGGCCTGAAGGCCAAGTGAGACAGATGCAGGCCATCTCTAGCAAAGCAACGTAGTCTGTTAATCATAAGTTCCCAGGCTGCCAGGCAGTGGATCCCCCTGGGATGACAGCAGTAAGTAAGACAATTGTTACTGACAGTCATTTTCTGTTTGTATTGAGCCATCATTATCGGTGACAGTAGAATGCTGCTTAAGGCTAGAGACATACCTGCATGGGACACATATTCAGCAAGCTGAATCATGCCTGTCTTCCTGTAGTCCAGGGAGATGCATCTGACATTGTTCACACCACCATGAACTAGGACAGAGTCATAACATTACCTGTTGTGGAGTGACTTGAGCGCATGTGTGATATGGCAGATTCAGGCACCTGACAAACAAGTAAGCATGACTTTCTACTTATCCAGCCTAGTGAGAGGCACATCTGTGCGTCTCACAATGGAGTCTCCTATGAGCAATATGTTGTGTTTATGGTAAAGCCTTAGTGGTTGTGAGACACTGGTGTGTGGACTATGCATGTTCTGTGGTGTGTCGGTTTATGGATTTGTCATGTGTTTTTGCCTCTGAGGTGTCCTTTGTTTGGGTTTTTGTTTTGTTGAGGAACTTCACTTACATGGGTGTGTGTTGTCTAGTTGTGGGTGATGTTTACTGACTCCATACACTGCAAGGAACCTATGTTACTGCACAATTTGTTCTGGTGTGCACATTCTCCATTTGTCTGGCCAGTGGTTCCCCTTCCCCTTATGTGTGTCTTTTTGCCCTTCTGCAGTCCAGTCACAGGCTTTGCCCACAGTAGCTACTGTTATGTATTTGTATTTCTGGTGTGAGTGGGGTAGATACCATAACATCACATACAGGGTTAGGGTTATGGACTTCACACCTCTGAGTGTATCTATTTAGCAGGTTGTCCATCATTGCACCACTACATCTGCTGTGGTCCTCAGATAGTTTGTGTTGCTATGTTATTATGAGGCTACATGCTGGCCTAGCTGTCAAACCATCACAGACTGACATCTGGGCAGGACCATGTATGACAGTCAGACACAGGCCCACACATGGGGACAGGGTGTTAATAATGCTCTACCAAACCTAGACTGTTGGGAGAATGGTTTATTTGCTTGCTTTTTCTTATGAGTATGGTGTCTCCTTCTCCACTGTCTGCCACTGATGTTTTGACATGAACCTTTCTTGATTTGCAAATAGATTGTCAAGCAAATGCAATGTTAGGACAAGTAGAACAGATATATGAGGCATATTTGTGGTCCTTCTGTGACAGCCTGTCATTCCAGGGGTATGGATGGTGACCAGTGACTTTTGTCAGTGCTGACACAGTAATATGGCAGCCATTTATAACCTGGCAGTACACTGACTTTCAGGTACCTGCTGTCCTACTAGGCACTGTGTAGGTTACACCCGGCTGTGCACTGTCCATATGTGTGGTCCCCTGTCCCTGACTTGTCCAGCTTTCCTGCAGTAATGGATATTGACTTCTGAACAGTGTGTACAACGCCTGCTTTAGGTGTAGCTGGCATGCAATATAGTTGGCACAGAAAGTCTTGGAACATGGACCCTGTCAACCACAGTACTGTACCTAGGCCACTAAGCCACAACAGCCAAGAGTAAGTGCTGCCCACTTCCTGACAGTATTAACTATGCATGTACATAGCTCATTGCCCCTGCATATTGTGGACATGTAACAAGTTATCAAGTTGATTGGGACAGCCCTGGGAAAGTGTTTTCTGCTGCTATTACCCTGCAAAGAGAAATGTTACTGCATTGCTATGGGAACACG
Organism: Protopterus annectens; assembly: GCF_019279795.1. Taxonomy (NCBI): domain Eukaryota; kingdom Metazoa; phylum Chordata; order Ceratodontiformes; family Protopteridae; genus Protopterus; species Protopterus annectens. The sequence continues at coordinate 1,765,384,331 of NC_056739.1, forward strand.
GGTGTGTTGGGGGTTATGCCTGTCAACTGTACACATTTGCACAGACTGTGCAGATGTTGGCTTTACATTTTGGTTCCATTTAGCATAGTGTTGTGCCTGTCTTGGAGATTACTGGCATATCACTAAATACCAATGTTTAGAATGTAATGGCAGAAAATTGAGTTTCAGACTTCTTACCCTTCAGAGACTTAATGCAACTGCAAGACCTGCTGTGATATCACAGTGTAAGTCTGTAAGAGGAATATTTCATCATTGTCCCTATTTGTGGGCCTTTGCCAGACATTTCTTTATAGTTTTCTATGGCTGACTTGCTGGGAAAGGCTGAGGGGTGAGTATGCAATCCCAACATTGACATCCATGCATGTGACCTATGACCCCCTCAGTTTGTTAGTCCCCCACATACACTGTGTGAAGATAGGTCACTGTGTGAAGATAGGTGAAAGCTACCATCATAGTTAGATAGAATTATGTAGATAATTCTGTCATTTGTAAATATTAATATAAGCCTCAGGCTTGTTCATTTAAATGTGAAAAGACTGCATTGGATATTGAATTGTAAAAATGTAACAACAGTGCACTCTGCTGTAAGAAAGCTAAGTCAAGCATTTTATGACTGTCTTTGATGTCAAAATTCAGGGCTATGTCCAGAGGGAGGCATCCTGCTTATTGTTTTAAGACCAGAGTTAATGGCAGGAATTTGCATGTATAAATGGTGTCCTTTATTGTTCTGGTTTCTGACCAGGTGTAAAGAATGTAAATGTAGTTTCTGTTAGCCTGGGAACACCAGAGAAGTGTGAAGAATGATGTCATGTGAAGCAGCTCTGTGTTATCAGTTTAAAAAGAGAGAATAAGAGAGCTCTGAGCATTTTGTCTTGAGAACATCCAACATCACCAGCACTGCTTTGCTCTATATGTAAGGTATTTAGAACTGTGTGTTTCTCTTAGATATAGCTAGAAAATAGGAAGATTAGACCTGTTTGTTTTTCTGTGATGTCGGAACTTTTCCAGCTGTATTATTTTAATTATTTTTCTGTGATCTCTGAACTCTTGACTACCACTGCATAGTAAGAAGCATTGTCTTGTGTTTTTATTATTTATAAGCAAATATTTTTAAACCTTTCAACTGTGGCTGCTTTGTGTCGAGATAATTTAAACTCAAAGAGTACATTGCATGTATATAGTGATACTGTACCAAGTCACTCCAAATAAGTATTGACTGTTAGGTTGCACTTACCATTTGAATAATAATATTGCACAGTAATAATCAGACACATGAGTATCTGTGTGGTTGTATAAACTCTTATCTCAAAGTGTGTGTGTGTGTGTGTGTGTGTGTGTGTGTGTGTGTGTGTGTGTGTGTGTGTGTGTGTGTGTGTGTGTGTGTGTGTGTGTGTGTGTGTGTGTGTGTGTGTGTGTGTGTGTGTGTGTGTGTGTGTGTGTGTGTGAGCTACTTTTGCAGGGACACGAAGCACTGGTTGGACAGAGAGGGTGCTGGTGGTATTAGCTTGCCCACTAGGCTGAGATCAGGACCCTATAGCTGTGCCACTGTGGAGTCTTATTGGGGACCTGTAGAGAAAGGGAGAGACCAGCCCCAGGCTGACTGTGATCTCTGTGTGCTCTTAAGGGAAATTGTACTTTACTGTATGTGTATTTATTATACTTTCCCTATATAGATGCCCCTCACTGGTGTTAGTGATGAGGATTGAGGTTCCTTGATTGCTGGGCCAGTGCACGGGTGTCACATATTAATTGTTTGGCAGTGGTGGGATACCCACACCACATATTAATTGGCTGGTAAATACTAATTGGCTTGTAGTGGTGCGGGTAGAGTGAATTCCTGTAGCTTGTGTACAGTGATCACTGAAGGTGTTTTGTACTCTAAATCAGCCACGCAGTGAATACTCAGAGTTCAGATCACAATTGTTTTATTTCTTTTGTTAGCTTAGTTAGTCAGGGAGAGCAAGAAGCATGTCAGCAGAGGAGTATGGAAAGCTGACAAGGAGCCAGCTGGCTGAGATGTGCCAGGCTAGGGGACTGGTGCATGGAAACCTGACTAAAGTGGACCTGATTGCAGCATTGGTCACAGCTGCATGAGAAAACAGCAACCAGGAGGATGATCAGACTGGCAGTGGAGATGTGCACCCTCAGAGAATGGACAGCTCAACCTTTCTGCAGAGGACTTAAAAATCCATCTGGATCTAAAGAGACTTGAGTTGGTGGCCAGGCATTTGGAAATAGAAACAACTGAGAGATTGAGACATCTGCAGGCTGAGAAGAATGAGAAACTGCTACACCTGGAAGCTGAGGAAAAGGAGAGGCAGATGCAGCATGAAAGGGAGATGCTGATTCTTCACCAGAATCATGGAGGTAATGGGGAAGGGAGTAAATGGACCCCAGAAGCACAAAAGGTCAGTAAATTCCTTCCTCAGTTTAAAGCAGGGGATAATTTTGATAGTTTCATTCGTATGTTAAAGGTTAGAGAGGGTATGTGAACAGTATGATGTTGACCAAAGGCTCTGGGTATGGTTCCTGACCCCCTTACTCCATGGTAAAGCTGTAACTGTGTTGTCTAAACTTGCTGATTGTGAATATTTTGATTATACTGCTGCTAAAAAATCACTTGTTAGAATGTTTTAAGCTAACCCCTGAAACATGTAGGAAAAAGTGTTGTGAGTTATAGATGCAAGGCAGATGAAAGTGTGTGTGAATATGTTGCTGAACTAAGCACTTATTTTCATAGGTGGGTGAGTGGATGTCAGGTCACCACTTTTGAAGGGCTGGCAGACCTTTTGGTGAGGGAATAAGCCCTTAGAACTTTACCTGAGGACATGAGGATCTGGTTATCTGATAAACAATGTGCTACTTCAGATAAGTTGGGGAAGAAGGGAGACATATACCTAGCAAGCAGGGCATCCCTGTACAGGAAAGGGACTCCCAGTACTGCTCATTGGTCTAAAATAACCCATGCTGGGCAGCATAGACTGCCCCAACAGAATATGCCAGTAGCAGGGGAAGCAACTAGTCCAGGTACATGTCCAGGACCAAGGGTTAAATGTTTTGAATGCAACCAGTGGGGCCATGTGGTATACAGATGTCCATGGAGGCAAGGTGGGGAACAAAAGTTGAGAGAGCCAGTAAGTGGGAAAGACAAAATGCCAATAGTAGGTTGTCTTGAGACAACAAGGGTACCAAACTACCATCCTGCAGATGTTCTGATAGGGAAGGATTTGAATGAGGCAGTACCATGTGCTTATGCAGTCACACATAGTTAGGCTAGGATACAAACATGTGGGTCTGGTAGTCCGGGGAGACCCAGACAGACTGTATACTTTCAGCCAGGACTGGTGAGGTGGTTACTTCAGGGAGGGAGCTACACTGTAGTAGTGAAACTGAAGGTGAGCCACAGATGCTTGTGGGTACTGATGTTCCCTTGAACAGAGGGACTGCAAAGGTAGAGGTGAGTAGTAGTACCCAGGCTGACAGTGAGGTACTACTTTCAGAAGATGCCAGAATTCCTGTGGAAGGAGAGCTGGGAAGGGTTACAAAGAGAGAGTTGAGACAGGCTCAGCTCTCAAACACCACATTGCAAACCCTGAGGCAGGTAGCTAGTAAGGCACCTGATTCTCAAGGTAAGGGAGAATCTGTATACTGGGACAAAGAGTTACTGTATAGAGAGTAGACCCATGAGGGAGGTCTAGAAGGTGAGAGTGTACAACAGTTGGTAGTGCCTAGAGCCTACCATCTGGCACTTCTAGCCATAGCCCATGTTATTCCCTTTGCAGGTCATATGGGCATAACATTTACAAAGAGATGTATTATGCAGAACTTCTATTGGCCTGGAATTTCCAGAGATGTAATAGGGTACTGCAGGACCTGTGAGCAGTGCCAAAAGGTAGGTAAGGCAGGAGACAAGGGGAAAGCTCCTCTGATGCCTTTGCCTGTGATTGAGAAGCCATTTCAGAGGATAGCTATGGATATTGTGGGGCATGTGAGTCCTCCATGTTCCACAGGGAAACAGTATATCCTAGTGGTAGTGGATTATGCTACACGATACCCTGAGGCAGTGGCTCTTTCCTCCATTGAGGCAGAAAAGGTGGCAAATGCTTTGTTAGATATTTTCAGCAGGGTAGGTTTCCCAAAACAAATATTGCCTGATAGGTGCCAATTTCATGTCAGACCTGCTGGCTTCTCTGTGGAAGTACTGTGGGGTGAAGCACCTGAAGACCACCCCCTACCATCCCTAGACTAATGGTCTTGTTGAGAGGTTAAACTCTACAATCAAGTCCATGCTACCAGCATTTGCAGACCAGTTTAAGAGGGAGTGAGACAAATATTTGCCCCATCTGCTTGCTTAGAGAGAGGTTCCCCAAGAATCCACAGGTTGTTCACCCTTTGAGTTGTTGTATAGGCATAGGGTGAGGGGACCTCTAGATGTAATTCAAGATGAGTGGAAAGGTGAGTGTGAATTTCACAAGGAGTCTGTTGTGGCATATGTCCTAAACCTCAGTACAAGGCTCAGGGAACTCATGGGCTTGGCCCAGGAGAACCTGGCAGAAGCCCAACAACAGAAAAAGGTGTGGTATGAGAGGAATGCTCAAGCTAGTGAGTATGCTGTGGGGCAGCAGGTAATGCTTCTCATTCCTATCAGACACAACAAGCTGCAAGCAGCTTGGGAGGGACCCTACAAGGTGGTAAGAAAGGTAAATGATGTTAACTACATGGTGGAACTCCTAGGCAGAAGGCAGGGGCACAAACTGTACCATGTTAACATGATGAAACCTTACCATGATAGGGAGGCCCTTATGCTGAGTATTTGCAGTGTATTGCAGGAGGAGTCTGGGGGAGATCTGGTGACTGATATCCTCAGTGTAGCTTGGACTGACACCTCAGTGGAAGGGGTAGCAATGTCTCAGCAACTATCTCCTACCCAGGTTTGAGAAATCCGAGCAGTGGTACAGGAGTTTGGGGAAATGTTCACTGGGAAGCCAGGGTGAACCCACCTGGTACAGCACCAGGTGGATACAAGACCCCAAAGGCCTATTAGGCAGGCCCCTTATAGGGTGCCTGAGAGAGTTAAACAGACTCTGAGGGAGGAGATACAGGAGATGTTGGAACTAGGGGTGATTCAAGAGTCCAACAGTCCCTAGGCCTCCCCAGTGGTGCTGGTGCCAAAGAAGGATGGCAGCACCAGGTTCTATGTGGACTACAGGAAATTAAATAGTCACACAAAGTCAGATGCTTGCCCTATACCTAGGACAGATGAGGCCCTAGAGCAGCTGGGTGGGGCTAAGTATCTTACGACCATTGATCTTACCAAGGGTTACTGGCAGGTGCCCTTGGCTCCCAGTGCTAAAGAGAAGTCAGCATCTGTGACTCCTTTTGGCTTGTATGAGTTCACAAAGATGCCCTTTGGGATGCAAAATGCCCCAGAGACTTTTCAGAGGCTGGTAGATCATATCCTAGCAGGAGCAGGAGGGTTTGCCCTTGCTTACTTAGATGATATTGACATCTACAGCCATTCCTGGCAAGAGCACCTTCAACATGTCAGGGTGGTGCTGGGCAGACTACAGAGGGCAGGGTTGACCATTAAGCCCAGCAAATATCAGGTGGATATGGCAGAGGTCTCCTACCTGGGACATAGAGTGGGGAGTTGTAAGATCAGGCCAGAACCTGCCAAAGTAGAAGCTATTCAGACATGGCCTGCACCTGTTACCAAAAAGCAGGTGAGAGCATTCTTAGGGACAGCAGGGTACTACAGAAAGTTCATCCCCAGTTATAGTACCATAGCTGCTCCCCTCACAGACCTGAAAAGGAAGAACTGGCCACATAAGGTAGTGTGGGCCACAACATGTGAGCAGGCATTCCATAAGCTTAAAGGAGCTTTGGAAGGACCCACTGTGTTAACCAGTCCAAATTACAGCAAAGAGTTTGTTGTGCAGGTGGATACTTCAAACCATGGGGTGGGGGCTGTACTTAGCCAGATTTCTTCAGAGGGAGAAGAGCACCCAGTGGTTTATCTCAGTCATAGTCTCCAACCCAGGGAGGAATGCTATGCAGCTGTAGAAAAGGAATGTCTAGGCATAGTGTGGGCACTGCAGAAACTTCAGCCTTATCTGTATGGAAGAAAATTCATTGTAGTGACAGATCACAATCCCCTAACATGGTTAAACAAAGACAGCCAGCAAAATTCCAAGTTGCTAAGATGGAGCCTAAGGTTGCAAGCATATGATATGTCAGTGTAGCACCACAGTGGGATTAGCAATGCCAACACACATGGGCTTTCAAGACTGGGAATGGGGTAAGGTATACTCAGATAGACCTAACCCTCTCAAACAATGTTTCTCAAGGGTCACTTGAAAAACTAGCTTGAGTTCTCCAGGGGCGAAGATGTGTGAAGATAAGTGAAGGCTGCCAGCCTAGTCAGATAGAATTCTGCAGACAATTCTGTCATTTGTAGATATTAATGTAAGCCACAGGCTTGTTCTCTTAAATGTGAAAAGACTGCATTGGATATTGAACTGTAAAAATGTAACAACAGAGCACTCTGCTTGTAATAAAGCTAAGTCAAGCATTTTATGACTGCCTTTGATGTCAAAATTTGGAGCCGATATGTCTAGAGGGAGGCATCCTGCCTATTGTTTTAAGACCAGAGTTAGTGGCTAGAATTTGCATGTATGAATGTCCTTTACTGCACTGATTTCTGACCAGGTGTAAATAATGTAAATGTAGTTTCTGTTAGCCTGGGAACACCAGAGAAGTGTGAAGAATGATGTCACATGAAGCAGCTCTGTGTTATAAATTTAAAGAGAGAGAATGAAAGAGCTCTGTGTATTTTGTCTTGTGAGACATCCAACATCACCAGCACTGCTTTGCTCTATATGTAAGTTACTTAGAACTGTGTTTTCTCTTAGATATAGCTAGGAAATAGGAAGATTATACTAGTTTGTTTTTCTGTGATGTCAGAGTTTTTGCTACTGTATTATTTTAAGTATTTCTTTGTGAACTCTCGACTCTTGATTAGTATGGTGTAATAAGAAGTATTGTCTTGTGTTTTTCTTATTTATTATAAAATATTTGTAAACCTTTTAACTGCGGCTGTTTTGTGTAGAGATAATTTAAGCTCTAAGAGTACATTGCATGTATGCAGTGATACTGTACCAATCACTGCAAATAAGTCTTGACAGTTAGGTTGCATTTACTATTTGGATAATAATATTGCACAGTAATAATTGGACACCCTTTTAAGGGCCTCTGAGTAGCTGATAAATATTAGCTGGGTGGTGGCAGTGATTTCAGCAGTATAGTCTGAGTAACAGGGGCACAGCTGGAAAACTTGCACCATCCTTCTCCAGGAGTGTATGTGTGGTTGTATAAACTCTTTTCTCAAAGTTTGTGTGTGTGTGTGTGTGTGTGTGTGTGTGTGTGTGTGTGTGTGTGTGTGTGTGTGTGTGTGTGTGTGTGTGACAGCTACTTGGGCAGGGACATGAAGTACTGGTTGGACAGAGAGGGTGCTGGAGGATTTAGCTTGCCCAGTAGGCTGAGATCGGGACCCAATAACTGTGCCAGTGGGGACTCTTATTGGGGACCTGGGGAGAAAGGGAGAAACAATCCCCAGACTGACTGTGATCTCTGTGTGCTCTTAAGGAAATTGTACTTTATTATGTGTGTATTTATCTTTCCCTATATAGATGCCTCACTGGTGTTAGTGGTGAGGATTGAGGCTGCTTGATTGCTGGACCAGTGCATGGGCATTACACACTGTAGTGAGTCTTGTCACCTAGGGGACTACTGCATACTCTGGGGAAGCCAGTATTGTGTGGACATTTCCTGTTGTCCCACATAGCTGTCAGTTGTCTGCTGCTATTCTGGTAAGCCACCCAATTCCCTTGCATACATGCAGCGATATCTTAGATATGCTACCAAAATGTACTACTCCATTCATTTATTGTTAAGAAGAGTGGCTTACCTTGTGCCTGCGGCAGTTGTGAGGATGGTACTCGAGTGCTGAGTCTGTCAGATGCACACAGTACACAGCCTATACATGGTAAGATACAGGTAGTGTGATATATGTGACATCCAGTTTACTGTGTGTGTGAGTTGGAGAGAGGTGTCAATCCCTGGGTCCCTAGGATATCAGTGTATGTGCTATGCGTTGCCTGTTTGCCAAGACCAGGGCGTACTGGGTATGCCAATATCTGCCTACAGGGGCAGGTTCAGGGGGTTCCTCCTCTGAGTCCCCCTGTGTCTGTGGGGACCTTGGCAATGGTGGGGAGCTGTGTGCCCCTTCCCTGTGATGTTTCTGCCACAACTGTTTCCACAGGATCACATTGTGTAACATGGCACATGCTATGAACATGTGTGCACATGTGGCTGGAGAGTATTGCAGGGCTCCACCAGATATGTCAAAGCAGTGGAACCATGACTTGAGCAGCCCAAACACATGCTCTGCAATATTCCTAGTTTGTGCTTGTCCCTCATTATGGCATTCTTTAGTTGGTGTATGTGTATTTCTGATGGGTGTCATCATCCACAATTCCAGTGAATAGCCAGCATCCCCCACGAGATGGCCATATGGGATGTCCCCCCTGGCAAATACCTGGTACAGCTGTGAGGCATGCCACATGTGGGAGTCATGATAACTGCCAGGGATGTCAGCACACATATTCATGATAATGCCCTGGGCATTGCACATGATCTGGCAGTTGATTAAGTGATAGCCCTTGCAGATGATGTACACTCTAACATCTTTACCATGTGGTGCTTTGATGTAGATGTGAGTGCAGTCTATGGCACCCAGTACCTCTGGGTAGTGCACTACATGGTGGAAGAGATGCATACTGCTGGTCCTGTCCTCAGGGGTGCTGGGGAAATAAATGTGCTCACTGGCATGTCTTGCATGACTTCCAGGAACTGGTGGAGTACCCTCGATGCAAATGCCTGTGAGACTCACATGATGTCCCCAGTAAGTCTTTGGAAAGTACCTATAGCTAGTATTTTTAAGGCTACACATATCTTTGCTCCCACTGGGATAGGTTCCCCTCTGTTGGCTCTGGGTCTGAGGTGAGGCCTGCAGAGCTCGGTGAGTTGCTTTAGTATGTCCCTGTCCACCCTGTAGTGCTGTAGTATTTCCAGCTCATGTAGCCTCTGAAAGGTTACCCTGGATCTGAACACTCTTCTCCTCCTCAATCTGGGCTGATTGTCAGCATCATCCTCATCACCACCCTCAGTCTGTAGCACATAGAGATGTAACAAAGCAGCAGCAGCCCCTATCATTTTGTCAGTTAAAATTATTCCCAAGTGTGTACTCCAGTGGTGCAGAGTTTATGGGAAAAAAAACAGACTGAAGGGGGTTTGCAGATGTGAGTGCAGTCTGCAGATACTACCTGTATGATTGGCTGACTATGATATATTCCATCTGCCATCTATATTATTGAGGGGTTTGAATGGGCCACTGTGAGCGGCAGAGGCCTTATTAGTGATTTGTAGCTAATTTCCTTTATTCTGCTATTTCCTTTTATTTTTTTCAATTTCCTCTATGTTTAAGTTCTGTGGCATGCTGTGCAAACCCATGGAGCTAGCATAAACAATGTTGAGCAGAAAGAGCCCTCCCCTAAATGCCAGCATGCTTAGCTGTCCTCAGACCAACTAAGCACAGCTAAGCAGCCTCAGACACACCCCCTTGCTTAACTGTGCTTAGCTGAATGCAAATAGAGGCTGCAGAGCTGCAATGTGCTTAAACCAAGGAGGACACGCCCCCTTTCATGTCAGCTGCTTCTTCTGCCTACACCACTGCATTATAGCTCCTACACAGTTAGGTATGCAGAGACATGGTCTCCCATTTTGCTATTCAATAATTTTTGCTCATTTACATACCCCTACTGGCTTATACCCTAGTTACACCACTACACCTAAGCCTATGTCCTTAGCAAACACTGTTACTTGTCATTGTTATGAGTCTGCATGCTGCCCAGTATAATGGCAAAATTAATGTTTCACATTTAATTGCCTATTAGCTTTTTTTTATTTTCTGCATGATCACGTTTGCATGCCGCTGTGCTCTGCTGAAAAAGCCCCATATATACAAAAAAAAAACTTTTGATTTTTACAATTTTTCAACACTTTGGCATGCCAATGCCCATAGGTTTGGCCATTGGCATACCTAACGCACATAGTACATGCTTTACTTTAAGTTGACATGCCCCTGTTTTTATTTTTGCAGTAATATATGTGGTTAATAACTGCATACATTTCTGCTGCAGACACGGATCCAACATGGATGCCTGTCTGCTTCCTGGATCACAAATTCACCTCATTTTCATGGTTTTCATCACCAAATGAGGTAATTTGCATTATTTCAGGGGCAGGATATAGAAAGGAGGAGATTAGAAGTGCCTGTGCTAAGGAGAGGTTAGCATTAGAGGTTAGGAAATTTCTGTTGTGATAAAGCAAGCCTCCCTTCTGGTGAGTTTTTTTATACATTGGAGTATATGCAAGTCAAATTTAAGTTCATCGTCAATGATGGCACCTAGGAGCTTTGTGTGGGGGTACAGGTTGAATGATGATGTTATTGGAGGATGTGATAACAAAGGTAGATTTGTGATGGGAGAGAGAACGGGGGAAAAAGAACAAGAGTTTGTTTTTTATGGGGTTTAGGATGAGTAGATTATCAGACAATCACTTTTTGATGGATAGAAAGGTATCCTGGGTTTGGGTATGGAGTTCAGAGATATTGCTGGAGATGGAGATGAGAGCCAAGTCATCAGCATATTGGATTAGGGAGGATTGTTTGTAGGATGTATGTAGTTCATTAGTGAAAATATTAAACAGGAGGGGACCCAAGATGGAGCCTTATCAAACACCGGATATGACTGGAATGGAGGAAGAGCAGGAAGAGATCCATCTGACAGACTGTTGCCTGCAAGAGAGGCAGCTAGAGAACCAGGCTATGGAGGCAGCAGATAGGTTAAGATTAGTTAGTTTAGATAGCAGTATAGGGTGAGAGACTGTCTCAAAAGCTTTGGAGAGGTCAAGGAAAAGACAGGATATGAGTTGGTTATTGTCATGTTCTCATCGATAGTATGAGTAAATGATAGGAAGGCAGTAGCTGTGCTATTGTTTGGCCAGAAACCACACTGAGTGGGAGTCAAAAGGTTTTGTTGGAGGAGATAGTCGAAAAGCTGTGAGTGAATGAATTTTTCGAGTATTTTACATAGAGGGAATAGGATGGCAATGGGTCTATAGTTAGATGGGTCAGCTGAGTTTCCCCCTTTGTGTTAGGGAGGTGATGAAGAAGGATTTCCAGATGAAAAGGACTGTTGCTTCTTGAATGGATCTGTTGACTAGTATGGATACAGGATAGGCTCTAGATTCAGCAGCTAGTTTGAGGAAGGTAGGAGGGAGATTGTCAGTGGAGGGTGAGCAAGGTTTAAGCTTCAGAAGAGATTTAATGTGAGAAGTGGGGACAGGTTGAAAGGAGAAATGTTTTTTGTTGAGTGGGTTGGAAGGGGCAGAGGGAGCAGTTGTGTTGGAGTGGAGGGGGTGAGTTTTTGAATTGTGTCAATGAAGTGATGGTTGAGGAGGGTAGCAGTTTCCAGAGGAGATTTGTTTGGGAAAGGGGAGGAGTTGGAAGGACAACCTGATGAAGAATATTGTTTAGAGTAGACCAAAACTTATGAGGGTTGAATTTGCTTTTGATTTGGGGAGAGTTATAGAAGGATTTTTTGTCCTTGTTAATTTGTTTCTTGACAAGATTCCATAGTTCTCTGTAGTTTTGTAGCAGGGATAGTTCTTTAGTTTTGACCCACGGTTTTCAAGCACCATCTCTTTTATGCATAAGAGATCTAGTATCCTTAGAAAGCCAGGGATCATAATTAAATGTTATTCTAATTCTCCTGGAGGGGGCAAGGGAGTTTAGGGTGTTCAAGAAAATGCTATTAAATTTACTTACTCTGTCATCTAGAGGGATCTGCTTGAGGGTGGGCCAGTCAACACTAGGCAGTATGGAGTTGAACTGGGAGATATTAAAGTCAGAGAGTTTACGACAGTCTCTGTAAAGGTGGGATTTGGTTAGTTGGGTAGAGTATCTTAGAATGGAGATAGGAAGATGGCTACTTAAGGAGTCTGGTAGAGCAGATGGACTATGGTAGAGGTCGGGAGAGTTAATGAGAAACCAGTCTATAGTGAAGCTGGCAGATGAGGGTTTATACAGGCCAGTGGGGGAAGTTATCAGCTGATGAAATCCCTGTAAGTTGATACTAAATTGTGGAGAGTCCATTGTAAGATTGGACCAGTCAATGCTGACATCTCCAAGGATGAGGGTTTCATAGCGTATGTTGTGGGAAAACAGGATAGGATATTTTCTAGGGTTGGGATATTAGTTCCAGGGGGGATATATATGGAAGCAATGGCAAATTTCTTGTGTGAGTTGAGGTGGCAATTTAAGATGATTAGTTCAGTTGGGTGGTAGTTGGAGGTAGGGATGGTGATTGGTGCAAGATTTAGGCCATCATAGTAGAGGATGGCGATGCCACCTCCTTTTTTGGGAATCTATCTGAGCAGTATTTTCAAGGCATAGAGTATCTAACTGTGCCTCCACACAATCTGCACATTGCCTAGAACTGTAGGACGACTTTCTCTATTATAACATTGTCTTAGTTTAGGAACTAAAAATAAAGGATGCAATATTGCACCTAATAGTGTCTGAATTTGTACATATTATAGGATACTCCTTCCTACCTTCATTAACACATATTGCTTCCACTTTTTATCAATAGTTTTATGTCTGTAAAACATAATATTTTTAATAAGAATAAGCATACTTTCACAGTCTAATAACCCTCTTCCTCCCCATCAATTAAAGTCCATCAGGATAATTCGGTAGCAGTACAAGGACATGATGCAGATTTTGTCATCAGCACGCGTATTAATCATCACAGTTTTGATAGACATAGCATTCTCATTATTATTTACACAATACTAAGCAAGGATGCCTATGTGTTACATGATAACTTAATAAAAGTGTTTCAAAACTGAGCAGTATTAGCTGGGCCGGTTAGTGTGGTCACAGTGGACTGAGTGTATTTAGCTATAAGTCAATGAGGCTTTACTACCTAGTAGTAATGGAGTAATAAGCTAAAAAGAACAATAGGACAAAACTTATATAGTTACTGAGTTCTCCTAGCATGGAATAAATTCCCACTGAACATTAAAAATCTTCCCCACACTTCCCCTCAAAGCTTTAAAAACACCTTAACTGATACCCTACTAAAATCTCAGATCTGTACATACCAAAGTCCTAACTAACTCATATACTGTTTTTCCTTCCACTTTTCCTTACTCTCTTTTCTATTCAGTAACGTCTCCCTTCTACACTGCTTGTCTTAATTCCTGTAAACTTATCCCTTATCTTGATCAACTGCACTTCTTCTTTGTTGTAATCACCTTTAACTGTTACTAGCTTCCTCTCTTCTACCTACTGATGTGACAACAGCATTTGGATCACAAATTACATACGTCTTTTGTCATGTACTTAATCAAGCTAGAAGTATGTCAGTTTTGTATTTAATAACCTCGTTTATTTTAAAATCTCTTGTATCCTCTATTACCCTCTGTTTGTAATTTGTAATCTGTTTTCTTATGGGGCTTTTCTCCCTGGGCCTCCGCTGAAAATGGTCTCTCTCTCAGCTGGAAGTACCAAGTTAATAAATATCAAAATAAATAAATAAATAAATAAATAAATAAATATCAAAATAAATAAATAAATAGGTAAATAAATAAATGTTAGTAATGCAATATAGCTAATAATGACAGTGTTACTGTATGAATAAATTATACACATTATTATTTTTCAAGCTAAAGGCACAGGTGAGAACTAAGGCTGTGTTGTTTCAGCCTCAGCAATGTAAATGCCATCACCCCCAAATCTGGAATTTTAAAGATATTATTAACAGTGCTTTTTAGAGATTCACTCAGAATTGCTTCTTTCCATCCAGCACATAGTTGTTCCTTTTTAAAAATGCATTTTTTCTTGTTGAAGATAGAAACAAAAACAGCAAAGCTCTATACTTCAATATTGTCACTCGTCTCTCTAACATAGATGATAAGCAGGCAGAGTATTTTGTTTAGATGCTTTAATACATAGAAACACATCAGGATGGATAGCGGCATCATAAAATACAAACTAGCTAACAAACATACCTTACATACATACATGCTTACATCTCAACAGCTAGCTACAAAATGGCAGCCTAGCTTGCACATTCTCAGTATTTATACACTTGTGCAAGCCCTCTGAAGGTACATACACACACATTGCTCTACATCCTCCCTCCTAAAAAGATTGCCTTTTGTAAAAACAATAGTAGAGTTAGACATGCATTACTATAAGCATTAGAAGCAAAACACAACGTTCATGTCCAAGTTCCTTCATATATCTGTTACACGGTTTAGAAATGCGACCATATCTCATAACATAACAGTGTTAACCAAATTTAGCAACAGGGACAATCTGTGGTGCACAACTCATATCAGGAATTTCTGGATTCATCACAGGAATAGGAATGTCCTCTGGAACTTTCTTTGGGAATGGAACACCGGACGACTCACTCTGAGATAAAGAGTCTTTCTCACAGGCTATGTGCTGTGGTATAGGTTCGGACAGCGGTCTCAAATGTTTCTGATTCCACCTAAAGACTGCTCCTAGTGATGCCACAATGTATGATCTCGTCTCTGGACAAATATTCTTCATGACACCAATCTGATCATAACCTCTGGACATTTGCATCCTTACCACTTCTCCTTCTCATAATGTATTGAGCTGTTAGCTGGTCTTATCGAAGTAGGACGTCTGGGTTAAGCACTTCTTCAACAGATTAGTTTTCACTGACCTGTTGTTCTTGACAATTAGAACCAACAATTAACTACTGATTGATGATGTGGTTCTGGTTTGTCTCGACAGAAGTCTCTGAGCAGTTGATCCAAGATGTTTATCACATGGAACATTTCTGAGATTCAAGAGATTCAGGAAAACAACACTGCCATCTCATTTTGACTTCTCTAGTAACTATTTTGCACTTTGAACTGCATGTTCTGCCAAACCATTTGACTGCAGCTTCTCTGGCCTACTCAGACATGAGTAAAGTCCCATTTTTCAGCAAATCTTTTGAACTGTTGGCTTGGAAACTGCATGCCATTGTCAGAAATAACTATGTGCGGACTACCATGGACTGCAGAATGATGTTTCAGATTAGTAATGACAGTGCTGGATGCTTGATTGGGAAGTAGGTCAATCTCAAACCAATTTGAGTAACAGTCTATTAACACCAAATAATGTTGACCATTCCCCTCAAAAATGTCTGTGGCTACTGTCAACCAAAGTAGTTCCGGAATCTGATTCAGCTGCAGTGGATCATTCTGTTGATATGGCTTAGTACTATTACACATGGAACAAGATAAAAGTGCTCTCTCAATGTCTTGTGACACAGAAGGACAAAATGCTAGTCCTCTCACCCTTCTTTTGGTAGAGTCGGTACCCGGGTGACCACGATGCAAGATAGTAATGTACTCTTGCTGCAAGGGCTTTGGAACAATTATTTTCAGACTTTTCATAATGATACCTTTGTCAGAAAAAATCTCATCTCTGTATGGAAAATAAGGTTGCACTTCTCGAGGTAAACTAGATAGCTTTGATGGCCACCCTTGATTGATAAAGTGGTTGAGCCTTTGTAAAACTGGATCTGTGGCTGTATGATCTCTCAGCTCATCAAGACATATGGAAGAAAAATTTCTCACTTCCATGACTTCGAAATCAAGGTTCTCATTCTCATGCTGTTCTGTGGTATTTCTGGGTGATCTAGATAACATATCAGCAAGAAAAAGAAGCTTGCCTTTCTTGTAGACAAGATTGAAATTATACTTTTGCAATCTCAGCATTATACATTGCAATCTGGCTGGAGCTGAATGCATAGGTTTTCTCAAGATAGTGACTAGGGGTTGTGGTCTATGTCAATCTGGAAAGGTGTACAATAAACATAATCATGGAACTTTGAACATGCAAACACAATTGACAAAAGCTCTTTCTCGATTTGGGCATACTGCATCTCAGTTTGGGTAAGAGTTCTCAATGCATAGGCAACAGGTTGATCCTCTTTTAGAATAACTGCACTGAGACCAAATTTCAAAGCATCACAGGAAAGTGTAACTGGCTTATGAACATCATAGTATCTGAGAGTTGGTGGATTAGCCATTCTCTGTTTCAGGACTTCAAACCCTCTTTGGTGTTTGCTTTAACCAAGACCAGGATGCATCTTTAGATGTCATCTCTCTTAGTGGTGCTGAAAGCTGACTCATGTCTGGAATGAACTTGCCTAGATAATTGACCATGCCAAGAAAACATTGCAGGGCTTGAACATTGTCTGGAGCTGGCATCTCGAGAATGGCTGTTTGCTTTGAAGTTTCTGGTCATAAACCTGTACTCATAAATAAATGAAGAACATAAGTAACTTCTTGTAGCCTGAATTTGCATTTCTGTGGACTGAGCTTAAGATTCACTTGATGTGCCCTTTCTAGACCTTTTCTGAGGTTTTTGTCATGCTCAGCTTCATCATGACCTCCTACTAGTATGTCATCTACTATAATAACACAAGGATACCCAGAAACATTTTGCTCCATTGCACACTAAAAGATTTCACTTGCAGAATTTATCCCAAAGGGCATTCTCAAAAATCTGTACCTGCTAAACAGAGTACTGAACATGGTGAGCAATGATGACTTTTTTTTGTCAAGCGGAATTTGCCAAAATGAACTCTTTGCCTCAAAGACAGAAAAAATAGTGACATTTGGCATCAATGCCACAACTTCTTTGACTGTGCATATTGGATGATGAGATCATTTTAGGACTTTGTTCAAATATCATGGATCAATACATATAATGATGTCATCTGAGATTTTCTTATGAGCTACCACCATGGATTATGCCCATTCAGTTGGGATTTAAACTGGATAAATCACACCTTGTCACACCATTTATCTAACTCAGCCTTGACTCTGACATGTATGGCTACTGAAACTTTTTGTGCTGGCCTATTAACCAGACTGACCTCGGGGTCTATCTTCATGGAGTACACATCTGGAAGTTTGCCTAGTTTGTCTACAAAAAGATCAGCATAAGAAGAAAAAATGCACTCTGAGAAATTAGAGTAGTGGTCTTTCAAGCTAACATGATGGACTTCCTTATTAAATGAAAGCAGTTCCATTTTCAAACTGTCTCTAAGTCCTAATAATGACTGGATGTGCCTATTAATCACATAAAATAATGAGTTGTAGCTTCTTCCAGCAGAGTAACATGAAAGCACTACTGAGTCTTCAGTTTGAATTTCTTCGCCTCAAGCAACAAGCTTCACACACCTTGCCAAATCAAGCCTTTCACCATGACACACTCTAGCAAATGTTTCTGCTTGGAACTTGTATTAGCTTTGAGCTCTGTATGTTTGCCATTTATCCAAAGAGTCCAAAATAATTCATTCTTTGCACTTAAATCTTTTAGTCCAAAATAATTAATTCTTTGCCCTTAAATCTACTGCATTGACTGTTTCATAAAGCATTGACACACTATCTACGTAAAAAATAGGGTTGCAGCTCTCTTATTGATCAACTCATTTCTTAAAATGTTCCCTTTTAATAAACAAATGTGAGCCTTTTGATTTACTAAACCTTTTGAAATGATTCCAATTATTACATTTGTGGCATTGCTGACCAAAAGGTAAACATTTTTTCCTTTTATATTCATGACTTCTACCACAATTATGACAGTTGGCAATGAAACTAGGTTGGAGGCCATACTGTGAGGTTGTTGACTCACTCTTATACTTCACTGAGACTGTGCAAATTCTGGAATTTGGTAGAAATCTCAGGGGTTTACCAGTGAGTGCAGCAGGGGCTACAGTTGCTGTCATGTGATTGGGCCTGTTTCTTTTAACCATGTACTACATTCTATCAACATGAGTTTTGTCACTGTGCCTTCTAGAGCTATTCTCATTTGTAATCATATTTGTGTGCTTTTCTGTGAACTTGTATAGCTGACAAATCTCAATGGCCTTATACAAAGTTAAATCACTTCCACAAAGCAAAATCTTTCTTACAGCATAATCTTTAATACCACACACAAGTCTGTCCTTTATCAGCTCATCCCATAAATTACCAAATCTGCACATTTTAGCCTTCAAGTCAGTTATATATGCTACACAAGTTTTACCAGGCTTTTGATCCCTTGTATAAAATAAGTGTCTTTCCATTGTAACATTTGTCTGGAGGTTACACATTTCTCTAAATGTATGTTTTAAGAACTCAGGGTCCTCTCTTGACTCAGCCTGTACAACAATGTGATGGTTTTCCCATTCTCCAGTATAGATAGCAGATGCATACACAAATTAACATTCCCTTTCTATGGCTTCTTAGCCAGCTAAATAAAGCAGAATAAATGCCTTTACATGATAATCATTATCAGAAAATGCTGCCTGTATGAAAATGTCATGTTATTGCTCAAACACTCTCCAGTTCTCAGCAATATTACTGTCAAACACAAGTGTACTGGGTTTTCAAAATCCATCTGCCATGGCCACAAAGTATGCACAAACACACTGAAAATATGACCCTTGTAATTATGTACGAACAACTGTTCTGTGAGCTTGTAATAATATTCAAATGCACAATAAACTCTTTGAAACACCGTACTTTGCAGAATATGCCTTGTAATGGCTGCATTTTGCAAAACATGCCCTGTAATGGCTGTACTTTGTCAAATAGCTTTACTGTAACACTACACAAACATGCAAACACTTTATACACTTCTGATAACTCAGATATCTTTGCTTAATATGAAAAAGGCTTACTTTGTAAAAATGCAGTAATTTCCTTTTATTTTATTTGTTTTATGAAATTCAGACTTTATTTCAAACATTTTCATTAGTAATCTGAATATTTTTATTAATATTGCACATATTGGTTTATGTGAAAATCAATTAGAATGACCTGTATGCCTCATTTCATATTTTACAAATAAGAAATAGTGCTGAGCAAGTTTTAATATCTGAAATTTATTTCTGACCTGTTTTGCGAAGTATGCACATTGTAGGGATGATTCACTCTTCTATATTCCACCTGATCCAAGCAAGTGTCTTAAGGTGTTTTAGCCATGCTTCCTCAAACTTTATGCCCTTCATACATGCCACTTCTGACACCATGTCACTTGTCTCTCTCTTACATAGATGACAAGCAGGTGGGGTATTTTGTTTAGATGCTTTAATACATAGAAACAAATCAGGATGGATAGCAGCATCATAAAATAGAAACAAAGTGATGAACAGACAGACCTTACATATATACATGCTTATATCTCAACAGCTAACTACAAAATGGCAGTCAGGCTTGCACGTGCTCAGTATTTATACACTTGTGCAAGCCCTTGGATTGCTTCTTAAAGGTAAATACACACACATTGATCTACAAATATTATCAGGTAAAACCACAATAGGGTGCAGGTCATGCTGGAGTTTTTTTACTTCCGTATTGGTTTGTCAACAGGACATAGGCAAGTGAACATATCTACAGCAAAAGTGGTAACATCAGAGGAACCCACACTTGACATAGAATTTTTGCAAGAAGGTAATGCTCCTTTTCTTTGCATTTTAAACTAATATTATACAACAAACAATGGTTTATATTTGCTAAGCAAAGTGTAATGTTTTAAAGCTTTAGAAAAAGTCAAAAGCTGAGGTCTTTTGTGTTCAAAAAACAATTTATAATGAAAAGGCCTAGATCTCAGATTTGGAATTTATTTTCCCATCTAAAAGACATAACTATTGATGACTGTGATACCAGAAGTGTATTCTATGAATTCATCTATTCAGAGAAACACAATTTAATGGTTCTAGAATTCATATATTACAATACCTTAATCTAAAAGAAGCTTACACGGTGTTTCTGAATTACATTTTTTTGTTGCCACAGGAAAAACGGAGAACAAAGAAATTCACTCACAAAAGTTTAATAAAATCCAATAAAATCAGTACCTTGGTGCCACACCTCCTAATTTTTGCCATGATTTTCTTCCTTCTGTTATTCAGCCTACTGATGTGATTCCACCACAGCAGCTTGTTTTTTGAGCTAGTTCTGTACTTGTTCCTGGTGGATACAGCTACCTCTATGCAGCCATTAATATGCTTGTATAGGGTTTCTGTGAACAGTTCTCTGTAGACAGCAGTGTTATCAGGGTTTATAGGGGCTTGAAGTGTTGCCACGTTACCACTTAATAGTAAGAAGTTAGCCTTAGAGTAGTTCCTGAATACTCCAAGGTTAGCTGGAGTTCCAGGTTTTATTTTTACTTCAAAGGAGGCTATTTTGTGGTCTCACCTTACCAGAGAAGACATTTCACTAGGGAATGTGCACTACTCTCCCATATTGGTGAGGACCAGATCCATTATAGTTGTATCCCTTGTTGGTGTATTGATAATTTGGTCCAGGGAGTTTGCTTTTACAAAATCTGTTTTGAAGCCTGTTCATTTGGTGTCATAGCCTCATTTTAATAATATGTTAATAATGTTGAACATTTCTATCTCATTATACACTCATTTACATTGTATGCTAGATGCAATATTTCACAGCCTGCTATTGTTGTGCCAACTGTATCCCTGAATCGACCTTGCCCTGCATGTGGCAGGTCATTGCTCTCTTTTACCTACTAGAATGTGTTATTTGTTTCTGAATCTTGGGGGGAGGGTTTATAGAGGTGAACAGTGTATGTATATAACTTATATTTGCTGCTTAGTTAAAAAAAATATATTTTGTAAATTTCTTCATTTAAGGCATTTTAAATGATGGCGTTATTGCAATTTTTACTACTGACATTTTAGAGTATACATACATAGTAGTGGTGGTTTTGTACATGGTCTTTTCATGTAAATGGATCGTGCTCATTAGTCAATCAGATATATAGAGATATGGATAAATAAGCACATGGATACATACATATGAACATGCGAGTATGCACGCGTGCGCACACACACACACACACACACACACACACACACACACACACACACACACACACACACACACACAAATGTACAAGTACATACACGTGTGTGTGTCTGTATGTGTGTGCATGTATCTGTAAGAGGGCATGTGTTTATGTGAGTGTGTGTGTGTGTGTGTGTGTGTGTGTGTGTGTGTGTGTATGTTATTGTAGGCACGCATTTATTTATTTACTGGCTGAAGTCACAGTAGTCCTAGGGTCACAGCATGCTAACATGAGAGGCTCAGGTAAAATATTATTTACACATATACAGAGAAAAAAACAGCAACAAATGAAATTGGGTTGACATTTAAAACACTTTAACTAAAAAAACAAGCAAAAAATGCAGCTGCTTAGTAAACATGCAACCCTAAGTTATGATGTACTTTATACAATCATCTATATCTATATCTATATTTATATCTATACAGATATAGACACAATATTAACATTTTATAAAGAAATCCCAACATCAGTATTGTTACTGTTTTAATTATTTACTGTTTGATAACAGGGTAGGTGAACTGTTGCTAAGACCCTTCTTAGTCATAAACTGAAAACAATGATTACAAATAGAGAATAATGCAAATTTATAAATCAAAGGCAAGCATGACAGATAATACAAGTACAAAGTATACATACACTCCCATATCATTTCCTTTATAACTACTTTGCACCTCCCACAACATACACCCTCCCCCTCCTGTCTTTCACTCCATAATAGACTATACCTCAACCCATTTGTTGCTACATCAAAATATTCTAACTTAACCCCTCCCCACACACACACACACACACTGGTACTAGCTGGTATACACTATTATATACTATCTAAAAGACCAAAAAACTGTACTCCTGTGCATTTTATTAACTAAGAACACCCTACAATATGTACTCCTCCGAGAGTAAAACTTATGCATTTCTAACTACATCCACCCTATTACTGCCTCTCCTACTCCTCCTTCTTACACTCACATCACTTAACATCCACTTATACCCCAAACATATCTCCCCTACAAACCAAAATTGCTGTAGCCATATAAATAATCACCAAACCTTCACCATTTTTCCATCTATCTTCTCAATAAATACTCCCTTACCAAAAATATACTTACTTAACATCCAACTCACCCCTACCAAACACAAAACCAAATACTACACCCCCACTGCTAATATGCTCAAACTCATCTACCTCCACAAAAAACATTCTCTTAGCTGGAGACATCCATCCCAACCTGGTCCATCACACTCCACTGCTAGCCCTCCTAATCCCAAAGTTAATAATCTCCCAAACATCTTTCCTTCTATTCAATAAACACTAGGAGTATTCTGGACAAAGTAAGTGAACTACATGCTTGGATCTCCCACCATACTCCTGAATTCCTTGTTCTGACTGAAATCTGGTTGAAATCCTAACACCAAGACATAGAGATCTTGCACTCTGGCTATAGCATACACTATCTAGATTGACCAAAAAGGAAAGATGGAGGCATTGGATCCTACACAAAAAGGAAAGATGGAGGCATTGGATCCTACACTCTAACCACCTTTCCATTTCTAGCTCTACTTTTATATCCCAAGCCTTCTCCCCAGCCTAAATTTTATCTGTAAACCTAAGTATTAATAGCCATTCCACTATCACCATTGTAGCAATTTACATTCCACCAGGTGATAATATCCCCCTACTGGAAAATATGCTTGCTCATATCTCCCAGCACATCCCAAATGAAACTCTCATTCTTGGGGATGTCAAGCATTAACTGATTATCTCTCTCCTCTCAAAACTCCTCACAACACCTTAATCTCTACTGCTTTACTCAACTCATCTCTGATCCCACTTATTTCAATAACTCCCATACAGCCTTGTCTCTCCTTGACTGGATTCTTGTCTCTCACCCTTCCAAATACCATAACCCTGAAATACTACCAAATTCCCAAAGTAATCACTGTCCAGTAAAAATACTAAGATATGCATCCCATCAAGCTAAACCTCAAAGGTTTATCAAGCACAGACAACTAACAAACTTTAGTCCTGAAACTCTGAATCTTTACTATCAAAAGTGAACTGGACTCCCTTAAAACTACTCCCTTTGGATGAAGCTGTCCACTTTTTTAACTTCACTTTCCTTTGTATTTTAAATTCAGTGGCACCCCTTAGAACAGCCCGCATAAAGTCTAGCGTAGACCCATGGCTGACCCTAAACACACATGCACTACTTAAAAAAAAGACAGAGCATGGAAAATTTGGATTAAAACTAAATATCAACCAGACCTTCAGAAATATAAAGAACTTAGAAATTTTGCCAAAAGTCACATAAATAAAGATAAGAAAAACGTCTATAATAATCCATCTTCTACCTTTAAATCCAACCCTTAAAAGTTCTGGCACTCTGTAAATCAAATATTACACCCAGGTATGCAAGCCTCCCCTAATCCTTATCCTGACAAAACACATGAGGAAACTGCCTCCATATATAACAACTACTTTATAGACTCAATATCCAAATTACTAAATCAAGACACAGACCATCCCACCAACAATAATAGACCTAATAGCTCAAACTCTTCCATCAGTAGTAACCTTTCCACTATCTTCTCTCTCAAACCTGCCTCCACTAACTATATTAAAACTCTACTATCTAAATTAAAACCTTGCTCCACATCCATAGACAACATTCCCTCTGCATTCCTTCAGGCTGCTGCTGATGTTCTTGCTTTCCCAGTTTCTATTCTAATAAACTGCTCTATTATGGAATCCACAGTCCCTTCCATCTGGAAGCAATTTTACACCATTCTAATACACAAAGGAGGAAACTCCACAGATATAACTAATTTTAGACTGATAGCTGTACTCTCACCAGTCTCCAAAATTTTGGAAAAATGTATGCACAATCAAGTCTTACACTGCCTTCTGCAAGAAAATCTACTCACACCTACCCAACATGGCTTTCGTCCCATGCACAGCACTACAACAGTGCTCCTGTCTTTCCTAAACTCTGTATCACTAGCTAGAGACAGTAACAAACTTATTTCCTGTCTCTTCATTGACCTATCTAAAGCCTTTGATACAGTCTCTCATAAACATCTTCTTAAACTAGCAAACTTACATTTCTCTCCATCCACCATATCTTGGTTTAACAGCTATCTCTCTGATAGACTCCAGTCAGTCAAATGGCTCTCAGCTTTCTTCCCTCTTCTTCTTCTTGTTAAAATGGGTGTTCCACAAGGCTCCATCCTTGGACCACTTCTTTTTAACATCTTTACCAACCTTCTCTACTCTTCCTATCCTGGATCCACACTGACACAATATGCAGATGATTCTACACTTATCACTGTTGCTGAATCACCAGCTCAACTACAATCAGACACACAGTCCTCTTTTAACTCTGTAGAAAACTGGCTATCTGAAAACCAACTTATCCTAAATCCAAAGAAAACCAAATTACTACTCTTTCTCTCTAAAAACATTAACCACATAAAGTCTTTCTTCTCCATAATGTCACAAAATAATACTCAAATACAGGTAGACACTAGTACAAAATGCTTAGGTGTTACTATTGATGATAGACTAACCTTTGATTTACATGTCAATAATTGTATCCGAAAAACACATCTCAAGCTGGGTATCCTCTATAGAAACAAAAAAATATCTTACCAAAACAGCAAAACTAACTCTTTCAAATGCCTACCTCTTACCCACTTTATTTTATAGCTCCCAAATTTTCACCAGCCTCAACACTGGACTACTAAACAAGCTAGAAACAACTTATAACAGGATTGCCAGATTTGCTGCCCAAAATTCTTACAAGTCCCATCACTGTCTCTCACTAAAAGAACTAAATTGACTAGAATTACCTAACCTGCTACGGTATAATCAGTTTCAGATTATTCATTCCATTCTCTACAAACCCTCTTTCTGTCCAGCTATGTCATCTCTGATCTCTCGTTACCTACCCACTAGATTACTCCGCAGTTCTGAACAAGGCCTACTAAAAATCTACAAACCAAGGACCAAAATAGGTAACCTAGTCTATAGCTTTAACCCTTCCAAGACCTGGCATAGCCTACCACTAGATATAAGATCCCTTGAACATCCCAATCAATTCAAAACTGCTACAAAAAATACCTTCATGGAAAATGGACTTGCCAATGAAATTATCCCCTGTAAACACTCCCCTATAACCTTCTACTTCTCTTCTCTCTTCCTTTCCTTCAATAAACAAACTTACTACTTTATCTTCTCCTCTTGGTACATCACTGTACAAATATAACTGGTAAAATATTTCAGCTATGTAACTATTGCACTATTATGTATATAATATGTAATTATGAATGTATCCCTCTGATGAATGTATTTCTATATATTTCACTTGCCATAGTTTAATGTATGACACTGTAATGCAATAATGCGTGGTACTGATGAATGTAATGTGTGGCACTGTAATGCAGTAATCTGTGGCACTGATGAATGTATTTCTATATGTTCGATATGTAAAATGTATCTTTACTGTTGGAGCTTTTCTTCTTGGGCCTCCACTGAAAATGGGCATTTGTAGTCCAGTCGGACAAACCCGGTCAACAAATATAAAATAAATAAATAATAAATAATACATATCCAGAGTAGTAATGCATTAGTCACAATACAAGTCCAAGTGCAAAGGGAGTACACAAATGCAAAGTAATCCAGACTACTCAGATAACCCTAGCAAGGATGCCTGCCAGGCTGACTAAAGGCAGGGGGTTACCCAACTGTGTGGTTAACCATTATCCTTAAAGCATATGCATGTCAATTGATTGTGCAGATGTTCACGGAGGTCTGTTTTGAATTCACTAAATGATTCTATAGGCTTTATTTCTAATGAAATTCTATTTCATGTAGCTGACCTTAGTCAGAAAAAAAATGCTTCTACCAATGTATTGTTTTAAAAGGAAGTCTAAATAATAAGTATTCCTTAGTGAATATGCAGTATGGAAAATTATCCAATGTACTAGAGATTCAAGAAATATGAAAATACCAACACTTCGATTATGAAAAGGCTTACCTCAGTTTAGAAGCCTTAACTCCAAAGGTTTCAGCATCATGGTAAGCCAGAGTGACTCAGAGACTTCTCTGCTGTGACTGTTTACCAGTGGAACTGGCCATTGCATGGACAGCAGTCTTGCTGGTGAAACCACATGCAAATGTGAAAGTCTTGCAGGAGAACTAATGCAAGCAAATTAGCTATGTGCTCTCCCCTGGAAATGACACTGGCTGTGTATTATCATTATAGAGTGAGTCAGAAAATTACTATGTCAAGTTAACATATTCACAACAAGGAAAAAGTGAATGCCATCAATGAGATGGTGTTCATCCCCTCACCCTTATGATTATGGTCATAAGTCACATTGTGACTACAAATAGAAATCACAGATTTGTGGGTGTCTTTGTACTTATGTGCATCTGTATGTGGAACTCTGTGAATATGTGTGTGAGCACATGTGTAGAGGCATGAATGCAGCTGCATTTGTGTGTGTGTGTGTGTGTGTGTGTGTGTGTGAGTGTGTGTGTGTGTGTGTGTGTGTGTGTGTGTGTGTGTGTGTGTGTGTGTGTGTGTGTGTGTGTGTGTGTGTGTGTGTGTGTGTGTGTGGGTGTGTGTGTGTGTGTGTGTGTGTGTGTGTGTGTGTGTGTGCATGGTCATCTTGTGGCAGGTACGTATAGGGAGGCTGTCACTGGATGTATGTGTGTGAGTGTGTGCTGGAGCATAAATGTAGATGTGTGGCTGAGGGCATCCATGCATGTGAGTGAGTGTGTCATGGTGTGATTTTTGGCTGCTTGGATATGTGCATGTATGTTTGTGTATTTGTTGGAATATCTGGGAGTGTGTGTGTGGATTGCTGTCTGAAAGTGTATCTGTGTGTGTGTGTGTGTGTGTGTGTGTGTGTGTGTGTGTGTGTGTGTGTGTGTGTGTGTGTGTGTGTGTGTGTGTCTGTGTGTCTGTGTGTGTGTGTGTTTGTCTCTGTGTGTGTGTATCTCTGTGCATTTGTTTGGGTCCCTATTAATTATTCAAACGTTTTAAAGTTTGAATGCCATATGGTCGACACCATATGATTGAACTTTAAAAAGTTTGAAGGTATAAAGCAATGGCTCTGTATGGTGCAGAATGGGAAATTTTCCCTTTTCTGCACTGAAGTGTGATCTCGGAGTTGGTATATTTAAGTAGGGGGGGTGCTGGGGGGCTTGCCCCCGGCTCAGAGTGTTGAGGTAATTTTTAAAAAAATGTTGTATTATATTTTCGATGTTTTAACCTTCGCTCATATGTTGTCAAACATATGAGGTTCGAAGTTTTGAAACTTTGAATATATAATATAGACCCCATTTGTTTCAGGGTTGCTTATGTTACTGTGATGCTTGGGTTTGTAAGGAGAGCACTAGAACAGTCAGGTCTGACAGCATAGTTTTCAAATCAGAGACATGGTGATCAGCTGCTAATGAGGTGTTTCTCTGTGCAGCTTTACCTTGTCTCTGAATTTGAAATTCTCTACATCATGCTAATTGACCAACTCGCTTTGGCCATTTAGCACAGGTATAGTGAATGTCTTTGAAACCCAGGGTAGGTTTTTCACCAGAGAACTAAGCTGAGGTACCAGTTCAGAAATAAGGCAATACAGAATCAAAAGGATGTCAAACAGATAAAGGAGCAGAAGTACTCTAATATGTACATTTTCATAAAAACCTGAACAGAGAGACAGAATACCACTCAAACAACTCTTTCAATGTGCTGCTATGCACCTCAGTTTTATGCAGCTGTGTATTTTTCTGAATAATTTAATGAAAACAAAGTTAGCAGGATAAGCCACTGATGTATACCCCATGAGAATGCGTCTACTGAGGAAGAATTTCAAAGAATGAAAGAAAGCAATATATATTTTTCTTTATAGTAAGAGGGTTAGCATAGATGATGAACATATTGGGTGCCAGTGTGAGTGCAGTCTATGTGAATTACTTTTAAGGGAAAAAGCTATAAATAACTATCAAATGGGATCAGAAAAAAATCTAATTCGCTAAGAGGGTTGTGTAAAATATATTCAGTGCACACTTAAAATAGTCCCCTCACAAAAAGTAAAGTGTGCAATATGAAATGCTGAATTTTGCACTGATCAAATGTTAATACACACCCAGGGTAAAAGTGGTTTACATAGGGTACTTGCAGGAAGACAGCATGTGGCAAGCTATCCTTATAATCTGACACTGATTCTGTGTTACTAACTTTGTTTATAAATATTGCACATGATTTGATTGTGGTATTGCTAATGGAAATATTTAGCCATTGGCATGATATAGTTGGTTAGTGCATTGGTACTAGTGTGATTAATTAGCGAGTTGTCACTAGTGCTGTATAGCTGGTTTGTATGTTGTCACCACTATGATATCACTTACTAGTGTTCTGTCTAAAGTCTGATATAGTCTGTACATGTGTTATCACTAGTATCATATAGTCGGATAGGGTGTTGCCATTAGTATGACATAGCTGGTTAAGATTTTGTCACTATTGTGATATAGTTGGCTATTGTGCTGTCATCAGTAAGTTACAGTTGAGGGTGGACCTAGTTGTTTAAATAGCAAAAGGTAATCCTGGAGCTCCCATTCCCCAGGTTACCCTTAACAAACTCAGTCACATCTTGAAACATCTTCAGACTTTTATATCTACTGTTTAAGTGGGTTGTCTTTGACTAGACACTACCTGAGTCATATTAGTGCTTTTCATGTGAGCCGTTTTTATAAACATTAACATGGCTGAGGTGCAAACTATATGGAAGATTAAACTAGATTCACTAAAAACTAACTACTTATTCAAGTCCTGGCTGGCACAACACAAATTAAATCCTCAGTTGCTAGGAACTCTGAGGATATACAGACTCTCACACCTAAGTCATTGTTTTTATACTTGGCTACCTCTATAAATGCAAGCATGCTGCAGTCACTGCAAGCTAAGCTAGACATGCAAGAGAAATAAATTGCCTTACTGAAACAGCACCTGGATAATTATCACCAGAAGAGTAATCTCTCTATCATGGAGCTTAAGGAAAGCTCAGAAGGAAATCACATATAGGAATTCCTGAAAAAAGAATCCCCATAACACTCTGGGCCCAGTTACACCTATTATCATTGAATGGGTACATAGGGCCTCTACAGTTAAACAGCCTGCAACGTGCATGTCAAGGCATATCATCTTTCACTTACTAAACTTTGTGGACAAAGTATTAATGTTAAAAGAGTCAAAGAAGGCGGAAGCTTCCTTTTCACTGGCTTAAAGGTAGTGCAGGACGTTTCTCACCTGATACTTGAAATTAGGAAAGAATTTGCACAAGTACACTCCTTATGTTACAAAAATAAGATATCTACTTGTTTTAAATATCTGGCCACCTTGATCATTATCATTAAAGTAATAAACTCTCCTTTGTGTTAGCTGACTGTGAACTAGTATTTCTGCATCAACAGCTGCCTATGTTACATCTTCCAAACCTATCACTTCTTAAAGCTTCAGCACAGCAGCCATCTCCTCCCAATGAAATGGAAACTGCTACCATACTGCAGGATATACCCCCTGTAGAGCAACCCCATGTTCACCAATAAGTTAATCTAGGCAGGAAAATTTCCAGCTGTGAAGATGGATACAAACTGGCCCATTGGTAGTCAGTGTAGCAGAGATTCATTTCCAAAAGAGACTAGCTCGCCAGAGCATCTGGCCCATAAAGAAGTAGCATGCCAGCTTTTTACAACTCTTTGTTTAACATATTTGCCTCCGTCTCTGTGTGAAAAGGAAAAGGTGGTACAGAGTCAGATAATATCTCCCAACTACCACAGCCTTCCTCAGAAGATTCCCATCCTGCCAATGCCTTTGTCATTGAAGAGGGCCTCAAACCGGTATACTTTTTCTTTCTTGGTTCCATGAGGAAAGCACCAAGTCAGTCTGGAGATAGTGGAAAGCAAAAGAAAAAAAAATCAGAAGACATGAATATTTTTTTTACGTTTTCAGTTGGTAGTGATTTTAACTTGGGTTATGGCCCTTCTCACCCAAGTGTGCCATTGTGGGACTCTTTTAGGGGCTGATTTGTGTGTGTTTTGTGTATTAGTAGCATTTGTGCTGTGTCACTACTAGAACAGAGACAGGTAGCTTGTTGTTGTGACTCACCTTATTCAGGAGCAGCAGAGCTTCTTAGTGTCAGATGCAGCTGGCACCTGCTATACTGAACTATTTAGTTATATTAACTATTTGTTCTTTGGATTCCTTGTTCTGTTTGTTCTTTTCCTGCATTTGTTCTACGTGTTACGGTTATCTTAAAATGATCTATTACCTTATGTGGGTTAGGTTCTGAAGTAAAGAGAAATGT
Source organism: Protopterus annectens (assembly GCF_019279795.1). Lineage (NCBI taxonomy): Eukaryota > Metazoa > Chordata > Ceratodontiformes > Protopteridae > Protopterus > Protopterus annectens. The sequence continues at coordinate 1,765,414,770 of NC_056739.1, forward strand.
ATTTCAATGCTGGATTAAGCAATGAAAATATGACATAGTCTTGGCACAGGGAATAAAATTGTAAAGACACATCAAAGATGTCTAGGAGGCACACACAGTGAACGTATCATAACCATCCTCTCTCAGTCACCTAAGAGTGAGATTGTGATTTTTGTGCATCCCGGATTGGCAACTACTTCAACAAATTCCATTAGACTAGTGGCCTATTTTCAGGTGAGACCCAAGGTGGTATTTATAGTTTATACTACTAGTGAAAATCTGGCCAGGGCACTGGGGAACACACATTACTCTTTGGAGAAGAGGAAGGAAAGCAGTCTGTGGAGCTGTTAGGTGGTGCTGGGAGGCTGCTACTGCAGTTCTGGGAATCCCATGATGGAGGAGATTGCAGCAGAGCTGGAGAGAGGTGAAGAAGAAAGCTTAATGAAGGAAGGAGAAGGATGCAAAATGACGGTTACAGAGCTGGAAAAATGAGACACAAGTGCTGATAAATTTAATGAACCAGGCAGAGCCAAAGGAATAGAAGATGCTAGATGGAGTGATGTGGTAGAGAGAGCATTACAGGAAAATACTGAGAGACTGGAAACACAAACAGCTGCTAGCTAAGGGAAAAGAATGGAGGCATTCTTGTCTGGTGGAGTAGCCATTTTTCAGGGATTATCTCTACAACATTTTTTTTATTTTTATTGCAAGAATAAAAAAAACAACTGCTGGTGAAGGGAAAACAACGGAGGTATTCTCCACTGGTGGAGTAGTCAGTTTTTAGGGTTTATCTATGCAACAGGGTTTTTAGTTACAAGAAAGAAGTTACCCACATGCAGCAAGGCAAGGAAGAATGGAAGACGGAAGTGAGAGGTGACAAACAGCTGCAGTTACTCAACAGCCACAGAGAAGATGACCAGAGGTAAGAATGAAAAGTAAAAGTGATGGCAGTGTGAACAGATATAACAGTATGGATAACATTATTTTGCCACTAGGACATAAAGACACAAGACCATTAATTCCTTTGGGAACTGAACATTTTTTGTGAAGTGACATTGGAAATATTTAACTTGCTGTAAAAAATTACCACTGAGACGGAAAAAAAATAACGACATGGGCACCGTGGAAAGAGCTTTGGACTGCAATTAAAAAAGGAAATAAATGTGCAGTTTAAAACTTCAGATATGATTGAGCATGAGTTAAAACATTTTTCCTTCTTTCACCGTGTTGTAAAGTAAATGAAATTAAACAAAAATATGTGATGAATGAAATGCATGGCCTGGGGGTTGGGAAGTAAGGGTAACAATGGATAAGTATGGGAAAATTCAACATATTTTCGAGGACAATAATTATGAATAGTAAGAGAGGATTTGCTAAGTAATGGTGTCAGTCCAAAATGTGTTATTTCTGTTGGATGAAAATCAGTTAGTAAAAAACTGTAGGAAATAAAGGTGTGGTCAATATGGACAGAGGGTTCATACAACAAAAAAAGTAAACCTTTTTGTAGAAAATGTAAATAATTCGGACACTTCTGGTTTAACTGTCCCATATTAGAAAAAGAAAGAGTAGATGAAGAGGAAAGCTCAAAAAAAAAAAAAAAGAAAAAAGAGAGAGAGACAAACAGTAGAAAACATTATTACAAAAGATATTGAAAGATGAAGTGGTGTGAGAGACGGGGATACTGAAGAAAGGTTAAACACCGAAGAGGTACTTAAAAAATAAAGTGTAATTGTATAAGTTGAACTTACCATAGCAGTAGATGTTTGAATGATCTCTGCTGTAGTAGCCTTAGCTATGTAGGTTATATTCTGCCGAGGATATAACTGTCAGACAGTTTCCAAAGCTTCAGGGCACCTTCCATGCACCCAAACTGTCAAGCAGCTCGAGATGAGGTGACTAAAACACTAGTTTGGGTGCAAAGCCCTTTAGAGCTTTCTTGCCAGCAGAAAGAAGATAGCTGAGCCCTGAAAGGACAAAGCTAGGAAAAACAAAAAAAAATGACCTCACCCTGGCATAGAAAACATTCCAGCAAACAAGGGAGATGGAGGGAGGGAATGACTACTACAGCAGTAATCATCTGAACATCTACTGTTTGGGTAAATTCAGCTTACACAACTGTGCCATACTTTTCATATTGATCACCACTGTAGTAGCCTTTGCCCCTGGAAAGTGGTCCTAGCAAAGCATGATCTTTACCTAAGAAAGGAATCTAGCTTATATTGTTTTGTAAAAGTTTGTCCAGAGGATGAAGTAGCAAATTCTAGAATCCAGCCCTTTCCAAAAACATAGAAGAAGCCAAGGTCCTTATAGAGTGGGCCTTCACCCTGCCTGGAATAGATTTGTCATAGTATGTATAACAGCAGGTAATAGCCTTAGACATCCATTTGGAAATAGTCTGTCTTGATACTGGTTGCCCTTCTTCTAGTCCTCACAAGAATGAAACAATTTATCTGATGATCTGAAAGATTTAGTTCTGTTGAAACAGTACCTGAATTGTCTGTGGACATCCAAGATATGGAGCATCCTTTCTCCCTAATTTTAAGTTCTGGAAAGAAAATGGGGAGATGAATAGTTTGAATTAAAGTAGAGTCAGATACCATTTTAGATGCAAAATAATGATTTGTTCTCAAAGAAACCCTGTCCTTGTGGAAAATGAGGTAGGGTTAACTCACAGTAAGAGCTTGCAAATCAGATATCCTTCTTGCAGAAGTCAGAGCAATCAATAAAACTGTTTTCCATGTTAAGAATCTCAAATCAGCCAGATTAGCTAGTTCAAATGGAGCAAGACATGCTGAAATGGCTGATAACTGAACCTTGATAGACAGATAAGAAAGGCCATAGGATAGTAACTTACACAAATATTGTAAAACCAGATAAAAACTAGCCCAAACGGGTGCTGGTTATGTTGTTGGCACCCACTAAAAACCTTTTCCATTTGCTAATATATGATTTTCTAGTAACAAGCGTTCTTGCCTCCATTAGTACCTGTTGCACATCCTCAAAAAATAGATGCTTAAAAGGAATTGAGACCCTATCATACAGGCAGTCAATTGAAAATGATTGGTATCTGGGAGCATCAAACACCCCTGTTCTTGTGTGAGTAGAGCCATTCTGTAAGGAAGCTTGGGGTAATTGCCCCTGGCCATTTCTAAAAGAAGGACAACAACCACAGTTGCCTGGGCCAGAAGGGAGTCACCACAGGGATCGCAGGGGATTCCTTCTGAATCTTCAGAAGTTCATAGGAGGTTATTAGTCTAATGGCTCAAGCACCCTTACAAGCTTAGCCAGATTTGCCCACTCAGATTTTACCTAATTATCTATCCTTAGGGGAAAGATAACAAGGGTCAGCAAGCAGAGTTTTGAAAATTTTTACAGACTGCCTCTGTCCATAAGGGGCATCTGTGTTCCTAAGCCAATGTATAATTAAAGTTCATGAAATTAATATTGTTTCAACCTTTCATGTTAGCCAAAAGTGCTCTTTGCAGCTCCCACAATGTGCCCAGTAATGACTCCTGCAATTTGTATGGAGTTAACATCTATCGGTAAAATATCTAAGTAGAATTGTAGATTCTTTTTTATAAGATCTGTTGCTACTAGAACTGTCTGAGTATCCTTCTTTCACAGTGACCTCATTTCTGCTTGCAAATCTGATATTTTATAACTGTGTTCTCTCTGCACATAAGACACTGTAGTTACTGGGCGTAGCAATTTCAACGATCAATGCTACTTTTTTCTTCTTTTCATGGACATCTGTTTTTCTCGCATCTATTTTTTAAACTGATAGTAATGGATGATCCCATGTCATATAAACTTCATTTTTTTCTGTGATGCTTTGTGGCTCATGTTTCCAGTGTTTTTCAGCTACTTCAATATTATAATGTTTACCCAATCCCCAATGCAACAGTCTTGCCACATTATTATGCCTTGCAGTATACAGTCCTTCTGCCATTAGTATATCACAACCAGCAAGAAGACGTGCAACTGTTTCCAGTTCTGTTTTACCAAACCTACATTTGTTTGTTTCTCCCACATGTTGAATGGACTTTGTAAACCAACATGTATGTAGTCTACTATCTTGGGCCGCCAATATTAACCTTTCATCTTTTAGTTTAAATTCACCTTTCTTTAACCATTCCTGTGTCTGATCCCGACCAACATGAGGTTGCTCTGAGAGTTTTCTATATCTACAACTATATCTGTTCATTTTCCAAATTTCTTGCCTTCTCATCTGATTCTTCACCTTATATTCTTTCTTTTGTCTTTGGCACATTTAGTTGCTGGCTGATTTTTATCCATTTCTGGTTTGATTTCCATTCCCGCTTGATGGCGAGATGCTTCTGATAAACTAAGCAGGGAAGTTATTTAGACTTATTCTCCTCAGGTTTCAAAACTTTCACTACATTTGGATCTTGTGAGGTCAGCAGATATGTATGCAGTCCCACGATTGCAAATCTATACATGTAATCAATTTCAAGGACGCCCATACCTCCTTTAAAGTAGGGAGTATATAATCTTGGTATGCACTGATTTTTACAAATCATTTGATGAGAATGAAGAATCTTTCTTGTTTTCCTGTCCAACCTAGCCAACATCTTTTGGGGCTAGTCAATCACTTCAAAAGTGAAGTTAGGACAGGAAGAGCAAATTGGTTTATAGCTTGGACTTTGTTCCTACATATCAATGTTGTTTTATAGGTTCATAGGTTCATAGGTTGGTACTAGGCTATCGGCCCTAGGGCCTATACAAGCCTAGCCATAACAATTTCCTGGCTATTTCTTCCCACACTATTTACTTCCCTGGACCCCTGTCTAGCAGGGTGACTGACGTGATCCCTGGGGTGAATTTCCTTTCTCCCGTCCAATCATCAAGGTTCCTTTTGAAGAGGGCCAAAGAGGCACTCCGCTTGACATATATGGGCAGTCTAATTCAGAGTCTGGGGAGTCCCTGGGTCAGGAACTTATCCCTCCAGCATATTTTGTTTATTGTGATGACAAGGTTTAGATCCCTGGAGTGTGTGGCTCTGAGGGATTGGGATTTCTTTAAGTGTAGCATGTCCAACAGCTTTGGGTTTGACATGACCTTGTATGTTCAGCAAAGATCGCCTCGGAGTAGATGATATTCGACAGAGTATAGCTGGAGTTTTTTAAGGTGGTCAGCATAGGGCATCTGCTTTAGGCCTGTGATTCTTTTAGTGAGGTATTTCTGCGGCCTTTCCAGTTGTTGCAGATGTCTTGATAGGTAAATACTAAACGGGGCATTGTATTCTATAATGGATTTAATGAGGGATGAGTACAGTGGGGCAATGAACTCCTTTTTTCTGGATGAAAAGCCCTTAGTGATGAGGTGTGCCACATAGAAGGATTTCCTGACTGCTGTGGCAATGTGGTTATTGAAGGTGAGACCACTATCCACCTGTGTTCCTAAGTTTCTTATCACACTTTTGATGTTTAGTGTACTGCCACCTATGTGGTAATTCACTGGTACATGTTTTTTCCCAAAGGGGATAACTATACATTTCTTGGCATTGAGCTTGAACACATGGCTTTGGCACCAAGCATCTTTTTCTGTAAGGCCCTTTTGTAGAGTATCCACATAATTTGGAGATTCAATAATGGCTTCCAGTTTGCAGTCATCTGTGAACTTTGTTAGCCAGAGTCCCTTAGTGTTGTCCTGTACTTCAGAGAAGTAGATGCTAAACAAGAGAGGTCCCAGAACTGAACCATGAAGAACTCCACTTGTCACCTGTCTGAAGCTGGATTTGGAGTCAGCTACTTTTACAGTGTGGGTTCTGTCAGTAAGCCAGTTGGCAACCCATCGAGTGATGTAGGGATTAATGCCCAGCTTAGTAAGTTTATCTATGATTCCAGAGTGGGGATGGTGTCAAAGGCCTTGGTGAGGTCCAGATAGGCTGCGTGGACTGCCTTACCCTCGTCCACGGCTCTGGAGACTGATTCGAAGAAGTCAATCAGGTTCAGAAGACAAGATCGGCCCTTCACAAACCCAAAATGGGTGGGGTCCAGTGTTTTAAGGTTGCCAATGTCTTTGTTTATAAGTTCCATGATAATACGTTCCATGGCCTTGCGGATCAGGCTCATCAGACTGATGGGGCAGTAGTTCCCAGGATCCAAGGTGGATTCCTCCTTGTGAAGTGGGATAACTGTAGCTGTGCGCCACTCAGTTTTCAGTATTAATTGAAGTCTTCTAAAATATCCCTAAGTTTTATTTACATTGTTTCATGTTTTATTGTTGATCCCTCATCATTTCCCAAATATTTATACAATCCCTCTTGCTCATGTTCTTTTATATCACATTACTGTCCCGAACTGATGTTTTCTTGGTGCTGCAGCTTTCTGGCCTTAAAGGTTGCTTTTGCACATTTATCAATACCAAATGACATTCTTATATCATTTGAAAAGGTTTTGACCACTTGCAGTTGTGATTTCAGTTCTTCATCTGATGAACTATGCACTTTTAAAATCATTTATGTAAAGAAGTCTTTAACTTTGTTGTTTTCTGGCAGTCAAATTGTAGTCATGGCCTAATCTGTTAAGCAGACACCATAATGCATAAAGGGCAAGGCAAAAGAGTAGCAGTGACAGAGTCACTCTGGAATATCCCCCTTTGAATTTTTATCCCTGGAATAATACTTTGTTCTTTATCATGGTTGGGAGGCTGGCCTAATGGTTAAGGTGTTTGCCTTGCAAGCACAAGGTACAGGATTTGAGTTTCACAAGGGATAATTGGCTAGGCTTAAAATGGCTTGCAAGGGCAGTTAACATAGTACTAACCTATGAACCTAAGTTATTTAACTCCCCATGCTGTGGAATAAAATCCCAGTCCATGTGAGGCAGAGCACCTCGCTGGCTCTGTTCAAGAGAAATCTTGACCGGTGGATGGGAGATCGTAGGTTTACCACGGGAATCATCTCTGTGTCACTGCTGGACAGAGGCACAACAAACTAATGGGCACATTATTTCTAACATAAGGGGTGGCGTAAGCCACATAACTTTGGGCTAGGCTTATAAATGCCTTGGGGCAGATAGCCTAGTATAAACCTATGAACCTATGAACCTATCATGGCTTAACTGCAAAGTGGTTTGCCACTGTTTCATGGTTGCTGTAATGCAATCAATCAGTGTAGGTTGTATGTTATACTTTTTTAAGTAGACTTTTATCCATGAATGTGGGATACTGTCAAATACCTTTTTATATTCTGTCCATGCCATACTTTGATTCTTCTCCTTTTATGCAGTCCTCCATTATAACTTTATTTAACAACAAATAATCCTTTGTTCCATATGACTTTCTTTTATTACCCTTTAGTTCTATTGCCATGATTGAATTTTCTTCTAAATGACTATAAACTCTGTCAGCATCAATTCCAGTGTATAGCTTATACGTTGTTGGAAGGCAAGTTATTGGTCTATAGTTTTTCGAGTAGCTTGCAGGTTTGCTCTTAAGTATGAGTATTGTGTTTCCTGTTGTTAACCAAGTTGGTGTCTGTTCTGGGTGCGCATATAGATCGTTCATACTCATGGCTAAATCTTCATTAGATGTTAATACTTTAACCAGAAGTTAGGTACTGCATCTGGGCCTGGGGTTTTCCATTTAGGAGCTTTTCTTAACTTTGTTTCAATCTTTCTGGCCTTTACTTCACCCTATTTCATATCCTGTACATTTAGACTTCTTATTCTTTCTTTTACTTTTTCTATCCATCTAGCATCTTTGTTATGTTCCACAGGATCTTCATAGATATTTCTACAAAATGTATATATTTCTTTTCTTTTTGGTGGTGTTTCAATTCGTTTTGCCTTGTTTCCCAAGTCTCTATAAATGTGTTTTGGGTCATCAATACATTTCTTATTTTGTACTTTTTCTTTATATTTATCTGCATATCTTCTAAGTTTTTCTGCCTGTGCTGATATTTTTAGTTTATTATTTCCGATAGTGTATGATACATCCTGATCTGTTCTGATATTGCACATTGCTTTTATCACATCTATCTTTCTGAGTATGTTTGTTAATCTGTCCCCCCTTCTATACTCTTCTAACAGTGACAGTTCTTGTCTTAATTGCTTTATAGTTTTCTCTACTAGATAATTCCATGGTGGCATTTGATTTCTCTTCTTCCTTTCCCATACCACCCTGAGTTTTAGTGTTAAGAATTTATCTGTTATTAATCTAGCTGCACAGTGGTATATCCTATTTACCAGATTGGGCTTGAAGATGGTCAGGGAAGAGTTCTGTTTCACTTGAATAGGCAGCCTATTCCAGAGTAGAGCAAACTCTGGGACACATATCTGTCTCTCTAGCATGATCTATTCATGTCAGAGATCAGGTTTAGATCTTTGGAGTAGGTAACACACAGTTAGTTATGTGAATTTGCAAAAGTTCCATCATGGCTAGATTAGAGACTGCCTCGAAGGTCAGGCACAGATCATCCCTCAGTAATAAGTAGGAAACTGAATACAGTGATAGGGCTTTTAATTGAATTGCATATAATATGTTGATTATACCCAGCATTTTCTGGTGAGAAACCTCTGAGGATGCTCCAGCTGTTGCAGGTGCATGGCAAGCTACATGACAAATGGTGCATTGTACTTAATTATTGGTCTGATGAGGGCTAAGTACAATGGTATTATAATATCCTTAGATCTGAATGCCATGACCTTACTTGTAAGTTCATAGGTGTGTACTAGACTAATGGCCCTGGGGCCTTTACAAGCCTAGCCATAGAATTACCCTGGCATCGTGCCACCTGACCTTAGTTCCCAGTGCCTCTGTTGAATCGAGCTACTGGAGTTATACCCAGGGTGAATTTTCTATTTCCCATCCACTCATCAAGATTTCTCTTGAAGAGGGTCAGTGAGGTGCTTTGCTTGACATGTATGGGAAGTCTGTTCCATAGCATGGGCAGTTTCTGGGTTATGAACCTGTCCCTCCAGTATGTTCTGTTGATTGTGGTAATGAGGTTGAGATCTCTAGAGCATGTGGTGTGGAGGGATTGGGATTTCTTTAGATGTAGCATTTCTAACAGAGCTGGGTTAGACATGGATTTGTAACTCAAGCAGAGATCGCCTCTAAGTAGGTGATATGAGACAGAGAATAGTTGGAGTTTTTTGAGTCTGCCCATATAGGACAAGTATTTAAGGTCTAGGATCCTCTTTGTGAGGTACTTTTGCAGCCTCTACAGTCATTGCAGGTGTCTAGTGAGGTACATGCCAAATGGAGCATTGTACTCATTGATTGGCCTAATGAGGGAAGAGTAGAGGGAGACAATGACCTCTTTCTTCCTGGATGCAAAACCCTTAGTAATGAGATGTGCCACATAGAAGGACTTTCTGACCACAGTGGCAATGTGGTGATCAAAAGAGAGGTTGCTGTCAACCTGTGTTCCCAGATCTCTTATAATGCCTTCCACATTCAGTGGACTACCATCATTGTGGTAATTCATGGGAACTGTGTTTTTCCCAAAGGGGACAACGGCACATTTTTGGCATTGAACCAGTTGTTGGTCTCAGTGAGGCCATTCTGTAGAATGTCAACATCACTTGGGGAGTTAATAATAGCTCCCAACTTGCAATCGTCTGCGAACTTTGTCAGCCAGAGTCCCTTCATGTTGGCCTGGACTTTAGAGAAGTAGATGCCAAACAGGAGAGGACCCAGGACCGAACCCTGTGGGACTCCACTCATGACTAGTTGGTAGTCTGACTTGGAGTCAGCTACTTTCACACTGTGAGTTCTATCTGTGAGTCACTTTGCAACCCACCTAGTGATATAGGGGTTGATGCCTAGCTTAGTGAGTTTTTCTTTGATTCCTGAGTAGGGAATGGTATCAAAGGCTTTGGCCAGATTAAGGTAGGCTGTATGAACCACCTTGCCTTCATCTACAGCTCTGGTGACTGATTCAAAGAAGTCGACCAAATTGAGCAGGCATGATCTACCCTTCACAAAACCAAACTGTATGGGATCCCAAGTTTGGAGATTCCCTATATCCTTGTTTATTAGGTCATGATGATGCATTCCATAGCTTTGCATATCAGTCTCGTCAGGCTAATGAGGCCATAGTTCCCTGGGTCTGTAGTCGCTCCTCCTTAGTGGAGAGGGATGACTGTAGCAGTGTGCCATTCAGTAGGGACAAAGACTGAGGTGAGGTTGTGATTGAACAGGTCACAGAGATGAGGTGCCAGTTCATTCTGTAGTTCATGTAGAACACAGACAGGAGTATTGTTAGGTCCCATAGAAGCTGTATTTTTGGCCTTGGACAGTGCTGTTCTAACCTGTGCAACAGTAATACTGGGTGCCTGGCAAACTACTGGTATTGTGATTGGTCCTTTGGGGGGGTGGGATAAAGTTGGCACTGAATCTGTCAGCCAGTATATTGGCAATATCTGTTGGTTCAGTATAGGAGGTACCATTGTGCAGTAGCTCGGAGCAAATCTGGGTATTGCCGTGGAGATTCTTTACATAACTATAGAAGGTCTTGTGGTTGTCTTTACTGTCTGCTGTAATTCTGTTTTCATAGCTAGCTTTAGAGGATTTGATGAGGGATCTCAACTTTTTGTTGAGGCTGATGAGGGAGTTTTTCCAGTCTTGGGACTTCACCTTATTCCGCATCAGTTTCCTCCTTCTGTTGTAGAGTTTGCTTATGGCAGGGGGCCACCAGATTGGCTTCCTTTTTTGGAGGAGAGCATCTGGTTCTATTGGGAATGGTGAAATCCATGCATTTGTATATGTGTTCGTACAGTGCATTGGTGTATGATTCAGCAGTCATGCAACTATTCTCCATTTGCATGGGTGCCATGAAATTAGCCACCTCTGTTTTTAGGAGCCTAAACTTAGCTTTGGAGAAGTTTTTCATGTAGTTACCTTTGCAGGGGGGGTGGGGGGTGGGAGAGATGTTAATTTCCAAGGTGATTCGTTTGTGGTCAGATCTAACTAGGGACAAGCTGATTATTGGTGTAGAGCAATGGTCGCCCATGTTAGTAATGACCAAGTCAAGGATGTTGCTACCTCTAGTGGGGGTAAGAACAAGCTGGTCCAGGGCATTGGAATTAATGAACTTCAGGAAATGTTGGGTAAGTGTATTGGTACATGAGTAGTTTTCCCAGTTAATGAAGGGGTAGTTGAAGTCACCTAGCATGAGAGTGTTAGGTTGGACCCTAATATTCTCCAGGGTGATTAAGAACATGGAGTATGAGTCTTGGGACATGGTTGGGGACATATAGCAGGCAACAACCTGAACCACTGTCTTACCTAGTGTTAGCTGCACTTGAAGTATCATTATGTTGGGCTACCAGTCAGGAGGTGTGCGCATCCTTTGTGAATATGGAAACACCACCACCTTTGGAGCTTCGGTCCAAGTTCTGGGGGGCAAAACACGTGGAAAGAGTTATAGCCTGGTAGTGTAGGGGTGCTTTCTGCTGCCTTGAACCAGGTCTCTGTTACAGCACAAATGTCGATGTTCTCCATTTTAAGGAGTGCTTCGAGCGAGTGCATTTTGAGATTTAGACTTCTAGCTTTGAGCAGCATGACCCTTAGATTGCATTTGTTTGTAGCTGTTAACAGTGGTAATTTGGTCTTTGGAACACTGCCTAAAAAAGGCACTATAGGGGTGGCAAGAGCCTTGGCCAGTATCTGGAAGCCCAGGGGTGACAGATGCAGGCAATCTCTGGCAAAGCATCGAGGTCTGTCAGTCATGTCATCCCAGGCAGACAGATACTGGATACTCTTAGAGTGACGCCAGAAACTTAGCCAGTTGCTGAAATCAATCATTTTCTGCTTGTACTGTGGTATCATTCTGGGTGATGCTAGGATGCTGCTCAGGGCTAGGGTCATAGCCACCTGGGCTACATAATCTGAGAGCTCCTCCATGTCTCTTTTCATGTAGTCCAGAACGGTACGTCTCAGGTCATTCACACCCACATTTACAATGACTGAGTCATATTTGTACCTGTTGTTGAGGGACCTGAGTGCATGCATTATGTGGTGGATCCTGGCACCTGACAGGCAGCTGACTGTTACTTTCTCTTTATTCAAGCTAGTGAGTGGAACATCAGTGTGCCTCACTATCGAGTCACCTATGACTAGTGTGTTGGGCGTGCTGTTTTGCCTTAGGGGCTTTGGTTGAGTGGCACACTGTTTAGAAGAGTTATGTGTCTCGTGATTAGTGTTGTGTTGTGTGGTCAAGTGTGTTTCTGCCTTGGAGTCCTCTGCTTTTTGGGTAGATATTTATTGAGAGCCTCCATGAAAGTGGGTGTGTGGTTTATGGTTTTATGTGAAGGCAGTGCTGGTGTGTGTTCTGGAGGGGCTATGTGTTGCATTTGGTGTGGTGCAAGTGTTGACCTTCTCCTCTTGACCAGCTATTCCGGTCTTGGCTGGAGAGTGCGTGGCTTCCAATTTGGATATATAAGTGCATCTCTCACAAGTCTGAGTGTTGGGAAGTAAGAGGAGAGGGTTGTCAGTGTACAATGAGGCAGTTGCTACATTGCTTCAGGATGCCCAAGTTCACTGGGTTAATAGGAGAAAGTACAGGGAACTGACTTTTAGACATGCCTGGATGGGTGGGCATTAAAAATAAGTACTGGAGCTGTTTCCTTGTAGAACGTTTAGTGCTAGTAGCATTTTTGCATGCTACAATAATTGCTACAAGAAGTCTGGTAAAGTGCTAGACTAATAAGCTAGTAAAAGAGCAGGAGAGGAGAGAAATAGCAGATCTAAGGGAAACACTGAAGAGCAGACTTTGGCACCACTCAGAAGCTTACAAACAGTCCTGGATACAGCAAATCTGTATCTGGACTGGACTAGTTACAGGAAAGGTGGAAAACATGGACAAGTGCAGGTTTTTAAACCAGAAAGTTGAAAGAGATGGAAAGACTGCTCCAACAACCAATAAACTACAATTTCTGGGCCAGAAACCACTCTTATGGTAGGCTACCTAGTCCTCACTGATAAGCTAGAAAACTTCCCTCCAACACAGATAGGCTTGGGGGGCTCAGAAGCTTGCAAACAATCCTGGATACAGAAAATCTGTATCTGGACTAGACTACTTACAGATAAGGCAGGAAACAAGTTTAGATTTTTTTTTTGCAATGAAATTAACAAATGACTAAAAACAAGCACAGAAGGCAATAAATTATGAGGTTACTAGCAAGCAGTAATAAGTGCAGAGTAAGATCAACTGAACAGATAAGACCACACAGAACAGCAAACTAAGACAGTTACAGTAAGAACAGCTGAATAAAATATAATTTCTTTTCGAGGTGAACAGAGCTGGATTAAGACATTACAGGCATTGGAATACTTTCTTTGTACACAGTAGATAAAGCTGAAGAGATGGGACTAGTAGGAGTGTCTGAAATCAAAATATGATCTTGCTGTACTCAGTTGAGTGGGCAAATGAGATGGGCCCAGATGGAGTGTCCAAACACAAATTTACAAGAGGGGTGTGCAATTTCAAAGCCACCAAGATTAACACCACAACAAGAATAGAGAGAGGGGGTGGGGAAACAACTGTAGAGACACAGAGAGACCACAATATTCAATTCAATTAATATTCAGTGAAAAAATAAATAAAATGCAGTACTATATAACAAGTGCAGATAAAAGTATACTTAATTTAGCATATACATCCAGTTGATTGCAGGTAAATCTTAGCCAGCCAACAGCTCAGATATTTAGCAGTGCCTCCAGGACCCCATACAGATACTTCTGGGGACCATACCTTGTCTAAGGCCTAGTCCTTTTACTGTTAATTTTGAGTAGTGTTTTAGTGCACTCTGGGAACCGAGTGAAGGTATTAATAGTGCCCTTACACATGCAGGCTGGGCTCAGGTCTTACTTGCTACTGGGCCTCCCTACACTTGGCACACTTCCTTATCTTACACTATGGATCTACGGGCATGCCCCATGCTCTCCCTGTGCCTTTAGATGGAGTATATGTGCTTTACTTAATGGTATGCCTTGCATCTTTTTGAACCAAACTGCTGCAATATTTCTACTGTGGAAATGCATATGTTTAACTGTTGTAATTCTTAACTGGGTATCTATGCATTGTGTTTTTGCCTAAATGTTTATTTTCATTCCTGGCTTATACTGTTTGTAAAGTGTTATATGTTGGAGCAGTTGATTTGAATTCTGTTCTTGTGTATTTGGCTACAGCTTTATTTGATAATTACTGCATTTTTATGTATTTTTAACACTTTTGTATTCTCCCTCATTTTCTCCTGTACCAGCTAATTCTCCTGCTTCACCCAGTGTCTATTTGCCCGAGTGTGAAATCTACTCTACTCTACGAGGGTACTTACTACCTACTACCCTAAAAAGCTCTGGACCCTTGCACTCTTCTTCAAACCCACCTCCTCAAGATTCTAAGAGAGTATGTCTACTTAATTTGATTGTAGTTTTGACCTATTTTACCCGGTGCAATTTTTGTTTGCTCCCAGCTAAGCCTGCCAGCAGCAGCCCCCCCCTTAACTCTGCTTTACTCTTCCTCTCCCTTACCCTAGTATTTTACTCAGCCTGTACTCCCCTCCCAGTAGTGTCTGTTCTCTCTGCTCCAGAACCCTGTCACTCCTCTCTGGATCTCTACTTGTTGCCCAATAGGTATCACACAGACCACAACTAAACTTACAGTACTGGTGTATTGCCTTCATATTCTTCCTATTCTCACTTTCTCACTCCTATCCCTTTCCATCTTTGTAGTGCTCTGTGACCCTTTCCTCCTTACACTGCCTAACTCTACCCTTCTATCTGCTAGCTTTCTCTGTTACTTTTCCTTCGTCTCTGGACTCTGTGTTTCCCACTCCGTTCGCCCTGCTGGCTCACTCCGCTCCCCTCCCTACCCCCAATTTCCACCCACCCCCAGGGGTCCTACCCTTATACTTCCCTAACCACACCCCCTCACTCTCACAACCTATCCCGATCTTTCCCGCTAAACACATTAGCCCTCCCCTCCATACAGACTCTCCCCCCCTCCCTCCCTCCTCTACTACTACACCAACCTCCTCTCCTACTACTGGCATCTCTCCTATTCCTCTATTACCTTTATTCCCATAAACATCCACTCTCTACACATACGCCTATACCTATACTTGCTATTCTCCTCTCCCACCCCTACATATCCTCCTACTAATTCATTCTCTCCTTTTCCTTATAACCTATAACATCACCTTTTCTTCCACACATACTTCATAGCCTCCCTTACATCTACTATTTCTACAATGAATCCATACTTACCCACCATGTTAATATTCTTAGCATTACTCTCTACCTCCCTTTATACTTCATACCTTCTTACTTTCTTCGAACACTCACTTAATAACCATCCAGACTATATAAATAAACATACATCTATCTTCTATACCTCTCTTACAACATTCCTAAACTCTACATCCACCCCTAGCTATCACCTTCCCAAATTCCATAGGAACTCTCACCTCACCTATACCTTACCCTCTAATAAAAAAATTAAACAACTAACCCTTCCTAAAATCAACATCACATCCAGACTTACTACTCCTACCTTACTAGATGGCGATATTCACCCCAACCCTGGCCCTTCACATGTCTCCCCTCAAGTACCTAAGCCTAACTTCAATAACACCCTACTCATAGGACATCTAAATATACGAAGTATTAATAACAAAGTCCCCTACTTACATGCCCTGTTAGACTTTCACCACTTTGATATTTTGTGCCTCTCAGAAACTTGGCTAAAGCCTGCCACCAAAGACACTGAGATTATACCCCAAGGCTACAACATATATAGGTTTGATCGTTCTAAACGTAAAGGTGGTGGAGTGGCAATTCTATTTAAGAACCATCTTAGCATCTCCACCCTTCCAGCCTGTCCAACCCAGGATGTTAAAGCTGAAGCCATCATCACTAAACTTCAATTAAATGCCCACAAAGCTCTTTACATAATCTGCATGTACATACCTCCAGGCAACAATATACCCATCTTAGAAGACTTCCTTAGCTGGGTTTCCACTAACTACCCCCAAGAAACTATAATTCTGGGAGACTTCAATATAGACTGGAATACTGTTAATAAGGATAATCCCTCCTGTCATATAAACTTATATGGTTTTACTCAATCCATTACCACTACAACGAGACTTAATAAACCCAGTAAGAAACAGAGTATCTTAGATTGGATACTTATAAACAAAGTCAAAGTCTCATACAAAGTAGGAACTTTGCCTGATGACCTCAGTGACCACTGTCTAACCTATATATCTAGAGAAAAGACTGACTATCAAAACCTCCCTAACACTAGAATAATACGTTCAACCAAACATTTTAAAAGTGACTTATTTCAAAATGATCTCAAAGCGTGCAACTGGAACCTCTTGAAATCACTTCCTCTTAATGAAGCAGTATCATTTTTTAATTCAACCTTCCTTTCCATTTTGGATAGACATGCCCCTGAACGTTCTATCAGAATGAAGTCTAATATAGCCCCATGGCTCTCAAAGGAAACAAAGAAATTAATTCACACTAAAAATAAAGCTTGGGTCAAATGGAAATACAATAGAATCATTTCTGATTTTCTCCATTTTTGCCAACTTAGAAATCTTACAAAAAAAGCTATAATCTCTGACAAACAAAAATACTACTGTGAACTGCAAGAAACCCATTTAAATAAACCCAAACAATTCTGGACATCAATCAACAAACTCCTTAAACCTGGTACAGCTAAAACCCCCTCCCCCATAAATGCAGACCCAAATACCCCTAATCAAACTGCTAACACTTTCAACTCTTTTTTCATAGAAACCATCCAATCTCTTGCTAGACAAGTGAACACCAACAACTTTTACCCTCCAAATAATCCTGTTGATTCCACCCATAACTTCACTCTTCATCCTATCTCTACCTCTTTCATCTACAAACTTATTCTCAAACTGAAACCATGCACCCCCTCTGCTGACAAACTCCCCTCTCTGTTTCTTCAAAAGGCTGGCAAACAGATTGCATACCCTATATCTATTCTCATTAATAGGACTATCCAAGAGGGAACCATACCAGATATATAGAAAGTCTCTCATATCATCCCCCTTCACAAAGGAGGTAACTCATTAGACTACACTAACTTTAGACCTATTGCTCTACTGTCACCTCTAGCTAAGATTATGGAAAATTGTATCCATCAGCAACTTGTACAGTATCTCTCTTTACACAACATAATAGCCAATTGTCAGCATGGCTTTAGACCCCACCATAGCACCTCCACTGCCCTCCTTTCCTTTGTTGATACCATCAACAACTATCGTAACTCCAATCTTTTCACCTCTGCTCTATTCATTGACCTCTCCAAAGCTTTTGACATGGTGAACCATTCTTCCCTTATTAACATCCTTGAATCCCTCTCATTTGATAACCTGGCTTTAAAATGGTTTACTTCCTATCTTAGCAACAGACATCAAGCCGTTCGTTGGGACAATCACATTTCTTCCTTATTGCCTGTCTCTATTGGAGTCCCACAGGGCTCCATTCTAGGCACTCTTCTCTTCTCCCTTTACATAAACGATCTCAACACTGTAATCCCTCAAGCTACCTGCATCCAATATGCTGACGACTCCACTATTATCTGTTCAGCATCTACCTCTTCAGAACTACTGTCTCTAACTGAAACTACTTTCAACACTGTAGAAAATTGGTTTACTAGACGGTACCTCCTCCTCAATGCTAAAAATAGCAAACTTCTCCTTTTTACTCCTACCACTCGAGCCTCCCCATTAAACTTCAACATCCTATCTAATGACACCACTGTCATCTCCCCTGACACAACAACTAAACTGCTATGAATAACCATTGACAACAATCTCACTTTTGATCAACATATCAATAACATCATCAAAACTGTTAACAAAAAAATAGGATCATTATACCGCATTAAACCATTTCTTACACCTGCTTCTAGAGCAACTATCGCCCACTCCCATCTGATATCTACTCTCTTTTACGCCTCACCTATTTTCACTAACCTTAAAAAGACTAACCTAAAAAAACTAGCAACTTGCTACAATAGTATTGCCCGTTTTGCTACTAGTAACCCTTTTAGAACACATCACTGTCATAACCTAAAACTCCTAGGCTGGCTTGAGCTACAAAACTGCATTATGATCTCACAACTTACCATTGCCCACAAGATACTTTGCCAACCTGACAACACCCCTATACTTTCTCAACTTTTAATCCCCTATAATAATCTTACCTCCCTTCGATCTTCTGCTAAACTCATGACCAAATCTGTAAAATCCTATAACTTAGCTGGTGACTCTCTATTCACCAATACTGTAGGTAGGACATGGAATCAGCTACCCTCTGATATCACTCTAATCCCCTCCTTACCACTCTTCAAACAAAAAAATCAAACTGCACTTCCAAAATCACTGGCTTTGCTCCTGTAGGACTCCTGACTAAGCTTCTTCATTCCCCTTCTCTACCATAACTTTTCTCTGTTTTTACTAACCAGAAATACACATTCTTCTCTTCACCCTCTTGCTCTCCTCTCATGCTCTGTCCCACTTCACCTTTTCTCTACCCTCTCCTCTTTTCCATCTCCTTCTCCTCTCCCTACTAGACCTTTGTATCTCACTCTTCTCCTCCCTTGCATTTCTTCTTTACCTCTTCATATGTCCTGTATTAATTCTTTTTTACCAACAGTTTATCAAAAAATTTGCTAATCCTTAGCTTTTTTATTTGTGACGCTTCAAATGACCTAGTATACTTTTTATTAGCATGCCTTAGCTATTTGTTGTTGTTGTTGTTATTTGTTATTGTGACTCTTATTACAAAAGGTATATCCTTACTGTACTTTTATTATATGTCTCATTGTAATTGATTTATGTGAGGAGCTTTTCTCCCCGGGCCTCTACTGAAAATGGACATATATCCAGTTAGACTAGCCCGGTTAACAAATGTAAAATAAATAAATAAATAAATAAAATAAGAAATAACACAAGATGTAACACTTATATGGCAAGACAAACCCCCTAGGCTAGGAGTTAAACACAGAATATCAAAAAAGTGAAACTACCCCCACTGCTGCCACTGGCTAGACTTCTAACAAGCTCCCTGTAGAGACATAGAGAGACCACAATATTCAATTCAATTAATATTCAGTGAAAAAAATAAATATAATGCAGTACTATGTGAAAAAGTGCAGATAAAAGTGTACTTAATTTAGCTTATACATCCAGTTGATTGCAGGTAAATCTTAGCCAGCCAACAGTGCAGATATTTAGTTGAGCCACATAAAAGGATTTCATCACCACCGTAGACACATGGTGGTCAAAGTTCAAATTGATATCTATCTGGGTACTCAGATCCCTCACCACTGGGTCCACTCTTAGGGACGTGCTTTCAAAGTTGTAATTTGCAGGGGTATTCTATTTCCCAAAGGATATTATTATGCAGTTTTTTTGCATTTAGTTTGAGACCATGGCTTTGACACCAATCATTAGTCTTTGCCAGACCTGTCTGTAGGATATCAGCACTGTTTGGGGAGTCAGTGATTGCCCCCGACTTGCAGTCATCAACAAACCTGATCAGCCAAAGGTCATCTATATTTGCCTTGACATCTGAGAAGTATATCCCAAACAGGAGGGGGCCTAGCACTGATCCCTGTGGTGCTCCACTGGTGACTGGCCTCTTGCTGGATACAGATTATCCCACTCTAACAACAGGTGTCTTATCAGTGAGCCATTTGGCTATCCATCTGGTGAAGTACAGGTTTATGATTAATCTTTTAAATTTATCTATAGTACCCAAGTGGGGTATTGTGTCAAATGCTTTGGGCCAGGTCAGGGTACGTGGTATGCACCGTGTTACCCTCATTCATTGCCTTGGTGACCATCTCAAACAAGTCCACCAAACTGAACAGGCAGGACCTGCCCTTGATGAAGCCACACTAGTTTGGATCCAGGGTCTGGAGATTTACTATGTTGTTGTGAGTCACTTCCATGAATATCCTTTCCAAAGCCTTGTTTTTTAGGATAGTCAGACATATGGGTCTGTTGTTTCCCAATTCGGCTGATGGTCTCCCCTTTTGCAAAGGGATGACTGTTACTGTCCTCCACTTTACTGGGACAAAACCTGTCTGGAAAATGTGGTTAAATAGAGATATGAGTGGGTTTGCTAGGTCATGTTTCAAGCTATTTAATAGGCATCCTAGGATTCCATCAGTACCCTTGATATTAGTGGAAATGGTGGAAAAGCATATAGGAACATTCCTGTACAAAAAAAAAAAGAAAATGCATCTATCTTCCAGGCCTTCTTGCATGGAGTCCTGGGAGAGAATTTTGCTAGCTGATTGTTCAGAAAGGAGGCAAACATGTCTACTTGAGGAACTCCTCAAAGATGGATCAAATCTTGGAAGACCCCCTGATCTAGTTCCCAATCATGATGATCTGCTCTGGTCCTGCTTGGCTTGTCTGCCACACAGTATTGCTCTGACAGAATGCAGGATGCCTATACAGTGAGATTGTGTTTTGAAGCTATATACCAAGCTAAAATGGCTAGTCTGCAAAGGGGGGTGGGTACAACCTGGTTCACCCGTGCTTGTCGATATATCACATCACTGTGGTATTGTCTGTAAAAATGTGAAGAGGTCCCAGGGACCAAAGATGTTTCAGAGAACTGAGTGCCTTGCTCAGGGAAAGTATCTCCTTGATATTTATGTGCTTATGTCTGTCCTTGGTCTCCCACATCCCCTTCACTTTTATCTCTCCTTAAACTACTCCCCAAACAAAATCTGAAGCAACTGCAGTGACCGACTGCTTTGGAGAAAGGAGGGAGAAAGCAAAACCTTGATTTAAAGATATCTGTTGTCTATATCAAGTGATTTCTCTTCTGACAAACCCTAGTACTGGGATCTGCAAAGATAAAGGGTGTTGATGCTGGGAACAAAGAGATTTTAGATGTCACTGTATCTTTCTCGTGCGGAGTGTTGCCGGGGGAATCATGAGAACCATAGATGAGATGAATGAGACCCCAAATTCTGGAGGTATTCCATTGCAGTGACTAAGTCTGAGAGGAAACACTTACAAAACAGACCTAAATAAAGACTGATTTTTTTTCCAGTGGAAGAAAAGCTCTTTCAGCTGAGGTGTCTAGTTGACATCTCAAGAACACAATCCTGTGTGAGGGAGTCAAGAAAGACTTTTGAATGTTCACTTGGAATTCCAGCTTATGCAAGAGATCTCTTACCCAAAAGAGAGATTCTTGACATTTTGAAAAAGACTCTGCAAAGATAAGCAAGTCATCAAAATACATAACAGTGTGGATAACCTGTAACTTGCAAGATGCTAAAACTAGAGCTAGACACGTTGTGAATACTTTTAGTACAGTGGATAATCCAAAGGGTAAGGCAGAGAACTGGTAATCTGTTCCAGGCATACAAAACCTTAAGAAACACCTGAAGTCTGGTTGAATAGGAATGTGATAGTAATCATCTTTTAAGTCAAGTGTTACCAAGAAACTTGAAAAAGGAAGAAAAAGTAACAGGTTGTGGAGTGACATGATTCTGAATGTGAATAAAATCACAAACAGGTTTAGGAAAGAAAGATTCAGCATGGTCTCTAAGCATTTTCTTTATTTGGGACTCAGAACATAATTGAATAAAACCCATTCCCCACCTGGAAAGGAAGAACTGATTCTATCACTCTTTGGGATAGCATGTGATAAAGAACAGGTGGAAACAGAACAGCCTAATCTGCAGGATGAGGGATGACTCCCTGGAAAGGAGGAATTTCCTCCCACTGCCATCTGTAGCTTTAATGATTATTTTGAAACCCCATTTGTCTGTTGCCAAAAAGGAAAAAAAGGAGATTCTGACTATTTGGAAAAAAAAGAGGGACAAGGTGGGAGGGAGTCAC
This sequence comes from Protopterus annectens, assembly GCF_019279795.1. NCBI lineage: Eukaryota > Metazoa > Chordata > Ceratodontiformes > Protopteridae > Protopterus > Protopterus annectens. The sequence goes on from NC_056739.1 coordinate 1,765,436,633, forward strand.
AAGGTCTCTTGAATAGTCATTCAGACTTGTTGGAGTGTTCTTGGTTTTGAGATGTTTGATACTTCTTTTTGGAACCTCCTTGCCACATCTTATTAAACATCTGTTTACCTGAATTCTTTTGAGACTGTTTATTCTATTTTTTTCCAAAACTGGATGAGGAGAAAGAAAATATCTTGGGCAATTTGGAAAAGGAAGGCTGAAAAATCTTAGAGAATCCTTTGATCAGCTTGCCTCTATCATCACACAAACACTCAATCACTAACCAAGGAAGAATTTAAAATCTCATTTTTAACATCATCTAGAAGGTTCTAAGAATGCCGCCAAGCAAACCTCCTTAAAACCATACCAGTGTCCATAGCACTGGAAGAAGTATAAACAGTCATATACACACTGCAAACAACGATTACTGACCTGAGCAATAGAAGAAACTAAGTTATTTACAGCAGATTCTTTCTTCACAAGAAAAAACTGTAGATAAAACATTTCTCATACTTTCACAATATGTCAGAATAAACTTTAACATATGAGCCGGACAATTTATAATTCCAAAATTCAAATTTGCAGAAGTGTATACTTTTTCCCATGCCTATCAATAATTTTCTCAACCATAACTGCAATTAACTAAGTACTTAGCAGCAGAGGAGTCAATTAAGGCTATAGCAGCTGGGTCAGATTTGGGAATAGTATATAAAAATGTAAAAGAGTGAGGAACTTTATACATCCTATCTGCCGTTTTAGGGGCAGCTGGCTGACTATCAGGAAAATTGCAGGCAGGAAGACAAACATCCTGTAAAGTAGACAGGACAGGAGGAATGGGAGAAGGTTCTTGAAAATCCTTCTGTAACAACTCAAAGTATTTTTTGACTGTGAAACCTTAGTGTTCTCCCACTGAACATTCTAGCAATAGTTACAGAGAAAGAGACCCCCCACACACACACAAAATCAGAATGAGAGCTCTCCTCTACATCTGAATCAGAAATCTGAAGACAAAACCCTGAATCTGTCCTTGCATTTTCCTGTTCAGATTCAGAATCTTGAATCTTTCCAGGAAAGGAGGCATCCCTCTTTCTCTTACCAGAAACTATTCTACAAGAAGGCTCAATAGCTTGAATTAAACCCTGAGTAAGTTCCAGTAAACTACTCCTATCAAAAGAAATTTGAGGCAGAGTAGATAACATGCTCAGTTTTCTGTTTCCTTTTGACAGGAAAAATGTAGCGAACCATGTTACTAATGGCAGCTGATGCTTCCTCAGGGATGGGCACAACATTCTGACACAACAGGAAAACCTTTTTTGCTCCCTATCCTAGGAATGAGCAGAGTGGTTCTCCCATGCCCAGTGAGGAGACCCCGACAGCTGCAAAGCATGTGGTGGCTAAACCCTGGAAAATAGCAGAGGGATGAGTGGTCTGAGGTACAACAAATGGCCACAGCAGAGTTACCTACTTATGTCTGAGATAAATTGCTAGCCTGCTGTGGTGGCAAAGGCTGTTTGTTAACTTTTCAACTTTTTCTTTTTGTGGCTAGAAGAAGGACTGATCATGGGAGTGACAATCTGTTCCATGGTCAAGCCAAAAATGGTGCTTCTGTCCTGTAAGAACCAAGTAACAATGCAAGTAAAACTACCAGACCACAAAAGTAACCTTTTGGGCAGAAAAAAAAAAAAAAAACAATAAAAAGCACTATGGCAGCCGCACAGTCTTACAATAACATTTCTCCACAGAAAATAATTTCAGTTAGATAACACTACTTTTAAACTGACAGAAGCAAGTTCTCCACTTAAAAGTATGTTACAGTCTCAAGACGAGCCATCAAAACATAATACTAGCTTTGAAATAACTTTCCTGAAGAGAAAAGTAATAAAACATCAGTAAAAATAAGAAAATTGAATTTTTCCCCCCCAAAGGGAATGTATCTGCCCAGCTAAGGAATGCACAAGCTGACTATCAATCCTCAAAAGCTTCAGGGGAGCTTACACTTTGGCAGCAATAAAGTTCTGAAGGTTTTCACACCCACACTTGTCTTTTAGACTGCTCAGCTTGATCTGCATGACAGTTTGGATGTGTGGAAGATGCCCTGAAGCTTTTGAAGCTGGTTGACTGTAATATCCTTGGCAGGTTATAACCCGTATGGCTAAGGCTACTGCAGCAGTGATCAATATGAAGAACATGTAACAGTTCAATGTGAAGTTACTAATACACAGGAAGAGAACAGATTTCCAATTTTAGAAAATGAAGGGGAAGAAGAGCGAGAAGTTGGGACAGGAGAAGAACAGGAATAAGATAGTGAAAAATCTGTTGGTAGGAGACTTAGGAAAAGGAAAACATAAATAAGATCTGGGATTTAAAAACGTACAAAAAATTAAAAGGATGATAAAGGAATTTTAGCATTAAATGTGAATAGCATTAAGAATAATATAAGAGGTTTTGTAATGATGGAATGGGGTAAAAAGAGAAATGAATGTTATTTGCTTGCTAGATACCAGATGTAACAAAGAAAAAAAGGAAGAGAATACAGGCAATATGGGGGGGGGGGGCATATTGTTTGGATGGCAGTAAAAGAAGTCATGTTCTAGAATTCAAATTCTTATAAAAATGAAGAAATAAGAATTTTAGATGTAACAATAGTAGTACAAGGAATGGTAGTGATATATGATCTGAGAATGAGACAAAAATGTACAAGATCAACACTGATTTATGCATATACTAATACAATGGAGAGATAACAGTTTGAAGAAATGAAAACAAAAAACTTGTGCTACTAAATATGCCATGAAGTGATGGTGGAAGATTTTAACTGTAACCTAAGGAGAGGAAATGGAAACATAACACAGGATATCAATATGTTAAGGGATTTAATACAATGTGAAGATTTAAAAGTAGGAAAGAACAGACAATGGACAAATATAGGGAGGGGGTTAAGTCTGAAATAGATTATATAATTTGTTCTAATGACGAAAGAAATAACGGGATTACAGATGGAAGGGTTTTTGAATCACTGAGCAGTATAGGCTAAAATAGGGGAAGTCAGATAAATAATAAAGGAGGGAAAATGAATAAAGAGATAAACTACAGAGTTTAAGAAGAAGGATGAAATGATAAGAGGGAAAGAAATATTATGGAAGATCATATGACAATGAGATTATATTATAACAATTAGACACAGACACAATGGTGGGTAGTATATAAAAAGAAGTATAAGAATATATATTTATAAGTAGAAATGAGGTTTGGTAACAAACCGATTTGTCCAGGGACATCTTCAGAAGGGGTTAGATAAATATATTAGTGGGAACTGTGTGTTTGGGAGATGAAAGGGATAAATGAAGGAGAGATGAGTGGGAGGAAATGATGTAAGGGTAGGGAGGGGCTTAAGGGGTTTAGACATGTGGATTTGGGTAAGTAACCACATTTTGGTAAGAACTTGCTAAGACAAGTTCTATGTTCCATATGACCTTTAGGTATTTAGAAAACAAGGTTTGTACTGGCCAGTCTTTGGGAGGGTGCTGATTTTGAGGAGTGTGCTGATATGGACATTGGCAGCCTTCCACAGGAGCTGTCCTGGTGGTGGTGATATATGGGAAGCAGTGCATGCAGTTTACTTTTGGCCGATTGTTTATGTAAGACTTTCACAAGATACCTCTGAGGGAGTGTTCTCACTGCTTACATTTTAATAAGCCCAGACTGCCTGTAGAAGGATTCATGGGCCACAAGATACCTCTAAGTGAGTTGTTTTTTTTTTTTTTCCTGATGATTTGGGGTTGTAAGGGGCTTTGCAATTTTGGCTTGGTGTTTGGAAAAGGTATTTTCACTGTGGGTAGTGTTGTGGGAAATTCATGTGGTATTCGTTAGCTTCTGTAGTGTATCTTCCCAGATGGCATTTTTTGCGGGCTTTGCGCAGCATGGTGATTGGCCCCTGTCAGTTTTTTTTTTTCCGCAGGATGCATTTTTGAGTGTGAGTGGTGAAGGATGCGTGGCTGTTTTCAAACTAAAAAAAAAAAAGAAAGAAAACACACTTTTCTTGGGTGGTGGATCATGGTTGGCTCTTTTGCAGTACCAGGGTTCACTGTTCTGTCACGATAGTGGGTTATGCTGATTGTCTATTCTCCCAGTAGTAACACCCGGCTAGTTTATGATGGATCCAGAAGGCAAATGGGAAGGGACCATTAAGCAGGAGTGATTAGGAAGGAAAGTCTATGGATCAAAGATTAAAAAAAAAAATGTACATGAAGTGAATTACGTCAGTTGCAATCCATTGTGCATTAGCTATTTTCTGGTTTTATGGTATTTACTTAGTTATTTGCAAATTACTGCGGTGGTGGTGCTGCAGTAGCGTTGTCACCTCACAGTAAGACGTTATCCTGTTCGATTCTCAGCTAAAGCATTTTCTGTGTGGAGACATGCGTGAATGGGCGTACCTTCGTTGAAGGTTGTGCATCAGGGCTGGCAGCTCCGTATGTAAAAATCTACTGCCAATCATTAGCGGACCGGAGTTCCGCTGTGGCGACCCCTAACCGGGAAAAGCCAAAAGACACAACAACTTAGTTATTTACAAATTGGATCCAAGTAACATTTAAATGCTGTTGTAACAGATCGCAGGCATGATCTGAGTAGTGAGGCCACCAGGTGTTGGCATGCATTGAGTTTTGGGCCTCATCTTTTGAGGGTAAGCACAGGCTCAGTTTATCTGGTAAATGGTAAGTACAGAGCAATGAAAGATGATTCATTTGCAATAACAGAGACAGGAATGGTACAGAAAACTTAATTAGCTACAATATGGCTCTTCCTTGTAACTGTATAAATGTTGGACATCTGGTTGCCACTTCGTAAATGACGGGTTTTGGTGTGTTTCGGTTTTTGTTTCTTAAGATGTGGGCCTAGGCATTATATTAAAAAAAAAAAAAAAAAAAAAAAAAAAAAGTAAGTGGCTTTCTGTTTCAGGATGGGGACGCACATTTTAGTTTCTGTGCATGCTGCTGCCCTTGCATTACAGGCCTTAACGGTTAAGAGGGGGGGGGGGTTGGTGTGCTTCCTCTGGGCTCTGTCATAGCTTGAACTAGTGGTGTGGTTAAGATGGATCATTAGTTATGTAACCACTTGCAGGATGTGGGTTCCATGCTTCAGTCAATGGGCTAGGAAGGCATGCTGTAGTTTCAGAGCAATTACAGGCAAATTATTAAAGGCTAAAGTTGGAGATAAGGACAGACACTCAACTTTCGGGGGGTGCTCACATTGGGTTATGGGGTTTAGTGCAGCTCGTGGCAGCTTCTGAGACCCAGTGGTTAACTGTTTGCTGAGCTGTTGACTGAATGTTTGTGCTTAGAGTATTGGTATGGAATTTGTGGTGGACTGGTGCATAGTTTGGTAAGCTGCATTGAAGTTATATATTGAAGCATGCATGATGTTGCGGGTGGAAGTCAATGGGGCAGTGGATGTTTGGGCATGCATGGGGCCTGAGGAACATTTGCAAGCCCTGCTTTCTGAGTCAGGCATGCATCTTGGCTCTGCAGATTTTTGCAGAATGCCTACGGTTTGCCTCATATTTTGGTCCATCTCTCATGAATTGTGATTTCCAGTTAATCAGTGGCAAGTTATTGAGGAATGAAGTCAGAAAGTGACAGACACTTGAGGTTCAGACTTCATACCCTTTAGAAAAGTTCATGATAATGCAAACCTGTTTTATCAGTTTTCTAAGTTTGTAAGATCAAAACTTTTTGGGACAAAGTCCAGAATTATTCTCTTAAGATGTTGAGAGGTATGAGTCAAGGCATCGGAGATAAGGCAGCTCTCAAGAGGGATATGTGGGAAGTTATCTAGCAATGAGGGCATTTCTTGAGAGGGGGTTGTGTTGTCCTCATTGATGGCTTGCTAATGGATTTATGTTGGACTGCATGTTAATGGATAGTGGCTGTTGCACCATGGGTATGGAGATATAATGATATACGTTTAGTGTGTGTGCTTGTGTTTTTTTTTTTTATTTTATGATGGGACCTCGATGCAGGCTAATACAAATCTTGTGGATCCAATAATTTTTAAGGGTGGGAGTAAGAGCAACATCTACAGTTCATTGCCATTTTGGGGCCATTGTCTTCCAATGGGTAAGGGTTTGGCGTGAGAAGCTCGAGATATGGGAACATTTCTGGGTTTGAAGGGGGATAATAATAATAATAACTAAATGAAAAAGGGGGGGCCAATGGTATACCAGTAATTTTGACAGAGGTCCATCATTGTTTGGATTTGTCTTACATTAAGGCATCACAACTTCTTTTGGTGAGAGGTGGTAGAGTTTGATTGTGGTAGGCCAGCTAGCTGCTGGGAGGGAGAAGGGGGTTACAATAATGTTCAGGTGTTTAACTAGCAGATGCAAGGTAGGCATGCTGCATAATTGTCAAGGAAATGGTCAATTCTTTGCTGCACATTTTCTGCTTTGAAGCCTGCCATTTGCTGTGTTATTTGCCTCATGGGATGTGGGGTATGCACTGAATGTTCAGATTTAGCTTCATTTTCGGTCGTTTATCATTGTATTATGGTTCGCTGCATTATTAGTAAATCATTCACCCTGAAGTAGAAAGGTGGTCATTAATTTTATTGCTGGCTAGAGGTTTTCTTCTAGGAATTAGGATTGCGTGCATGTTTCATATTGTTTGCAGCATGCAAACATTAGTTTATGCACAGACTTGGCTGAATGGGCTGATTTCTTTCTTAGATGGGTCACTTCAGCTTACTGTAGAGGTTTAAGGAGGGCATAGTGATAAGGTGTTAGGGGGCTGCAGTGAAAAAAAAGGGAATGGTATTAGTAACAGACAAAAAAAAAAAGAAAAAAAATGAAAATTTGAAAGTACAAGGGCAAAAGAAAAGAAGGAACCCAGATAAAAGGAATAATTCAGTTAATAATGGGGAGTGGCTTAATGGTTTAGATGTTTGACTCATAGACACGAGGTGAATCATATGATGGGGGAGGGAAACTGACTAAGCTCAGAATGGCCTATTAGGATAGCTAGCCTAGTAATTGGCTATGAACTTATAAAATTATGAATCTCAGGAAAAGAGAATGTGGAAATTATAGAGTGCTTTCAGTAAATGCGAACAGTACTAAGAATGTAGTAAGAAGAATAGGGATTTTGTAGAGGGGTAATAAATGTGAGGTTCATGTAATTATGTTAAAAAGACACAAGAATTTAACATATGAAGAAAGATTACAAATGGAGAATCTATGGGAAGTAAAGTTAGTATGGAATTTGGGAAATGAGAGATGTCGTACTATTTAAGTAATGCTTCAGATGTAGCTTTAGTGAAAATGGGAAGAATAACTGTTATAGTTTTAAATGGAAGGAACAGTAATTATAACACTATATGTTTATACTAATGGTAAAGAGAGGGAAACCTTAGTTCATCAGAGTTTAGACTATGTAGTGATAAACAGGAATATTATAATAATAGGGGGGGGTGACCAAGATGCCAGTCTATTAGCAGCACAGAATTTTAGTTCTGCTTATAATATATTATTTTGACAATAATTTTAACTTAATTCTTAAGGAAACTATTTTAAAAGTATATGAGTAGATACATAAATGTTTAATAGCAGACGTGGTGAAGACAAGGATTACTTGTTTTATGAAGGTGTCCTTGGTGGTAGTATTGTTTGGTGAGTTTAGTGCTGTAAGCATTAGTTTTAACTACAGGGGTGGGAGGTAGGAATAGATTAAGGATTTGACAGAACATTATCAAGGGATGGGGTGGGTGTTTCTCTGGTTGCAGCTATTTGCAGTTGTCAGACTTGGCTAATACACAGAAGTGGCAGACTTTTTAAGAGATTGAGAAGAAGGCAACTGTTTGCAGGAGAATACATTAGTTTTTTTTTTTTTTTTTTTTTGCTAACATTGCTCTTAAAGTTGGGAATCACTGGTAGTAGAAAGGGGAGGACAGGCAGTTTAAAGGGGTAGGGGGTTACAGTAGGGACTGCACATATTCTGATGAATGGAACAGTGCATTGGGAGTCCCAGTGAGATAAGAAAGATGGTGGTGTCTGTGGCTAGGAGTACAGCTGTTTGTGCACACTGCATATCATTCAGTTTAGCTGGGGGGATGCTGGGGACAAGTTGCAGTAGTACATTCTGCAATGGTTTAGCTTGAAATGTCAAGACAGGATATTATTATTTGTTTTCTTCTAATGTACACAGCATCTGTGAATTACACAGCCCCTGTTATTAGCTGATTCAGTGATTGTGTGGGGTAATTGGTAGGTTGATTACCTAAATGATTTAGAGACTATTAGGAGACAAGTTTTTTTTTTCTTGATTATGTTGTGCTGTATAGGTTTTCTATGGGAATCAAGAGGTGATCCTGGTAAGGTATATCGATATTTAAGTTATGCTTTTACTGTGATTAGTTGTCACATTGCATTAGTTCCACTTCACTTCATGTTATATTGATTGATTCTGTTGCATGTTCTAACCTTGGCTGGGAAAGGATTGATGGTGGTAAGGTGGGTCAGGTTGGGGTAGGGGAGCCAGGGCAATTTAGCTGGGGTAGTTTAGGGGCAGGGTGCGCTTTGACATTGCCTAATGTCATTAAGAGAGTTTGATTGGTTTATGCAAAGATTTTATAGTGTTTTTTCTTTTGCAGATGGAAGCAGTCGAGCCTTGAAGGAAGTAACTTTGAGGCAATGGAGTTGACAGGATGGATGCAATCGGGCCACAGAGTGCAGTTAACAGAGGGAACCATGGTTAGTAGCTTGAACGAAGTGGACTGAAAGGGAATGTGTTCTGTTGGAGTGGATGCTCTGGTGTTGTACGGTGGGGTCACAGGTAATCCTATTTTATTTAGGTTCATTAAGGCTTGTTTCATTACTGGTATGTCCAGGTGTGGGGTTGAAGACAGGGATCTAATTTACTTTACAGGTGATGAGTACGCCAAATAATGTTTGGCTTAACTCTTCTTCCCTTTATGGGGGGGTAGATGATTGGAAATTTTTGGTAGAAGGGAGAGAGAACAGCCTGGTCAAGCTGTTTGGTGGAGAAGAGGGACAGGCTTGCCCTCTTCTTTTCCCCCTCAGGTGTTTGGATGTTCATTTCAAGCATCTGGGGAAAGGAAAGTGAGCAACTGGAGGATGCTTGCTAAACAGATAAGCAAGCGGAGGTAAGGATGCTGCTTATTTGGTTGGAATGTAACTCAATGAATGGTGTATGAAGTGAAATGGGGATGCTGCTTCATAAGTAAAGTAAGCAAGCAGAGTTATGAATGCTGTTTAATAGATATTGTTAAACACTACTGGAATTTTTTGATTAGATCAATGGACCTAAAAAAAATTATTGTCTAGGTCTTTAGGCATTTCATTTTATAGAGGTAGGAATTTAAAAGATATCTTGGTACACAATAAATTTAAATATCCCACTGAGTCACTGCAGTATAGGACCATGCAGAGACTAGGAATTTCACCCTGTGGTCATTGCAATGTTTGTCATTATATTGTTCCAACTTTTAAGTATATAAATGGCCATGTAATTGAGGCTAAAAATATATATAGCTGTAACACTGAAGCTATTATTTATGCGTTGAAATGTCCTTGTAACCTTGTATATATATAGGAGAAAGTAAAAGGAAGTTTAAAACTAGACTGCAGGAGCATGTCAGGAATATTATAAATAATAAAGAAGATAGCCCTATTGCCCAACATTTTATGCTGGTTCACAATTCTAATCCAAATGGGCTACAAGCCACTATCTTAGAACATATTTTGAAGGGTGTATTTTCTTATGATTTGAATAAAAAGAAGTTGTTATATAAAGAAAGTGTTTTCATTTTGAAATATGACACTTTATTTCCTCAGGGACAGGGTCTGAATGCGGAATGTAACTGGAGGCTTCTTATCTGATGAGAAAGCAGTATTAAGTATTTTTTAATGTTTATTGATTAATTGGTTTAGGCTAATTGTTTAATTGTTAGATGTATTAGGGTATATAAACTGTGTAAGTTATGTGATGTTTTATACTCCTTGAAGGCAGTTGCCAAAGCGGTAGAGGTACAATAAACTGGTGTTTTAAGTGGATTCTTCATCTGTGGTCTTCAGTTTTATCTTTCCTTTTGGTTCGTGCAGTGTTTGGGAGATGAAACTGTTAAATGAAGGAGGGATGATTGGGAGAAAATGAGATAAGGGTGGGGAGGGGATTAAGGGGTTTAGACAAGTGGATTTGGGTAAGTAACCACATTTCGGCATTAACTTGCTACCCACCCTCCCTCCCTTTCTGTTGGTGGATCGATGGGGATTGTGGTTATTTTATCAGTCAAGATAGGTGGAGAAGCAGGACAGGCTTGCCCTCTTCTATTCCCCCTCTGGTGTTTGGATGTTCATTTCAAGGATCTGGGGAAAGGAAAATGAACAGCTGGAGGATGCTTGCTAAATAGATAAGCAAGCAGAGGTAAGGATGCTGCTTATTTGGTTGGAAGGTAATTTAATGAATGCTGTATGAAGTGAGATGGGGACACTGCTTCATAAGTAAAGTAAGCAAGTAGAGGTATGAATGCTGCTTACTGGGTCAGGATAACTAAGGTCATGTCATCCTGAATTATTTGGTTGGATGGGTAATACAATAAATGGGTATGAAGTGAGTCTTGGATGCTGCTTCATAAGTAAAGTAAGTGAGCGGAGATATGAATGCTGCTTACTGGGGCAGGATGAGTAGGTACGCTCTCCTGACTATCATTACAAGGATGTTTATGCGGTGATTAAAATCAACTAAACTATGTTCAGTTGTAATTAATAAATTTTGGTGATCAAAGGTATGTTATGGAAGTTTAATAAAGGTCGTCAAATGTCATTCGGTGTGATGTGTTTTTTGAAGGGGACTGGGACAAAGAAGAATTACAAAAATAAATAAGATGAACTATCAAGAAATTTTACAGACTTATGAGAAAGAAATAGGAAAAAGAACTGGCAAAATAAGGGAAATAGAAACTAATAGAGAAAAGACATAAATGATGTTACATAGGCATTTTTTTCCTGAAAGGAAATAAAGAAAGATGTTTCCATTATTTAAGAAATGGATAGGCAAGAAGAATGGGCAGTGAAGCTGAAACAAATTTGGAAAAATTAGGCTTTAAAAAAATGATATAATAAAAGAAGTAGAGAGGGTGGTAAAAGAAGGTAAGAATTAGGTGGCATAACTTATGAATATTATAAGGAAATGATTAAAGATGAAAGAAGGTGTAATGAAAGAAAACGTTAGGTGGAGGGATCAAAATTATATAGAAAAAGGATGAAAGAAAATATATAAAGATGGAGGCCCATAACACTAGGGAATACTGACTAGAAAATATTTTTGAAAATATTACAAAAAGGATGGAGAAAGTATTGGATGAAATAATAGAAGAAGGGATGAAAGAAATATTAAAAGTAATGAAAGCAATAGTAGACACAATAAAAAATTAAAGAAAATAAAGATGTTAAGACTGACAGGATGTGACATAGTTAAAGCATTTGATAAAGTAAGCCATGAAGCAATGTGATGCATTTTATAGGCATATAGCATAGGGGAAATATATTAATGTAATAAAGAAGTGTTATATGAAAGATAAAAAATGATAGGTACGTTTTTTTTTTATGAAAAAAATATAAAAATGCGTGTGAAGAAAACTGGTGTAATGAAGTAATGAAAAGAAAAGAGGGACAGAATGGAAGAAAAAATATGACAAACAATGAAATTATAGAAGTTAAAAGTAAGTGAAGTCGATCCCCTGGATTTATTAATTTTCTGTGCAGGACTAGTGTAGTCCTGCACGGAAGTGGCTGCTTAGGAGCAGGATGGCAGTGTGCCATGCATATTAATGAAGGCATGCTACCTGTACTCCTAGGCATACACGGAGCATGTACGAGTGCAGGGGGTGTGTCTGAGAGCAGAGCACTCAGAATAAACATGCCCTCAAAGTAGAACAGCAGAAAGTGGAAATAAATGAGCGAGGCCACTCATAGGTGTCCGCATATCCTCACCAGCAGTCCCCCATGCATACAACAACAACAAGACATAAAGATGAAAAGAAGAAACCCCCGTATTGTTGTCTAAAGCTCTGAGTACAGCTAACCGTAGGTGCGCGGGTGTGCCCATTGCTCAGCCACGGTGAAAGCAGCCCAAACGGCTGAAGAGGATAACAAGGACGATATATGCAAATGAAGCATGTCAGCAATAGTGTAGTGGGCAGAGCGTTTGCCTAACGAGCAGCCATTCCCAGTTTGAGTCCCAGTGCAGCACAGACAATTTTACATGGCAAAGCATGGTATAAGCAATATTTGTAATACAAAACTGATTAAATAACATAATTTTTATGAACAGGAGTACTGCAGGAAATGCACATGTGAAGAGTCAGTATCATAATGAATAAGCCAGCAGTAAGCAGGCGTAAGCACAGATAAGCAGTAGTAAGCATATATAAGCACTAGTAAGCGTGTGAAAGTGCATTTGGATGGAGTTAAGCACTGCTGACACAGATTAAGCAAAGGACAAGATAAATGGGTGTAAGACACTGTGACCAGAAGTCAGCAGTGCTAACCTCTGTGCAAACCCGCTTACAACCACTTGAACGTGCCTTAAACACACTGTATCCAACGGCTGGTGTTCTGCCCAGCAACAAAAAAAACAGCTTCTACAAGGCTGGAACCAGGACCATGCACACCATGCACAAAATGATTTACCACTAAGCCATGCCAGATATGCAGAAATCTTATGTTGTCAGAAACATAACCCCAGTCCAGTCATGCAACAGTACAGAGAATGTATACCTACAGCAAGATGGGTGTGTGTGTGCAAATATATCACTATCTAAATGGATACAACATATCTATAGATATAGTCACATATATATACAAATATATAAATATCCAAAGATATATACATATATATATATATATATATATATATATGTAGATATATATATATATATATATATATATATATATATATATATATATGTATATATATACAAATATATGAACAGATATACATGCAAATGCCGACAACAACACATATATATATGTCAACATCTATATGTCCACATATGCACATCAAGTGACATATATGTACTCAGATATATGTCTCCGTAGGTATATACAGACATAGTTAGAAATATGTAAGCAAATATATATATCCACAGAGGTATATATGGCTAGACATCTGTAGATACCAATGGTAGATGAACTGTAACATATATGTCCACATGCACCATCAATGGGCCTGAGAGGCCCCAAGCAATATACGTCACGTATGAATTTGCATACCCCCTGCCCAGCCAAACACATCCACCCTGCAATACACTACCAAGCTCATTGTACTGTACATCTGTCATTGAACTAGGGAATTAAATTAGCCCTCTGTTATGTTTCACATGTCGACATCACACACCCTTCTCCCTCAGCCACTAGACGGATCGAGCAGTACAGGCCCATCCAACCCAGGCCATCCCCAACCCATACTTGCATAACCCACAGTTCCACTTCCCCCCACCCGCAGCACACACACACACAGCCACCATCCCTACCCTGGTTACCGGCTCATAGCTACCACACCACCACACATTGTCCCCAGCTGTTACCACTAAGCCATGCCTGATATGCAGAAATCTTATGTTGTCAGAAACATAACCCCATCCCGTATGATATCCCGACCCAAGTATCCTAGGTGTAGCACACGCCGTAGTCCATGCACATAGCCAGGGGTACCTATGTAACTCTGGGTGTAGACGAAGGTTGAATACCCAATGTTTGGGTTGTCTCACATGGGACGAATATAGGGTTACCACCTGTCCCACCTTGCAAGGGACAGTCCCTCTTTGGGCAGTTGTGTCCTGCATAAAAATTGAAAAACATGGCAAATGTCCTAAGATATTAGGACATACATATTTCCTATATTTTATATAATAGTTGCATAAAAAAGTTATTCTGTTTCTGAAACACCTAAGTGTTATAAGAAACAGAATAAGCAATTAAAATGCTACAAGAATAATCATTTATTTAGGCAAAAAAGTGAAGTTCTGTCATTTGTACTGGCTGTGGGTATGTTTTGCTTTGCAAAATCTGACGTTTGTACAAAAAATGTCCCACCTTGGGCATTTGAAAAGGTGGCAATCCTAGACGGATGTATTCCTGGTACTAACAATAGATTTCACGTGTGACTCTGTGTACACTAACGGATTTAGTTGTAGGTATCGCAAAGCATACGTGGCACACACAAGGTTGGCCGGTATGCACACGAAACACAGTATTCAGCAATACCAGTCAACATTATAGGATATGTAGCTAAATATGTAGAGGTATGTGTGTTTGTATATATACCCATAACTAAATAGATATATACATCTCCCTCTCTGTAGTACAAATGTATACATACACACACACATATATATATATATATATATATATATATATATATATATATATATATATGTATATATATATATATATATAAATACCCACATATAGATATATACATATGCAAACACCCATACATCCACATGTCGTTAGATATATATACATCAATATATATATATATATATATATATATATCTACATATATATATATATATATATATATATATTTATATATATATATATATATATATATATATATATATATATATATATATATATATAGTTTGTGTCTTTCTTCTTTTCCCGGTTAGTTTTACGTACCGGCTTGCCAAGCCTGATGCACAACCTTCAACGAAGGTACGCCCATTCATGCATGTCTCCACGCAGAAGATGCTCTAGCTGATCCTGAAACTCAAAATCCTGAAAACACAAAATGGACATACTGACGTCATTGTGGCTTTGCTATTGTTAGCCCTGAGGTGTTAGGTCATGCGTTGGGTTCAGGTAAGTGTGCGGTTGGTTTTATGTTAGGGTTAGGGGCGGTTTAAGTGAGTTAGGGTTAGGGCGCAGGTTAGGCATGTATGTAATAGTGGCAAATATTGGGGTTAGGGGCGGTTTAAGTGAGTTAGGGTTAGGGCACGGGTCAGGTGAGTGTGCGATAGTGACGGACCTTAGGGTTAGGGTTAGGGTCAGGGTCAGTTGGTAGATATTAGTGTCTTTATAGTGACATATTAGCATTATTTGTGTTTTCAGGATTTTGGGTTTTCGGGATTTTGAATTTTCAGGCTTTTGGTTTCAGGATTTTGATTTTCAGGCTTATAGTGTTTCAGGCTTCTGATAGGGAACCATATATATATATATATATATATATATATATATATATATATATATATATATATATATATGTGTGTGTGTGTGTGTGTGTGTGTGTGGGGGTGTGTGTGTGTGTGTGTGTGTGGATATACACAGATATATAGCTAGGATATGATACAGCACTTAAGAATGACATATGTTCACACGCCATGCCAATGGAGGTGAGGGGCCCAATCAACAAATGTGTAAAACGTAGCATGAACCCCCCCAGCCAGACAGGGGAAACATACAAACAAACACACAATGTAAACAATCGACTGCTCCCCATGCCACAGACAGGATACAACCGGAGAGGGGGGACAGTGAACCCGAGAAGTGTAATCTTGGAACAGAGACAGGAGCGTCCCTTGCAGGACACCCCAAAAATTGTCTTGTTATAGGAGGATGCCTGTGCGATAACCTTTCAAAGGGGAGCGTGTACATACAAGGGTGGGAAAGCCTGATGACCCATGGGTTGAGACAACGTATGAGATGGGTCCCATGAAGTGGAGAGTGGGCAGTGTGTAGTGGTGTGTTTAGACCCGACCTGCACCCAGAGTAAGGATGAGTGCTGTGGAGGAGGTGTGAGTGGGGGGAACTATGGGTATGTAATTATGGGTCTACGCTTGCAGGTGTTTGCTGGAGTGGTTTTATCTGGACTGCCCCAGGGATGTAAGCAATAGTGACATTGGCAGAGCCGCCACCCATCAAGCAGGCACTCCCACTATGGGTCCCATTGAAGCACAGTCTATTTTACATGGCAAAGTGAAGTATAACCAGATGTATTGTTGCAAATCCCACTAAATAACACCAAAGAACACATTGTCGAACAACCCATTGTAGGCATGTAAGCGAACAACTTGGCATCACAAGGTATTATTATTATCCCCACCCCCACCCAGGGGTGTGAGTGTCCAAACTTACCTCCAAATGCAGTGTATATATACAGCTGTTGCTGCAGAAGAAATGGCTACCTGTGGACCTTCCCGTCATCCTACCTGCACATCCCTGGACATTTCACTTACTATCTGTCCCTCTGTATGCCCCATTAACACCACTTACCTATCGACCCCTGTTTCATTACTACTACTGTTCACAGTCACAGGTAGGTGTCACCCTCTTCCCCAACTATATTGGCAGAATCTGGAACCCCCTACCCACATGTATTACCTAAGCTGTCCCACACAACACATGTAAATAACACATGCAGGAAACCCTCAAGCACACTTGGAGCAGCACATGCACACCATCTGGTGAATCCCCCCCCCAACTAACACTCCATACCCCTACACCAACTAGTGAAACCGACACCTCTTGTCCTGTCTGCATACAAATCCCAACATCCTGCATACCTTCCCTATTGCTCCACCACCAATCATACCAACAGCCTACTATACAGTTACAATGTTCCCCCCTCTACCGACCTACCTACTCCTTCACTATTCACTTCTACGCTAACACACAGGTATGGCATAACTAAACTTAACCTGAATACCTGAGTGTAACCTATCCAGAATTGTTAAGCTGGAATCACAGTTCCGGGGTAAGGAAACGTGGGTATTAAAATATGGTAGAAATTGGCAAATAAAGCAGAACAGCAGTAGTTTAGTAGGTAGAGCATCCGACCAAAGAGCAGGCATTTCTGGTTCGGGTCCCACTGTAAGACAGTCTATTTTACACAGCAAAACAAGTTATGAACAATATTTCTGTTGCAAGACCCACCAAATAGCTGAAATATATAAACTGCAGTACCGCAAGATATGCACGTGACGTATCAGTGTCAGACAGAATAAGGCACTAGTAGGCAGGCTGAAGCACAAATAAGCAGTAGTAAGCATATATAAGTACTAGTAAGTATGTTTAAGTGTGTTTGCATGGGGGTAAGCATTACCTACACAGAATAAGCAAAGTAGAAGCTAACTGAGTGTTAGAAACTGTAACCGAAGGTTAGCAGTGCTTAGCTCCACAAAAACCCATGCACACCCACGTACAACTGCTTTAATGTGCCGTAATAACTCTGAACCCAATGGCCCATGTTCTGCCCAGCAACAAAATAAACAGCTCCTGCAGGGTTCGAATCAAGGACCCAACACACCATAGACAAAGGGATTTACCTATAAGCCATGACAGACACAAATAAAGTAGATGTTGTCAGAAACATATCATCTAGTCCAGTCATGCAACAGCACAGAGAATGTAAACCTACAGCTAGATGGACATGTGTGTGCAAATATATTTCTAAATAAACGGATACAACATATCTATAGTTGTAGTCACATATAAATATATATATATATATATATATATATATATATATATATATATATATATATATATATATATATATATATATATATATATATATATATATATATATATATATATATATATATATATATATATATATATATATATATATATATATATATATATATATATATATATATATATATATATATATATATATATATATATATATATATATATATATATATATATATATATATATATATATATATATATATATATATATATATATATATATATATATATATATATATATATATATATATAATATATAAAAGAAATATCCAGAGATATACACATATATATATACAAATATATGCACAGATATACATGCAAATGCCAACAACTACACATATATATGTCAATATCTATATATCCACATATACGCAGCAAGTTACATGTACATATGCAGATATATGTCTCTGTAGGTACATACGGACATAGTTAGAAATATGTCAGCAAATATATATATATATATATATATATATATATATATATATATATATATATATATATACCACAGAGGTATATACGGCCAGACATCTGTAGATAGCAATGGCAGATTAACAGACACATATATGTCCACATGCACCGTGAATGGGCTTGAGGGGCCCCAAACAATATATGTCACGTACAAATTGGCATAACCCTGCCCAGCCAAACACGGCCACCCTGCAATACACTACCAAGCTCATTGTATTGTACATGTGTCATTGAAATAGGGATTTAAATTAGCACTCTGTAATGTTTCACATGTTGACATCACATCACCCTCTGCCCCACCCACTAGGCGGGCTGAGCAGCACAGGCCCATCCAACCAAGGGCATCCCCGACCCAGACATTCATTACCCACAGTTCCGTTTCCCCCTTCCCACTCCAGACACGCAGCCACCATCCCTATCCTGGTTACTGGCCCCTAGCTACCACACCACTACACATAGTGCCCCCTCCATAGCTTCCCCCTTGAGACCCATCCCTTATGTTGTCTTGACCCAAGTATCCTACATCTGCCACACGCTGTAGTCCATGTACATAGCCATGGGTACCTATGTAACTCTGGCTGTAGACGAAAGTTGTATACCCAATGTTCGGCCTGTCCCACATGGGACGAATGATTACCTGGTACTAACAATAGATTTCATCTGTGACTCTGTGCACACTAACAGATTTAGTTGTAGGTATCGCAAAACATATGTAGCACACAAGGATGATCGGTATTAACACGAAACACAGTACCCATTAATAACAGGCAACATTACAGGATATGTAGCTAAATAGGTAGAAGTATGTGTGTGTATATATACCCATAACTACATGGAGATATACCTCTCCCTCTCTGTAGTACAAATGTATACATACATAGACAGACATATATATAAATACCCACATATAGATATATACATATGCAGACACCCATGCATCCATATGTTGTTAGATATATTTACAGCAATATATATATATATATATATATATATATATATATATATATATATATATAGTCGTGCCAATGGGGGTGAGGGGCCCAATCAACAAACGTGTAACATGTAGCATCAACCCCCTCCCCCCAGCTAGACAGGTGAAACATACAAACACACAATAAAAGTAAACAAACCACTGCTTTCCAGATTACAGACAGGATACTACCAGTGGGAGAGACCCGCCAAGTCTAATTTTGAAACAAAGACCAGAATGTCCCTTGTGGGACAACCCAAAAATTCTATGGATATTTGGGTTTCCAGGCATTACACGGATGTCCAATGGCAGGGCACACATGTTCTTGGACTACAAGGTTGGGAAAGACTTATGATCCATGAGGCGAGACAACACACATGATGGATCCCGAGAAGTGGGGAGTTAGCAGTGTGTACTGGTGTGGCCAGACCAGACCTGCACCCAGAGTAAGGAAGAGTGCCGAAGAGGAAGTGCGGGTGGGGAACTATTGGTATGCAATTATGGGCCTAGGTGTGTAGGTGTTGGCTGAAGCAGTTCTATGTGAACCGCCCCAGGGATGTAAGCAATAGTGTGCATTAGGCAGACCTGACACCTAATGAGCAGCCATGCCCAGTATGAGTCCCACAGCAGCAATGTCTAGTTTACAGGGCAAAGGGCAGAATAACCAGATGTGTTGTTGCAAACCCACTAAATGACATCAAAGAACACATGGTCGCAACACCCCACTGTAGGCATGTAAGCCGAACTAATTGACATCACAAGGTATTATTGCTATCCTCACCCTCACCCAGGGGTGTGAGTGTCTAGACCTACTCCCAAATACAGGGTATATACACAGCTGTCTCTGGAGAAAAAATGGCTAGCTGTGGACCTTTCCATCAGCTGTCCTGCGCATCCCTGGACATGTCACCTACTATCAGCCCCTCTGTGTGGCCCAGTAACACCACTTTCCTATTGATCCCTGTTTCATTTGTAGTAATGTTCACAGTCACAAGTAGATGACACCCTCCACACACCTATATTGGCAGAATCTGGAACCCCCAACCCAGGTGTATTACTGCAGCTGTCCCAGACTACACATGTAAATAACACATGAAGGGAAAACCCAAGCACACTTGCATCACCACCTGCTCACCACCTGGTGAAGTCCACCACCCCCTAACTAACACTCCATACCCCTACACCAGCTACTGACACCTCCTGTCCTGCCTCGCATACATATCCCAACACCCTGCAAACCTGCACTACTTACTCCCCCACCAATCAGTCGAACAGCCTACTATGCAGTTAAAATGTCCCCCCCTCCACCTACCCGCCTACACCTTCACTATTCACATCTACTCTACAACACAGGTATGGCATAACTAAACCTTACCTGAATACCTGAGTGTAACCTATCCAGAACTGTTAAACTGGAATTCCACTTCACCTTACACTGACCTTTGTGAACAGTCATACCTGACATATACACCTGACTTAAGCATGTATAATACCAACATGAACATGAAGCAGCATGGGGGTATGTGGCAGCAAGTGGGAGTATGCCTGTTTGGGTGACGGTAAGCAATGCCCACACTGGTTAAACAATGTGGAGGCCAACCCAGTGTAAGATGCCATAACCGGAGGTCAGCAAGTCTGAGCCTCACGCACACCAGTGCATACCCACCTACACTTCCCCCGCAGTGCCTTAGGCATGCTGTAGCCCACAGCCCTCATCATGGCCTGTAACAACATAATCAGCACTCCCAGATTTCCTTCCTGCGCACTATAGTCCAAGTGAGTTACCACGAAGGCATGGCAGATACACAATCAGCCGCTGTTATCACAAACATATCATCTGGCACAGTCAATCAACAGTATAGGAAATGTATGTAAGTATGTACATTAATACCAGCAAACATGTGCACAGTGCTCAGTCACAATATTCTGAGCAGTCTATGAGTATCAATGAACAGTGCCTGTCCATGCATACTGTGAGAGCAGACGTCTTGTATAATACTGAAGATAGGAATGGAAAATGGGGCACACCGTCGAGGGGTGTTTCATCCGCGGAAGCGGTAGATGAGGCTGGTCTGGTGTGTGAGCAAACCACTGCTTCTCAATCCCCTGGCAGGATGCTACCAGTGGGATAAACAGTGTAGACCAGCAAAGTCTATTCATGACACAACAACAGGTCCGTCCCTGGCTGGATGAACCAGACTTTGCAGGTCACAATGATGTTTCCACCAGTATCTGAGGAGGATCAAGGGAAGACTCTAATGTATGCGGACTAAACGGATGAAGAGCCTGCAGAAGGTTGTATCGAGCCAGTAAAATGGAGGAGTACCAAGACGTGCAGAGAGGAAAATGTGTGGAGGTGTGGTATTGCAGGGCTAGCAATTGGAGAATGGATGGATGCTGTGTACGTGGAGCTCGGGGGACAGGGAAATGGAGCATGGGTATGACATTAAGGTAGAAATATGCAAATTAAGCAGAACCGCAATAGTCTAGTGGGCAGAGCATCTGCTAATGTGCACACATTCCCGGTTCGCGTCCCACTTCAGCACATTCTATTTTCCATGTGAAATCGGTATATCAACATCATTTTGCTGTATAACCTACTAAATGACATTTGCACTTGAACAGGAGTACTGCATTACACATAGACCCACTCACTATTCAAAGGACATGAGATGACACAGGTATGTATACATAGACAACCTTTAATGGTGCATTTTACAATAATGTATGCCATTACCTACAGCACATAGAGCTGGACTTATTAATCAGTGAGAAATGCAAGGCCCACACAGAAAAGTAGATGCAGACTGTGAGAATATATAACATACTATGCTGTCCAGGCCAAGCTCATCAATTTGTACAACTGTAGACAAAGGATTTGCCGTCAAGATAGGTAACAATAAACAATGACAGATGTAGTTCAGCAGCCGACAGTTATACCCTGTAGTCAAGGCCTAGGGGGACATTTATTATCTGTGATAATGTCTCTGTATCTGTCACATGTATGGACCCTGACCAACAAATGTCATGGGAGTCCACAATATGACTGGGATGATATCAGGAATGTTAGGAGTAAATAATGATAGGCCAGTACCGAACAACCCCTGACTGTATCACAACAGGACAAAGCCAGCCATATATGTGGAGAACAGAGGCAGGAACACAGGGCCATACTCGTAATATTGCTGTTACACACCCTGCAAATTGCTGGTGTTTCAGGATTTGTTGCAACATACCCTTATGCAGGAATAACACATCAGGAACACAACTGGAAGTAGCCATGTACTGATTGCACTCAACAGACAGACTGCCAGGGATATATCTAGGACAAGACCTGTGAGGTGCACAGGCAAAAGCAAACAGACAATCCACTGGCCATCATGTGCATAAGCCCACTGTTGAGAGCTATGCAGACAGACTGAATTCTATCCTAAACTACTATGTACATGCAAACACTGCAAGACCAGCAATATACAATGCACATAACAACACTACTCACCCTGTCTTTAGGTCTGGAACTTCTTAAGATTGTATAGTTGTCCAGTGTCTACAAGCCACACTGTAATAGCCACTTAACCTGCCGTCTGTAACACTGCTGCCCACATACAGGAAGGATGTCCCCCATACTGGAAAGGTGAAGGGTCACTGCCCACATGAGTAAGAAATGTATAGTACTGGGTTGCCATGACAATGGTTAACTGAATCACTACACAGCAGGCTGCACCCAGTCAGCAACTGTTGCACACTGATTGGTGCAGAGCCCATCACCTGATCATGTGCATCACCTACAAAAGCCATGCTGAAATCCATTCAAACCAACTCATTTGCTCTACTGGAGAGGGAGAGAGACAGAGCGAGAGAGTGAGAGAGAAAAAAAAAAAAACAAGATTTAGAAAATGAAACTCACACAGTGGGAAACAAATACCTACAAGCCACAACTGGGAAGGCATCACACCTGTCCAAAGAATAAAAGGTATGTAAAACATAACTGTATGTAATTTAATGTAGTATGTGGTATAGATTAATAGGATATATGATGTAGAAGGTTTGATATGTGCCATCTGTAGTTGTCCCTGTAATGATGTCCCACTGAACAACTGCTCTGGACAATACTGTCTGTCCCTGTAAGCAGTGGGACATACTCACCAACTGTGCAGATCAGCAATGAATGACTAAGTTGTCAGCCATAATATCTGTGTATGTTATGTTAGTGTGGACATTAGCTGGTGGTGGATGTACTGATGTCATGATAGACACATGGTTGTCAGACCACACCACTTGCAGGACAGTCATGTTAATGTGTACTGCGGCATGCACAAATGCCATAGGTGTGTAATAGGCATACCAGCAATCTCACACCATATTTACCACCCTAATGTTAGTCTGTGTTCACATGTGGCACCTGCATGTGTTGCAGCAAGGCAGAACAGTGCAGCAGTGAATGAAAGACAGTTACAGAATGTGGACCAGATGTCTGTTCGCATTCCACATATCTGTGTGATACAGAATGTGATAAGTATGTGTACAGATACACAGACACTCATATAGACATAGGTATATCAACAACGTACAACATATATCTACACATATATGTACATAGATGTATATTTATATACATATATATATAGTGGCACTGACAATGGCATGCAGGTGAAATAGTCTGTAACAGGTCAGCAAAGATAAGTGTCCCCACACAGATCATGGCTACAAACACATAGCACAAAGCATGGCACATACAGATAGCACAACGCTTGGTACACTACAACATATGTCCCAATGGTAGGTAAGCAGCTGACATAACAATTGCAGTCTGTTAATGGTTTGTTGTAGTTGATATGGTGGGGGGAGACAAATATGTGTATTAAGAACTATGGTAACCCTGCTGTATGGGTGGCTCAGACCTGCTTCCATCCTTATGTCTTCCAGGAAACATGTTGCATAGTCATCTTCCCACATGCAGTGCCGCTGAAACAGCGATCATTATTGACCACCTGGTATAGCACTACATACCGCTGTTTGGCCAGACAGCCCATGATCAGCAGGAGAGGATGACCTTGTGGAACGAGCTAGTCCACAAGGTCAATGATGTCAGACTGCATAACCGCAGCTATGAGGAGATCCGGCATCATTGCACCAACCTGCTTGTAGGCGTGCAGCTGCCGTAAGGGGGGACCACCTCACAACAGGGGGGACAACCTGCCCATCCACCCTGCACCTGTGTGGAGGAGCTTTTCAGCAGCCTTGTGGCACCTGTCCAACTGCAGCATCAATACCTGGCAGGGCATATCTTGGAGGTGGGTGCCAACGACGCACCAGCTGAGGAGCATGCAGGTAAGGCACCAGGACACATTGGTACCCCATTCGTGTGTATGCATCTGCATCTGTACAGGTACATCATGCAAAACTGAGATGTCATATACATAGTCTGCTGCTGTATAGTAGTAATAAACAGTTGTGTATAAGCTGTTATAGTGTGTAATTCTACTGTTGATGTAATGTTATGCTGCACTCACCTTTTATGAATGCCCCAGCTGTGGCCACTGACATCAGCTTTCTCACACTCCTATGTAGGTCCCTCCAGGATACCACCACAGCAGCAGCCCATAGCCGGTGAGTGTGGCTCATGTTCATGCATGATGATAAACTGAGCATGCAATAGCTATGGGATATCCCATGCACACATCTAACACGCCTACTCTTACTGCACGCTGTACTCATTCACATTTTGTTGCTGTGAAATGCACTGCATCACAGTAGAGACCATGCTGGGGTATGGGAAGAGTACAACAGACACATGCAAGATAACTAACAGCCTGACAATGTGCAATGTGTCCACAGGGATGTGAAGTGTGGCAGGACACATGGCCTTCAGTAGAGACATGTGTAAATCAACACCACCATGGCTGCAACTGCACACAATCAGGTAAACATTGCAGATGTAACCCTGACCACACAGCACTCGTGACAGGAGTGTGTGCACTTCAAGGGATGTGCACATGAGTAGATCTTGCAACCATGCAGAGGTCTGGGACATGTGTAGGGTACCCATTACAGCCATGGTAAGGTCCACTGGTTGTCAGTGCAATAGTCATGTACTGGTCATACATGCACTGCTGATGTTGTGATCTGTAACGCAGACATCAGGCATCCACAACTGATAACTGTTCATGTATCATCCCAGGTATGAGTTGCTACAACACATAGAGTCTGTGAGCATTGGAGCTGACATAACCGACACAGTACTACAGATGAATCAATGGTTTCTACACCTGCGAGGTATGGTGCACAGTACAAGGCAGGGTGCAAAACAGGTCCACAGTAACACCTTGTACATGGGTGCAGTGTTAACACAGGGAAGGGCCATCACCTACCAACAAAGCCCATGCCTCACACACATGTATACTGCCGCTAGCATGATGCCACTATAGTTGCACTCCATGCTGTTGAGCTCCATATGTAATGCATGTTGACAGAAGGGTAATCAAAGGACTGTGTGGACAAATGTAGTGCAAATATACATGTAGGAGTGTGGTGTGTGTGTGTGTGTGTGTGTGTGTGTGTGTGTGTGTCTCGGTTGTGTTCATAAGTGCAATCTAGTGGAGTGTGTGAGTGTGTGTGTGTGTGTGTGTGTGTGTTTGTGTCCATGCATGCACAGGCAATAGTGGGATTGACCACATGGTGATACTTTCCCTTGGGACTGTGCTGTACATGGAGTGAGACATGGGACACCAGGACAACCTGTCAGGTATGTGAACACAGGACAGCTGCATAACAAGGTCTGTAGCATGGAGCATGCATTGGGAAGTGCAGTACATACCAGGTATACACATCATATGTCCAGCAGCAGATAGGTAACTGGCTACCCACATATGCAGCACTACAAATGCAATGGGGAATTATCACAGCACATCAGTGAGTGTATCCAGGTAGTACTGTTGTCTGCATGATGGGTCGCTTGTGCAGCAGATGTGGCATGGATTGAACAAGACTGTAGTATGAGGCTCTGGTGTGTGACATATGTAGTGAATGTAGCATCCCCAACCATATAGGGGCCTCATACACCATTACTGCCCATACACAGGTAATACAGGGTGACAGCAGTGACGCCATGTACAACCTACTACACCCAAGTCAGGGAGGCGATGGAGTAACAGGTCAGGTGTTGTAACCACACGTGTAGGCATGGAGAGGAATGATATGTTAATGGGCTGTAGTGATGCGTGTATATTAGCAAGTGCCATGCAGGATGTGGAAAATATGTAACTGACTGTGGGACTGTCTGTAAACTCAGGGAAAGTGAGGTAGTAAGGTGGCCATCAGTGCGAGTGTGTTTGAGTGTGTGTACTGTTATGCAATGCTGCACAGGTCTTAATGTGTGTATTTGTTTCCCCCACAGGTGGTGAGGTGGGTCAAGGCCCCTCCTGCATGCAAACTGAGGTAGCTGTCCCTACAGACACCAATGATGATGAAGGTATAGGTGAGGCACAGCTAGGGTTGTCAGAGGCTGACACTGCACCAACATGTGTCATCACCCTCCTAGCCACCCCAAGCCCACACACAGTTACAGTACCCCTACAAACCCCATCACATGTGGCCATAACAGAGGGACAGTTGGCGCTTGGTGACAATGACCAGGAAAGTGCGGTGTCCATGTCAGCTGTGTCCAGTCACAGTCGGCATAGCCAGGCTGTCAGTAAGGCCACCACATAGGCAGATGTAGAGTGGTGCTCATGATAGGACTGCAGGTCATCATGCCCCTGGTAGAGGTGCCACAACTCGTACCACCAGGATCATGTTACATGCCATAATGGAGGCACAGGCATGTATGGAAATGCACACCAGACAGCTCCTGAGGCTGCAGAGGTCTGTTTTCGCAGCTGTAAGTAGCAACCTCCATGAACTCGCTGGTGCCTTCCATGAATATACCAAGGTCATGGATAGACCGTGGGATGAGATGGTTGGCCTCCTCGACCATGGTATTTCTGTGCTAGAATGTGTGGTGGAAGTGGTGTGATGGCTGCATGGATGTAGGCTGGAAACACCAGCAGCTGACGGTCAGTGCGGACGTGCCAGGATGCACAGCCTGGTCCCATAGTGGCAGAACCAGCCCAGCACACCACAGGTGCTGCTGTCCACACCACAACACAGCAAGCCTCATGCACATGGCCCTGGCCAGTCCCAGGCAGGACATAGTTCCAGCCGACATATGCCATCCTCAGGGGAGAGTAGCACCTCAAGGTCTGTACCTGCATGTGCCCATGGAACCCCTGGCAGGTGCAGTCAGCGTGTTTGTGGCCGGAGGCAGTGAACTGCACACCCTGCCAGGTATGGTCTGCAGCTGTCCAACATCACCAGTATAGGGCAGCCACATGGTGGAACTGTGTGCATGCGTACCCACACAGTATGCAACCACACCTAGGGCGACCCCATACCGACATACACCACATCACCACGCCCCAATCAAGGAACCAGACCCCTCACCCACACACATGGTGACACATGTTTAGACCACCCTCGGCCTCTGGCACACCTGCAACACACCATGTGCATATGATGATACCTGTGCCACATCCCTGTCATCCATAACATCGATGCAGGGACAGGCTAACATGGTGCTTATGCACACAGTGACTGTAATGGAGTGCCGCAACATACCACAGTGTTGAATGTAGTCAGGGTAATGTGTACTGCATACATGTCAGGTAGTGTAGCCATGCAGTTAAGATGACTTTCACACACCCTGTGCATATAATGATACCTGTGCCACATCCCTGTCATCCATAAAATTGATGCAGTGACAGGCTAACATGGTTCTGATGCACACGGTGACTGTGATAGAGTGCCGCAATGTACTGCAGTGTAGAATGTAATCAGGGGTAATGTGTAGTGCATACATGTTAGGTAGTGTAGCCATGCAGCTAAGATGACTTTCACACACCCTGTGTATATGATGATACCTGTGCCACATCCCTGTCATCCATAACATTGATGCAGGAACTGGCTAACATGATTCTGATGCACATGGTGACTGTAATGGAGTGCCGCAATGTATTGCAGTGTAGAATGTAATCAGGGGTAATGTGTACTGCATACATGTCAGGTAGAGTAGCCATGCAGCTATGATGCATTTCAGCTGTTGTTAACACCAATTGATATCCCCATACTGTCATCCATTTGTGTTGTATGTATACATTTGTCAGCAGGAGGATGGTCAGCAGTCATATTCCACAACGTTATGTCAGTGTGGTGACACCATGGCCGTGACATATGTGGTGTACAGTTGCACACATGCTCAGGTATGTATAACAGTTATTGGCTGTGCAAACCTGAATGGTGGCCTGCTGGTACAGGTATAATCTGCACCCTTATGTCAACCCATCTACATACACACACATCCTTACTTGGCGACACTGTGTCTAGACCCCAACCCGGGTATGTAGTGATACTGAACTGTGTGGCTGTCATTGCACACACGACACCATCTGCAGGGTGATGTGTGTACCAGGTCACGTGCTACATGCAGACAATCCACAGACATGTGCAGTATGGTAATATGGGACATAATGTTTGTATATGGAGAATACATAATGTGTCATACCATCATATACACATTGACTGACACATAACAGGTAGACACCCATCTTAGAGAACTGGTTGTATAGTTGCTAACTAACTAGTCCATGTGACCAATGTGTTACAGGTAGGCTGCACACAGCACATGTGTAACTGGGCTGTATCCTGTTATCTGTTACCTGTATGGGTGACGGTGATATTGGCTACCTAAGAGTGGTACGTGGGCCATATACCAGGTGTACCATGGTGTAAAGACAATGTACACAACACCCACATCCTCCACTGGATATTGTACACACTAGAACCCATCTTGATTCTCTGACATACCCACTATCACACATTGGCCACAATGCAAAAACAACCCATTGCATATCCCAACAGTGATACCACAGGGATATGCATGTGATGCACATGCCACAGGCATAGTAGGGTGTTGCATTGCATTGCCACACCTATGGGCGAGAACAACAATATCCATACTACTGTGTGGCAATGTGTATCGTAATAGGAGTATGTGGACTTGGAATGGTGTACCCTACAGATATGCACACATACACACATGTGGCAGACCTCAATGGGATTCCCTTGCCTACTGACCCATTGCTACAACACTGTTGGGCTGGTACTACAAGGCACATGTAGCTGTTAGGGAGAGGAGTGTAACAGACTACATTTTACATTACTGGGGTTGAGAGGCACTACACACTATATGAGTTGTACAAATAGGCATCTCCCTCAGCCAAACATGTCCACCCTGCAATACACTACCAAGTGTTGGTGATCCCATAACCAGGAACAGTGACAACATGGGCACATGATGTTACCAGTACTGCATCCCACCTGTATGATATCAGGCTGGTATTGGTAACATATCATGCAGTACAGTCTGGCTCCCATGGGTAAGGTATTATGTGGAAGCCTCCAACATTACCAGGCTTCAGATACACAGCCACAGATATGCAGATACAGATATACATATATATATTTATATATATATATATATATATATATATATATATATATATATATATATATACATATACATGTGACTACACATGTACAGTATGATACATATGTGGTAGGTGCACACAATATGGAACAGACACTATGCCTAAAGTTGACTTCTGAGTGACTGGACACTGTATATGCCACCCATACAAATGACAATCATTGCCTGTAACATACACCCACAGAGAGGTCATAGGTAAAACAACACCCACCGATTTGCAGACATGGGAACCTTTCATTGTGCACTATTACAGGTCTACATGCAATGCCATATAGCTGTTCAGACACTGACAACTATATCAATGGAGTGATGCTACAGTGGACCAGTTGCAGTCATACAGTAAGCTGGAAAGGTTCACAGCTGTTGCTGTCCAGGCCAAGCCATTCACATTGTACACTAGGAAAGACACACTGGGCTACAGGATACCTAACAATCAACAGTATGTACTCCAGCTGTGTAGTTCAGCATCCTCTATCTACACACTGTACAAACACAGTAGCTGGTATAGACATCATATGACCACATGGATTGTAACTGCTACATAACATGGCATGACTGACACCATCACAAGCACACCAACATACAGAACAGTTTGTATGGCAGGGGGCAGTAGTCCTGCAGTACCCAGATCCATGCCAGTAATGTGTATATAGGTAAATTATATTGTACTGTACATCCAGATACCTTAAGGCAGCTCAGCCCTGATACCCCCACATTCTGTAGCAGCCTAGGTAATTTCTGGTGCTCCTCCCAAGACTCAGTAATACAGGGCCATATACCACTGTTACATACACTGGACTCTGCAGTGCATGAGGGCACACATGTATTGTGTAGATGGCACTGACACATATATGCCCCCAGCCCCGCCATATGTTTGGGGGTTACAATGGCAGTGGACTGATGGCAAACATGGCAGTGTGTTATACTCCCAGCCCACTACGGATCAACCACCGACATCATGACATATGTGCAAAGCTTGGTATGTAGGTGATGGACAGAGGCTGTAATACAGGCACACATGTGGGCAACTGTTGCCACACACTACGCAAGGTGCAGGTGTTACAGGATAGTCAGTAACATACCCTTAGTCAGGGAAGTGATGGTAGAGGCGGTCATGGATGTAGCCATGTACTGGTAACACGCAACACACACACTACCAGTGTATTATCTGACACAAGACCTGTGTGGTGGACATACAAGACATGATAGGCACAGCTTCAGCCAGCATAAGGGTAGGCCCACAGTTGTGTGGTATGCAGATGGACTGCATTCCATGGCAAACTAGTAAGTACACCCACACCCTGTAACACCAGTACTGTACAAATATAGCACAACTCCACTGGCAGTCTGTCTGTACTTCCTGATCCTCCTCCAAATATGTGGCTGCCCTGAGTGTGCCAGTTCTCTAGTATGGGGTATTGCTACATGCTGTCAGTAGCATTGCTGCCCACACACAGGATGGATGCCCATCACACAGGAGATGTAATGGGACCACAGACACATGATGTGGTAATCTATAGTGGGTGTTTGCCATGACAGTGATAATTGGGTGTAGTACACAAGTGTAATCATATATCTGGCTATCTGGATATGTATATGTACATATATTCCCACCATATGTCATGGACATGAAGTGTAGGCCAACCCCAGCCCGTATTTTCCCAATGTCATAGTTGCAGAGGATGTCAGGTATGTATAGCAGGTATACTAGTAGAATATTGCTACTGGCATTGGGATTGTCTTCACAGACATGGTGTGTGTGGGTGGTCTCATCTGCTCATAACATGTGTGCCATTGGTTACTGAATGACATCCAAAGGACATCAGTATACAGTACCGCTGCTAGCACATAATACTGATGTGGACTGCAGCAGAGATATTTGCCAATATATGTGGAGGGTCTGACATAGTCTGTGCAGTCCAGAGATATACACATAAGCCCTTAGTGCTACACATGTGTACCATGCCTGACAATTTGGATGTAGATGGCCATGTAAATGGGTATGACACATAACACTGGTATATGATATCCATCATAGGTCATGCATTCACACACCCCTGCCTGGCCTGTAACGGTATGACTGCTGGTACAGGGGTGCCATGGCCACATACTACACAATAGGTATTGACATACATCTGCATTGCATCCCACTGTCCTGTCTGACATACATGACTGTTAGGGGAGGTCCGGCAGTGGGACATCTGACTAGTATCTGCACATGACATCCCACTGGGTTAGTACACTCAGCTGCTAGGCATGTCACAATGCACTGTGCAGGCTGCAGGCAGACTGGCTCAACACTGGCCTACACCTCCCAAGGGAGAATGCGCATGTACCAGCATGTAAATCAGGCTCAACAGGCATGTCACAGCACAGGGTAAGATACACCTGTGTGACAGTGCATATCCACTACCTATGTGAACACAGCCACAGCCACATATGTTTAGCTAGCATGGTATTACAGTACATGGTCTATGTGTTCGACACCATCCTCATATATGCCACTCACAGATTGACCCTACATATACTGGCCTGCTACACAGTTTGGTCTGGCGGCTGTCTGTGGTATGGGACACTTGTGTTTATGGCCCTACAAACATGTATTCCACTACAGTACCATACAGTGGAGCAGCATGTAACACCTGATAGTAGGGAACTAGAACAATGTCATCTATCACAGTCTGTACACATGTTAAGGTACATATCAGCACTGCACACACTGTCAACATTCACCATAGGTACACAGACCTCAGTACTGTACGAACATCCACAGAATGTGCAGGTAATGTCATGTAATGTAACCCCTACTGTACATAACATGTGTAGCAGTCAGATATATCAGTGGCTTGTTCTCAGATATGATGCCATAAACTATGGTGTACAGCACATATGCACCACTTCATGCACAACATATGTGCAAAGGTTGACAGAGGTGTGGTTGGGAACACATATACAGGGCCAATATTGACATGTTGCTGTGATAACCACATATATTTACTGTTGTTACAGGGTTATTGCAACATATGTCCTTTGAGGATATGATTTCTGTGACTACCACAGATTTCTCCATCTACTGACTGCAATCCTCACACTATCTTCAGCGGTCGACAGCTAGATTCTCCGTGGGTGACACATGCAACCATGCACACAACACTGCCCAGGCTGCAGATGAAGATTCCCAATAAATATGGAACTGACATGGCAGGTATTGAGACATGTACAACAGCCATATCCACACAAACACTGTGAAAGCAACATTTCTCCAAATGCAGTATAGCGGCACTTACAGTCTGTAGTCAGGTCAGGCACATCCACCTCCTGTTTGTTGCACTGTTTCCACAGTGTATGTTATTAGAGGTACACCGCTATCCATCTGAGATGCTCTTTGCGACATGACAGATCTAGTTCCTGCTCACAGTGGGTAAAAAGGGCCAACACCACCATGATGTTCCTAGGTATTGGAGTGTGTTTCCATACAATTGGCTATGGGAATGTTACCACAGCTGCTTCACATGCAATCAGCTAGGGGAGGGCTGCAATTCATGCAGAGGCCATCAGCTGATCATGAGCATTATTTACATTACACATGTTGCTGCCTAAGCAAACCAGGTGTAGGTCTCCACATCCACCTGAGATGGGGTGGGGGATGCAGACAGAGGCAAATACATGTCAGGGAGGGGTGGGAGGGTTAAACTGAAGCATGTTTCTTTCACACACCTACCAGCACAGGGTATCAAACCCCTAACAGCTATGTAGTGCTAGCACATTTTGCTGCAATTATTGGATGCACCACATGGGTTACCTGTTGTGGAGCACTCAGAACATATATGTGATGGTGAGTGACATTTGCAACAGGGATACAGTAGCTGTATGGTAAGTGACATATACATGCCTGTTGGCATGAACAGGTGCCGGCATCAACACAGCCACACTCTCACAATGACACACACACATTGACACACATGGCAGGGCCAGGTGTGCAACTCATCAGTTGTGAGATTGCCACATCACATCACTGTGCAGGTATCCCATGCATCACACAGGTCATATAGGGGCTATACGGGCGAAGGGTATGGGAAGGTGTCTGACATCAGACAGCATGCTACAGTATGCCCATGGGGTTTGTAGGGAGTGTGGATGTGAACATCTGCAGCATGCAACACACACACAAACACAGAGGGTGCCAGTACTGACATGCATGGGTGCATGTTTGCACAGATGTGTGGTGCTTGACTGCGCCAGACAGCTGTCCAAGGCTAGGCAATGGGTGTACCTTGGCATCAGGCCACATGACAATGGTCTGTATTGTGGCTCAGGGATGTAGTGTATACATTTGCCCACTTAGGCAGGTATTGTGTCCCCCATCTGTTTGCCTGGGTGACTACTGTGTGTGGGCAATGTTGTGCATCGCTTGCCATGTCTGTGTTCCTTCGTCCATGACATGGATGGCATCTGGGATGTGCACACCTCCCACGTGCATGTACAGTGACATGTGGCACTGTACCTGGGGTGTCCGGCCCATGTTGTGAACACAGATTATCATCACATGTGCCAGTCCTGCCCACCTGTGACTGGAGCTGGTAATGGCCAGCAGCTTTACCCTGCACCTACATGGAGTCCATGCTATCTGCATTCTTTGGTGTCAGTGGCATTTGTCCATACGGGCATGTTGTCAGGCATGGTATGTCCGTTGTGGGTCACATGTGATGGCACCACAGGTGGTGCAGGTGTCCATGCTGGACAATATGTGCATATTGGAATGATGGACTGGGTGTCATGCTCTCTGTGGCCCACCTCTATCTCTCCATAGTTACTATCAGTGGCCAATATGCAGTGTACTACCCACATATTGGCTGTTACCTAGGCATGTGTGTGTGTATGACACATGAGGTGAGAGTGTGCTCTGGGTAATACTGGGGTTGCTAACTGTAATTGCCTGGCCTTGATGTTACATGTCTGGGTATGGCTCTGCACCCCGGCCTCACAGCTATATCCCATGTATTATCCCTGTACAGTGGACATTGTGATATATAGTATGGCCACCATATAAGAGATATGCAAAATCTACTCCACATTGGCCACAGGTGTCACACAGTCACAACCACCTCTACACAAGATGCGGGTTACAAACACACACTGTCTCTCACACACACACATGCCTGTCATGTTTGGGAGTAGAACCCCTACCTAACTAGTATATTACACTACAGCACTACTCAGTTATAGCATGCACCACAGATATTACTGGAGTAGTCCTTGCCCAAAAGTGTATTTTACAGTAACTGACATCAGCAGGATTGCCAAAGTAGGGCATTTGAAATGACAGTGAGAGACTAGCCTAAAATGCATTGCTCCCTACACAGACAGTGACACACACAATACATCAGGAACTGCCATGTGTGGAGATGGAACGCAACCACTCTTCTAATTCACAATACAGCAGTATGCAGTTACAGGACATATTACAGTGATTACTGGTCTACAACCTTCCCAGAGGTGTATTTCTAGGTGCATGACATCGGCAGCTTTGCCAAAGGTGGGTATGTGAAATGTGAGGGGTGTGAGTATCCTAAAAAGAAATTGCTCTCTGTACAGTCAGACATGCACACAAACACAGACACACACTCACAGTTGCCAGGTTTGGGGTTGGAATTCCTACCTAACTAGTTTATCACACTACAGCAGTGCACAGTTACAGGATGAGCTACAGAGTTTACAGGGCTGCAGTCTTCCCAGGGGTGTATTTCTAGGTGGGTGACATCAGCAGCCTTGCCAAAGTTGGGTATGTGAAATGTAAGGGGTGTGAGTACCCTAAAAGCATTGCTCTCTACACAGGCAGACATGCACGCATACACACACAGTCGGCAGGTTGGGGGCTAGAACTCCCAAATAACTCCTTAATGACACCATGGCCATACGATGTTATGGGATGTACTATGGAGATTACTGGGCTACGATCATCTCAGAGGTGTGATTCAAGTTGCGTGACATCAGCAGCCTTGCCAAAGGTAGGTATTTGACTTGTAAGTGGTGTGAGTAGCCCAAAAAGCATTGCTGTCTACACAGTCAGTGTCAGACAGACATGCACACATACA
>NC_056739.1:1765477274-1765624774 GCF_019279795.1 Protopterus annectens
CCAGCTAGGCCGTCGAGACATACAGACACACAATAAAAGTAAACACACCACTGCTTCCCAGACCACCGGCAGGATACTATCAGTGGGAGAGACCTGCCAGGTCTAATCTTGAAACATAGACATCGATGTCCCTTGTGGGACACCAGAAATTAATGATCATTGGAGGCAGTCCCGGTAATGGCTCATCAAACCAGGCTGTAGATGTACATGGACCAGTAGGTTGTGCAAGCCTGATAACCCATGGGTCGACACAACTTATGACATGTGTCCCGACACGGGGAGAGTGGGCAGTGTGTAGTGGTGTGTTTATACC
This sequence comes from Protopterus annectens, assembly GCF_019279795.1. Taxonomy (NCBI): domain Eukaryota; kingdom Metazoa; phylum Chordata; order Ceratodontiformes; family Protopteridae; genus Protopterus; species Protopterus annectens. The sequence continues at coordinate 1,765,477,588 of NC_056739.1, forward strand.
CCACCTGCACCCACAGTAAGGATGAGTGCTGTAGAGGAGTGGCAGGTGGGGGAACTATGGATATGCAATTATGGGCTTAGGCGTGCAGGTATTGGGTGGCACAGTCATATTACGACCACCCCGGGGATGTAAGTAATATTTCCAAATGGGCATAGCTGACGCCCATACCTTTCAACCCCTAAAAGCAAATCCACTGGACAGGGCATAAACCACTGGGGGAACAAATGGGGACCATCCTCTGAACTGTCCCTGATTTCCAGGGGTGTCCCTGATTTCTACTCAATTTCTAACTCTGTCCAACTTAATCCCTCCTAAAACTAGTGACTTTTTGAGGAAAGGTGGTGAATTGCACGTAATGAATAATGACAACAATTAAGAGTTATAAACATAATTTACCTCAGAAAATGTGTATGAATTCATATGCACTGAGTCTGTCAATGTGTCAGGTTAATATCACCAATAATTTAAATGTGTCCCTGATGTTGTTATGACGTGTCCCTGATTCAGTTGGTATTTTTCCCCAATTGTATGAGAGGTCTGATAGGGACTGAAAGCACAAAAAAAAAGAAATGATCTGCTTTTACTGTATTTGTGTTTCTTCCTACTTTATTTTGCTTTTGCATCATCTTAATAGTACTCAATTGTATTTATTACTGCATGGTGTAACTCATTCTAAGCCTTTTAGTTTAAGCACTTGGGCTTCAAAACAGTTGTTTTACATTAAGGAGGTTTGTGGTCAGCACTGTAGTGGCAGAACAGGTAGCTTACATCCTTCTAAGTTGGGAACTGCTGATTGAGGGCTCAGTGTCTGTTATTCTAAAAGTGTATTAATTCTGGTTTAAGCACTTGGGCTTCAGGCCAGTTATTTTACATTAAGAGGGTTCGTGGTCTGCACTCTTGTGGGAGGAGAGGCTGGACTCTGCCCTTCTGAGCTGGGAATTTCTGGTTAAAGGCTCATAGTGCCTGCATATTTGAACTGCTTCTTACTGAAATTGGTACATCTTGTTTGCTGTAGCATAGACTAGATCCAGGCCTGCTGAATCCAGCTTTGTTTGTATAACTTGAGCACTAATCCAGGCATTCTTTAAAGTATTCAATTGTATTTATTACTGCTTGTTAGTAACTTGATTAAAGTGTAGCTATCATTCTAAGTCTTTTGGATTAAGCACTAGGGCTTCAGACCAGTTGTTTTACATTAGGAAGATTTGTGGCCTGCACTGTTGTGGCAGGACAGGTAGTTTACATCCTTCTAAGTTGGGAACTGCTGATTGAGGGCTCAGTGTCTGTTATTCAAAAAGTGTAATAGTTCTGGTTTAAGCACTTGGGCTTCAGGACAGTTTTTTACATTAAGAAGGTTCGTGGTCTGCACTCTTGTGGGAGGAGAGGCTGGACTCTGCCCTTCTGAGCTGGGAATTTCTGGTTAAAGGCTTATAGTGCCTGCATATTTGAACTGTTTCTTACTGAAATTGGTACACCTTGCTTGCTGTAGCATAGACTAGATACAGGCCTGCTGAATCTAGCTTTGTTTGTATGCATGTTGTTTGTTTGCTTGTTATTTCCCTGAAACGCTAATTCCACCTATAACGTGGCTTTTCAGTGCTTCTGTGGATCCCTAGTGATATCTACATTGCTTACTGTACTTATTTCCTTGTTTCACTTGAAAGAAAGTTACTGTTTGTTGTTATTTTCATTTAAGTTACCTGTAACACATTGCATTTAAGTTACCTGGCACTTGCTCACTAAAGCAATTATATGTCAGCACTAAAAAATTAAAAGCACTACACCCTCACAAACTCCCCTTGAATACCTTGTTCCCCATTGGCCCTTTTTTTCAATTATAAAAGAATTCCCAATACTATTCTAGCATGTCCAAAGGTCAGTTGTCAATCTCCTCTCCAGTCCAGCTGGTGAATCTGGGAATCTTGAGGCAATGTTACAACTGCCTCATGTACACAGACAACCCTCTCCTCCTCCCAACAAATTCCAACACATGTGAGAGATGCAACCATATAGCCAAACTGGAGGCTAAGCTCTCTCAACTCAGTACTGGCGTAACCAGTCAGGAGGAGAAGGAAACCACACTCACTACAATTCCAGTCTCACATAGACCTACCATGACAGCAAACCAAACACATAAACACACAAAAACATACTCGGAGGTTCTAAATAAAAATCTGCCTAAGCAGCAGAGACCTCCAAAGCAGACACCCAAGCAACCGCTACCCCAAAACAAAACAAGTGCAACACATAGCTCACAAAGCCAGTGTGCCGAACAGTCACAGCCCTTGAGGCTAAACAACACACATGATACACTTGTAATAGGTGACTCTATCATCAGGCACACTGACGTCCCGCTCACCAGGCTGAAGAAGGAGAAGGTCACGGTGAGCTGCCTATCGGGTGCTAGGATCCGCCACATAACACAAGCACTCAGGCCACTCCAAGGCAAGTACAAATATGACTCGGTCATTATCCATGCTGGTGTGAAGGACCTGAGACGTACCTCCCTGGACTACATGAAAAGAGACATAGAGGAGCTCTCTGAGCATGTAGCACAGGCCGGTATGACCCTGACCTTGAGTAGCATCTTACCCTCACCAAGAATGATGCCACAATATGAAGACAAGATGATCAATTTCAACAATTGGTTTAAATATTGGTGTCATTCAAAGGGGATCCAATGCCTGTCAGCCTGGGATGACATGCTCGACAAGCCACGATGCTTCGCTAGGGATGGCTTGCATATGTCACCCCTGGGCTTTCGGATATTGGAAAAGGCTCTTGCTTCCCCCATAGCCTTTTTTAGGCAAGGCTCAAAAGACAAACCCACCTCCATAGGTATCACAAGGGATAAGAAACTAAGAGTAATGCTACTCAATGCCAGAAGTCTAAACCTCAAGATGCATGCACTCAAAACTCTCCTTAGCATGGAGAACATCGATATCTGTGCAGTAACAGAAACCTGGTTCAAGGCTCCGGAGAGCACCCCAGCACTACCAGGTTATACCTCATACCATACTTTTCAGCCCCAAAACTTGGACTGAACCACAAAAAGAGGGGGAGTATCAATATTTGTCAAAGATACCCACACCTCCAGGTTGGTGGCACAGCACGAAGCATCAGAGACTATCCATGTGCAACTAACAGTGGGTAAAACTGCCTTCCAGTTTATAGCCTGCTACAGACCACCCTCCCAAACCCAGGAACCCCACTCGGCCTTCCTGAGAACACTGGAAAATATGAAGGTCTCTCCAAACACCATTATATTAGGTGACTTCAAATACCCAAACATAGACTGGGAGCATTACTCTAGCTCCAACACCCTAGCCCAAAGGTTCCTAGAATTTATAAACTCAAATGCTATGGAACAGCTTGTTACCACTCCCACAAGAGGGGAAAATATACTGGACCTGATCATCACCAACATGGGGACTCTATGCTCCAGACCAGAAGTGTATCCCTCACTGGTAAGATCAGACCATAAACTAATCTCACTGGATATTCACATCCTGACCCCAACCCCTGCCCAGAAAACCACAGTAAAAAACTTCTCTAAAGCAAATTTCACACTCCTCCAAACTGAGGTGGAATCCTTCAAAGCCCCTGAGCCTGTGGAAAATACGTCCCAGACCGCAGAATCCTTTATAAACAAATTCTATGAACACCTTCAGGAATGCATGGATCATGCAATCCCAAATAAAACCAAGACCCAATCCTCCAAAGGCAGAAGTCCTGTCTGGTGGACCCCAGCTATAAACAAACTATACAATAGAAGGAGGAAGCTACTACACGATAGAGCAAAATCACAAAAAGGGAAGCCATCTCTGATCAGGATTAGCAAAAAACTACGGGCACTCATAAAATCATATAAGGCCAGCTTCGAGAGAAAAATTGCACAGGACACTAAGGATAATCACAAGGCTTTCTTTAGTTATGTTAGGAACCTGGGTGGGAATTCCCAGATATGCTCAGAATTACACCAATATGACAAAAAATACATCGAACCCACAGACATCGCCAACATCCTAGCTGACAGGTTCAGCGCAACCCCCCCCCCCCACCAAAAGGGCAAATATCTATCCCAGCAGAGTGCTGCCCCCTGACATCTGAGATGCTCAGGTAAGAGCCGCCCTCTCCAAAGCAAAAAACACAGCATCAATGGGACCAGACAGTGTCCCGGGCTGCGTCCTACATGAACTCCAAGAAGAGCTAAACCCAAACATAAAAGTACTGTTCAGTCTCAGCCTTACTACAGGATATGTACCCAAAGAGTGGTGTACAGCAACAGTGGTCCCTCTCTACAAAGGTGGTGCCTCAATGGATCCTGGAAACTATTGTGCCATAAGCCTGACTAGCTTGGTCTGCAAAGCTATGGAAAGGATCATCATGGACCTCATAAATAAAGATATTGGGGACCTAGAGACACTGGCTCCTACCCAGTTCGGCTTTGTTAAGGGCAGATCCTGCCTCTTAAACCTGGTCGATTTCTTTGAAACAGTCACCAAGGCCATTGACGAGGGGAAGGTGGTCCACACAGCCTACCTGGACCTCACAAAATCCTTCCATATACAATACCCCACTCGGGCATTATAGATATGCTCACCAGCTTAAATATAAACCCCTATGTCACTAGATGGGTTGCAAACTGGTTCAAGGATAGAACCCACATGGTTAGAATTGCTGGAGCCATGTCAGACTCCAAACCAGTTACAAGTGGCATCCCACAAGGCTCAGTCCTGGGACCTCTCTTGTTCGGTATATATTTCTCGTAGGTACAGGCCAACACGGAAGGACTGTGGCTGACCAAGTTCACAGATGACTGCAAACTGGGCACTATAATCGACTCTCCAGCCGACACAAGCATCCTCCAAAAGGGCCTCATAGAAACAGACAACTGGTGCCAGAGCCATGGCCTCAAGCTAAATGCCAAAAAGTGTAAAGTCATCCCCTTTGGCAAAAACAAATTGCCCACAAATTACCACATAGGTGGTAATCTATTAAGTACAGAAGAAGTAATTAGGGACCTGGGGACCATAGTTGATATCAATCTCTCATTTGACAACCACGTGGCCAAAGTTGTTAAAAAAACATTTTATATAGCCCACCTAATCATGAAGAGATTCACATCTAGATCAGGGGAGGCCATCATGCCTCTTTACTCATCCCTCATCACACCCATAATTGAGTACAATGCCCCTTTTGGGATGTACCTTACCAGACATCTGCAGCAACTGGAGAGACCCCAAAAGTACCTCACGAAGAGGATCAAAGGGCTCAAACAGATGCCATATGCTGCCCGGTTAAAGAAACTCCAGCTCTACTCAGTGGCATACCGCCTGCTCAGAGGCGATCTGTGCCTGACGTATAAAGCCATGTCCAACCCGAAATTAATGGACATACTGCACCTCAGAAAATCCAAATTTTATTGAGCTACGCGCACGAGAGACTTGAACCACAGCACTGAAATAAATAGGACATGCTGGAGGGACAGATTCATAACCCAGAGGTTCCCTTCACTATGGAATAAAATCCCAGTCCAGGTTAGGCAGAGTCCCTCATTGACTCTCTTCAAGAGGAATCTTGATGAGTGGATGGGAGATCATACGTTTACCCCGGGTATCACTTCTGTGTCACTGTTAGACAGAGGCACAGTATACCAACCTCGAAAAAGGGCATATCAAAATTAATTTAAAATGGGTGGCAAAAGCCAAACACACTCTGGCTAGGCTTATAAATGCCCTAGGGCAGATAGCCTAGTATGAACCTATGAACCTATGAACCTATATTCCACTGACAACCTTAGAAAGATGATAGAATATTATGTATGCAGTAGCATGACTCGGCTGAAGGATGTGGGGTTCCAAAACCCAATTACTTGTTTGTATTGAAGAGTGTCAGTTCCCATGTATTAGCAAGACAGGTGTAGTTTGTAAGAGGAACACACCAATAATATGAATCAAACTCTCGACATGCCGCAGATTCCGTACAGTCGAATGGCATGCTTTCGCCTAAAGGGCAGCCATTCCTGATACTGTAGGCATGTAATCCGATGTAATAGGCATCACAAGGTAATATCGTAGTCTTCACTCCCACCCAGGGGTCTGAGTGTCAGATGCAAACACCAAATGCAGTGCATTTACACGTATGGGAGCAAGCGTATGCAAGCCTCTTTGGCCGCCAGTATGCGAGTATTACACTGGTGAAACAAGTGTAAGAAACTGTAACCGGAGGTTAGCATTGCTTTGCTCCGAGCATACTCACACACCTGCTCATAACTGCTTTAATGTGCCTTAATCACTCCGTATCCAACAGCCTTGCTCTGCCCAGCAACAAAATAAACAGCCTCTGCACAGCTTGAAACCAGGACCCTGCACACACAGCTATTGTGATTTACCACTAAGCCATGGCAGATATACAGACATTGGATCTTATCACAAATATATCATCCAGCGCAATCATTCAATAGTATAGGAAATGTATTCCATCATGTAGATGTATGTGTGAATGTTTATGTCCAGATATAGATACATACATATATATAGATATATCAAGAACATCCCATGTGGCAACAAAGCATTACAAAGGAATGAAAAGGGAAATACCAGCAACGTCTGTATTATGTACTGGTGTTGTCCTATGTAATATCAAGACTCCCTCAGACAGACATGTGTCATTAATACACGCAAATATTTGTACATTGGCCAAATAGATCACTCTGTGCATTTTATTTACACTAAAACAACAGTTTCTTTCCAATCATTATATGAGAACAGTACTCTTGCAATGTGCTGTGTGCGAAATCATCATCATGATGAAGGTAAATGGGGTAACCATAGAGGGGCCGATAGTGTTGTGTGTACAATGGGGTCATCTGCATCGCATGTAACTGGAAACTTTAGGAGTCATGTGCATACCTGGATCGTGTGCCTGAGAGACAGGGGTAAGGACAACTGGAGTATGTTGTGATGCATATTATGTCCAGTGGACACGTGTGTGAAATGGACAGCTATGTATGGGGCAAATGTTGTTCTAGGAACCAACTGGCCTTTTGTTTCCATCGGGTGAGAGTGGGATGTGGGGGAAGGAGAGTAGGTATGCTCATGATGGATAGGTTGGGTAGGATGACAGACAAGACAGCATACAGGGTCGGTATATGACACATGTGGGGGGATGCAACTCAGATGGGGAGGGGTGTTCAGCAGTCACAAGCCCGTGAGCCCCCAGGTGGAAACAGTGGGATGAAGGTCCCCATCCATGGGCAGCCACCGCTGCACCAAAACAACCGTAAAGGTGGCAGTGCTGGGGGCTGTTGAGAAGGGGCAGGCTCACCCTGTAAATGTGACACTCTGCCCTCGAGCTGGCGTATCTGGCCTCAAAACCACTTATTGAGCCACCTACACACCATGTCCAGGACTGTACGACAGCAGGCATGTTCCTGTCTGGACTTGCTCCCAAGGGGGACAAGCCCCATCCTCAGTGGCGGTTCCACCAGAAGGTGGTGCAGAGCCAACACAGATGGAGGTCCAAGGCTAGGCCCCAAATGTGCTGGTGCCCAGTGTCATGGCCGGCTGAAGTGGGACAGGAGGTTCTGCCGGGACCTCCAAACCCATACAGCCTATGGTGTTGCAGTTTAAGCATAGATATGGCTTAGTAATAGTCAACAGCATTCATGATTACTTATAACAGCATGCATAGATATGACCATCAACCCAACACTAAAGATGGTATACATTTGCAGAGGGAGCACAACACATGCATATATACTGCATGACATCTGTACAAAGTGTAGAAGACTTGTGACTGCAGCTATGAACAGTGGCCCATTATTGGCATGTCACTGATAACCCCAGACAGTGTCTGTCATAGCACTGTTTCATGTGACATATGTCCAATCAGGGATGCAATGGCAGTAATTCATCGCTATCACCATGTACTGACTGCAATCCTTGCACTATGCTCCTGCAGTTCACAGATGTGTGTTCAGTGAGTAACACAGAAAACAAATGGTTCCACACACTGACCATTCCACAGATGGCCCTACAGATGGGGGGGGGGCACTCACAAACAGAGCACCGTCTTGTCAGTTTTAAAACATGCAGAATAGCCATTACCATACACAACTTGTTAAACAGACACTCAATGAAGCATAGCTACACTTACATGCTAAAGTCATGTCTGGCACATCACCCTCCTGTTTTTAAGGCTATTTCCCACTGTGTATGTTGTTTGAGGAACATCCAGATATCATCTGTGATGCTGTTTACCAAACACCAGATCCAGGTACCACTCACAGTGACTGTCATGGGCAAACACCCACATGATGTTCCTAGATATTGTACTGTGTTTCCATGTGATTGGCTATGGGAACATCATCACAGCTGTTCCAAATGTAATCAGCTAGAGGAGGACTGCAATAGGTACAAAGGCCATCACCTGATCATGACCATCACTTACAAAACACAAGCTGCTGCTGAGCAGGTCTACAACTCCACATCCACCAGAGATTGTGTGGAACGGACAGACAGAGGCAAAGTACATCAGAGAAGGGCTTGGAGACCAAAACCTAAGCATCATCTGTCACACACCTACCAGTACAGGGGTTCAAAAGATGTCATTGTCAACACAACCACACTCTCTAATGGACTCACATTGACACACCTTGCTGGGCCCCCAAATACACTTCCTAACTACTTAGTTTGCCACACTGCAGTAATGCACAGGTACTACATGCACCACAGGGGATATCTGGAAGTTCTATGGGCTAGGGCATGTGAATGTCTCTGAGATCTGTTGGTATGCCAATGGGAGTTATACTGGGAGTGACTGTGGTTGAGAGCATCATACCTCACATGCAGACACAAGGTACCAGTACTGACATGAATATGTGCATTGCTTCATGGGTGTGTAGTGGTTGGCTGTGCAAGATGGATGCACAAGGCTGGGTGAGGGGTAATCCTTGGCATCATGCCACCCGACAATGGTGTGCAGTGTGGTACAGGGGTGTAGTGTCTGCAATGTCCCACACAGATGGGTATTGTATGAACTGTCCTGACATCCTGGTTAGCATTGTGTATGGCCATAGCTTTGCAATGCATGCCATGTCTGTGTTTGATAATCCTTGACATGGACATTGCCTGGGATGTGCACGTCCCACAATAATGTACAGTGACATGTATAAGTGTATCTGGTTTGGCTGACACATGTTGTGTACACAGACTGTTATCCTCAGATATACTAATACTGGCCTGGTGTGGCAGGACCTGCTTATAAACAGCAGGTTGACCCTGAACCTGCATTGATAGCATGATACAGGTATTACCGAAGAAAGTGCTGAATAACTAATCTCCACAAAGAAAACAGCAAGCAGACCGGAGGAAACCGCCAAGGAGTAGCCAACCTCACAATAAGGCACAACGAACTCAGAATAAACCAAAAGTCCACTGTCAGGAAGAAACGAACTCCACAGAAAAACCTTTTATTAACGCCACAAGTATCCACGTTTTCATTGACAATGCAACTTCATCAGATGATACAGGTATTCCCTGGTGTCAATGGCATCGGTCCATACAGGGCCCATGTGTAAGGCATTGTATGGCCTCTGTCGATCACATTTGATGGCACCACATATGTTGCAGGCATCCAGTGGGGAATATAGTGAAGGCACATTGTCCGCAATTATGTGGCTATTGTACTGCTGTACAGGGTGCCACTGCAATCACACCATGCCTTCTATCTGTCATCAATGTGCAGGGTGCTAGCAACATAGCGGGATATTCTAGGCAAGTGTGTTTGTGTAAGACACATGGGTTCAGAATGTATTCTGGGTAATAGGGTTGCATACTTTGTTCACCAGGCCTTTTGTCAGATGTAGGGGTATGGCTTGCCAACACAGTCCCTTGGCTGACTGACATCTGTACTCCTCGTGAAGTGGACATTGTGACATATAATATGGACACCATATAGAAAAACTACAAAATCCACTCCTCAACATGTCCAGTGGTTAGACACTCACAGCTACCTCCACCCAGGCTCTGACTGTCAAACAAACACACACACACACCTGTCATGTCTTGGAATACAACCCCTACCTAACTAGGGTATCACACTACAGCATTACGTAGTTAGAGCACGTGCCATGGAGATTACTGGGTTACAGCAGTCAGAGAGGTGTATTCATAGATGGGCGACATCAGCAGGATTGCCAAAGAAGGGCATTTCAAGTGTACTTCAAATTGTACATGTCTGTTACCTGCATGTACCCTCTGCTTACTGTCACAAAAACACATTTACACCTGCTTAAAAGTATCTTATGCAGTCCTAATTGACAGTATCAACAAGGCTTGCAGCTCTTGAAGCCTGGACCATGCACACTGAGGTCACTGGATGGACCACTAAGCCATCTGGTTTGTATACATATTGCATGGAGTCTATAATGCACATCTTACTACAAGTATTCCACAGTACTGCAAACAAATGGGACAGTCACTTTGTGTACATATGTACAGTACCCTTGAATGTACTGTACTCTGTGAAACAACAAAGACAAGTCTACATTTGTACAACTGTCATAACTACATATACATATATATATATATATATATCTATATATATATATATATATATATATATATATATATATATTTATATAGCTATATATATATATATATATATATATATATATATATATATATATATATATATGCACACATGTCTGAACACCCTTTGTGACACTGAAGGGTTCCAAAGGAACTGACGTGTACACAAAACCGAGGCATCTCTTGTGTTGTTGTTTGTCTTTCAGCTTTTCCCGGTAAGGGGTTACCACAGCGGAACTCTGGTCCGCTAATGATTGGCAGTAGATTTTTATGAAACACTGAGGTGCCAGCTCGACACTCAACCTTCAACGAAGGCAGACCCATTTATACACGCATGTCTTTCGAACGCTACCCAACCACAGGGAGGACATGCAGACTCCACACAGAAGGCACTCCCAAGCCCAGCCGAGAATCGAACGGGAGAACCTCTTGCTGTGAGGTAACAACGCTACTGCCGTACCACCGTGGTAAAGCGGTACAGCATGCATCATGGAGATTACTGGGTTACAGCAGTCCTAGAGGTGTATTTGTAGGTGGGTGACATCAGCAGGATTGCCAAAGAAGGGCATTCCAAGTGTACTGCGCGTTGTACATGTCTGTTACCTGCGTGTACCCACTGCTTACTGTCACAAAAACACATTTACACCTGACCTATGCAGTCCTAATTAACAGCATCAACAAGGCTTGCAGGTTTTGAACCCTGGACTATGCACACTGAGGTCACTGGATGTACTACTAAGCCATCTGGGTTGCACACATGTTGCATAGAGTCTATAATGCACATCCTACTACTGGTATTCCACAGTACTGAAAACAAATAGGACAGTCCCCTTGTGTATATACGTACAGTACTCTTGAATGTATTGTACTCTGTGAAACAGCAAAGGCAAGTCTACATCTGTACAACTGTCATAGCTACATATATATACATACATATATATATATATATATATATATATATATATATATATATATATATATATATATATATATATGCACCTATGGGATGTGTACACACACACACACACACACACACACACACACACACACACACACACACACACACACACACACACCTATATATATATATATGGATCTATCTGAGTTCATCGACATTTTAAAATACCGAAAACGAAATAACCGACACCAAAACAGCGAAACTCATATAACCGACGCCAGAAGATCGACAGTTCACAAACACGACATCGCATACACCCGACACAACATACCAACAAACAAAACACATCCCCTATCCAACACTCACACACACAACACAAGCACACCAAAATCCTTACAAACAAACACTAACCCATACATACACAACTATCCACAACCCTGACCCAAACCCTTACCCTAAGGTCCGTCACTATCGCACACTCACCTAACCCGCTAACCCTAACTCACTTATCCCACCCTACCCCTACAAAACACCAACATCGACACTTACCTTACTCAAGACACTCACCTAACCCGCGCCCTAACCCTAACTCACTTATCCCACCCCTACCCCTACAAAACACCAACATCGCACACTTACCTTACTCGCACACTCACCTAACCCGCCTAACCCTAACTCACTTATCCCACCCCTACCCCTACTAAACACCAGCATCGCACACTTACCTTACTCGCACCCTATCGTCCGTCACTACCGCAGACTTACATATCCTTTCCCCATCGCAGCTTCTCAGCGTCGGTGTCTTCTTCCGTCGGTCTTCTGCCTCGTCGATCTTCTGGCGTCGGTGACGTGACTTCGACATTCTCGTGTCGGTTAATTGTTCGACATTTTAACATGTCGATGAACTCAGATAGACCCATATATATATATATATATATATATATATATATATATATATATATATATATATATATATATATATATATATATATATATATATATATATATATATATATATATATATACATATGCATATACACAGACACAGCCATAGCTCTCTCTCTCTCTCTCTCTCTCTCTCTCTATATATATATATATATATATATATATATATACATACACACACACACATCTGAATGCCCTTTGTGACATAGAAGGGTTCCAAAGGAACTGACATGTACACAATTCTGAGGCATCACTTGTGTTATAACATTTAAATCTTAAGCAGTTCATCAGAGAAGGGATGGTTGTTGTGTATGTGGAATTTTGGGTGGGGAATGATGGCTAATGTAACCTACCCTGTGTATTGTGGAGGTAGGGTGGGGGAATGATGGGTATGGACCTACACCCCAGCGACCACTTCTGTGTCACTGCTCAACAGTGGCACAGGAAAATAACATACCCAACTGTAGTCGTGCTTGACTGTGTATTCTTTACCATTCCTATGTAATACTTTGTAGACACCAGTTACCACAGATGGCTACCATGGTGTGCTAAAAGACATTAGACATGTGTATGCCTGGCTACAGTGTAGTCACACACACAAACACGTACACACTTGCCAGTATTGTGCATACACATCTTGCCTATGTAAAGGTAACTAGTACAGTGGTATGCATTTTGGGTATGTGCCACAGAACACATACAATTACACTTACTCTGATTCCACTTCTGAGCTGGGAGACATCACAGGACCGATTACTTGCAGTGGGGAGGGGGAAAGAGAGAGGTTTAGCAGTTGACAAGGATAAAGGCCAGTGCAAAGGGAGGTATCTCTTTGGAATGCAGCAAAACACACTGTCATGACAGGATGCAGACACAAATACACACACACAACCACACTCAGCCATTTGCTGACACACACATTCAGGCATTTGCTGAGACACACACACACACACACACACACACACACACACACACACACACACACACACACACACACACACACACACACACACACAAGCATTTGCTGTCACACACACACAAACACATGCACACAGTTACCAGTGGTGGGATCAGAACTCCTGCCTTTCTACAAATCACTATTACAGTACTATGCAGTTATGAGATGTGCCACAGTGATTGCACATTCTAAGGCAGTCAGACTGCTCTTCTAAGATTAAGGACAACAACAGGGAGACTGACAGTCATGAAGTACATAGCTGTAAACCTGTGTGTTTAACGTAGGTGTCCATTACAACCTGTATGCACAAACAAGACACATCATCTGCAGGTATTTCTGAGAGGTATAGTTGTAGCACAACAGGAACCTGAACTGGAGTATGGCCATCTGTGGAATGGAAAACTACTATCACTATTCAAGGTTACAGTGGACATGCTCATACACTTAGTAGCACAGGGCCATTTGGGATGCACTATGACTACAATTACACAAGGTTATACTGGGCATGCTCATACAGTTAGTAACAAAGGGATTGTTGGATGCACTGACTCAAATTACACAAGGTGGCAGGAGGTATGCTCATACACTTAGTAGCACAGGGCTGTTTGGGATGCACTCCGATTCTAACCACTGAAGGCTACAGTGTGCATGCACATACACTGACGTACAGAACATGTTGTAATGGACTCCTATTGTAAACACATGGGTTTACAGCTAGGTACATCTTACCTGTCAGTATATATGCACATCATACTGGTTTACTACCTAATACTTGTTTGTGGCCCATAAATGATATATCCATGTCTGTGCTGTGTGATACTCATGCATACATATACATTAAGTACTAACATATATATATATATATATATATATATATATATATATATATATATGTTAAGTATACACATTCATCCATGTGCAGATGTGACAGACAATAGGTTACCTGGGTCACACAGGCAGATGCTACCTACAGCATGTGTCACACACCTTGCTGCCCTGAAAGGCATACATTGATAGCAGGTTGTGGACAGTGGCATTATATGTGGAACAGTGGCATGTGCAAGCATAATGTGTGAGCAACCTTGTGTAATGGTACTGAGGTGCAAGTGTCAAGATGACTTCTCCTGGTGGTGTTAATAGTTGTCATTATTAGCAGGACTGCTACCCTAAGTATATCTCACATTGGTCATATACACAAGTTCTGCTGCTGTCCGTCACCTTACATGAGGCATTTGCTACCAAGCACATTAATGCCACTCACAGTGATGCCATGGTATGAGTGGCAACTGGTAGACCAAAACAATGAAGACAGAACACAGACAGGGTCTTAGGCTAAATAAATTTCCAAATGACACTATTGTGGGTTCAACCTTATACAAAGAAATTGTGGAAATATTAAATAAATGTGGTTTAGCTATAATGAAAGCCATGATTAACAATAACAATAAGTTAATGGATGAATTGAATGATAAAATAGAAACATTAAACAAAGAAATAAGTGAAGATTTATTGTTTACTTTTAGAGAATACAAATGTAATTATTTTAGAGTTCTTAATGATGTTGACAATATTTTAGCTAAAAATCATAAAAGAAAAATGGCAAAA
Source organism: Protopterus annectens (assembly GCF_019279795.1). Lineage (NCBI taxonomy): Eukaryota > Metazoa > Chordata > Ceratodontiformes > Protopteridae > Protopterus > Protopterus annectens. The sequence goes on from NC_056739.1 coordinate 1,765,492,589, forward strand.
CTGGATAGGGATGAATGGGCTTATGAACACAAACAAGCTTATCTTTTAGGGTATAAAAACAAACAATTTAGAGATTTTAAGAGAGGAATGTATCTGCATGTTAAATACCAGAACCCAAGGTCCTATTACAGAAAAAGGCAATACAACAATGATGAACAGAGGGATGAAAGTTCATATAAAAACACAAACAATTATAATGAGGTTTATAATGAACAAGATATCCCTTTAGGACAAGAGGGACCCAGAAGATCAGAGCGGATACGGAATCTGCCATCCCATACAACATATGCAAAAGTTACCAACAAATGCAATCAGAGGTACCAGAGAAATCAACAGTATTGATGGAAAATGGTACTTTAACATTTTTAGACAACATTAGTGGAGAGATAGATTTGGAAAGGAAGATTATGAGAACTATAGCTCCAATATTTGTAACGATGTTATTAAAAAAGAAGATGGGGGTTTTTCCATTTACAATTATACAGATCTTAATATTGAAGATAGACATTTTTCATTGTTTAAGAAGGGCTTTACTTTTGTTCCAACAAAAAAGATGGATTTGGCTGAGATTACTCTAGACATAAAATTATTTAGTAGAAAATTAAATTTAGAAGCCTTGGCATCAGCAAATGAGCTTAATAACAATACGAATAGATATGATGATGGCTTAACAAGGAAGAGTACTTACAACCCCCCCTTACAGAGTGACATCAGCAATTTTGAAAACATAGTTATAAAGGAAATAAGAGATATACACAATCACAACAAGTGTAGTTACATTAAATTAAATTTAAATTTAGAGGAATATGAATCCATGCATATAAGTTGTTACAAAAAGAATGGAGGGTCGCTAAGGATTTCAAATATCCACGCATACATGGGCCTATATTTATTGTCGTTGGAAAACCAACTACGTGGATTCAGGAGACATCTTCGGTTTGGGGACCGGGACATTATTGGTGAATTGCATACTATATTGGGACATTTAAATTGACATTTGAATGTGAAATATTCATTGGACATTATCAATAACAGGTCGGAAGAGATTTTTTTATATATCTAACCAACAAGTGTATGTTTGATCTGGGTTGATGATTTATTACTTCCATCTATAGATCATCTTTATGTTTCTATGGATCTACATGCAACTAAGAGATATTTCATGTTGTCTATACTAATTTAGATGGACATTTTATACTTGGTTGCTAGTTTTTCACTGTCAGTTAGTATTTGTATTGTTTTGTCCATATTTTCATCATTTCAACTGGCTACTACCAACGATAAATAGTATGTATAACATAGGTCATTTTATTGCTGGATGCTTGTGTAATATATACTAATGTTTACTGGATGTTTAGGCCAAATTTAACTTGAAGGATTTTTATCACATTTATTGGGGCCTCTCCCACTATGTTCTATGCAGTTATATGACCAGTTTAAATTTAGTCAACTGCATTTAATTTTGCTGAATTTTGACTAATGGTCATGTTAATATTAAAAGATATATATATGAATGTGGTCTATGTTTCTCCCCTTGAAGTACGGGTTTTTTAACCAGGTTGTAAACAGCCGATATTGGTACAAATCAACGGAATTGAACATAGAGGACTATAATTGAATATTCTATTTCATAGCTACATTTTGGCCTATGTGTTTACTTGTTTCTAAATTGTTTTCCTTTACCAGAAACATTCTGTGATTGATAATTTATTTATGAACAATTCTATATGGGAAGTTTGATTTATAGATACTAAATTGTATGGGAACATATAAGGTGTCAGGTGGGGCCGATATTTAGAATTGCTGTTACCCAATAAGGATTCGAGCTCTCTGGTAAACACAATACATTATATATATGTATACATATATTTTTACATGTTTAGTTATGTTTTCTGAACTAAGTTTAAACCAGAGAATATACAGTGTAAAGATATTGGCCCTCATGAGTATAGGTTGGCAATAGATATTACTGGATTAAGTTTATAGATTTAGTCTATGCTGTTTTTCTTGTCCTTCTCCCTATTCATTCTCATACACATCCCTTGTTGATACCTTCATCTTGGTTAATATTTTTATTGTCCTCACTGAAGATTTTCTTCAGGAGTTATATTTTTTGGACTATTTTGTAAATCTTTTATTAAAAATGGATTTGGACAATATTTTGGAGGGGTTGTGTGCTGATCGGGAAGATATCAGGGCGTTTGGACTGGATTCTATCCCAAGCAACAACTCTAGTCAGCCCATCAATAATATACATGATGGATGCCAAGTGGCGTTTTTAAATTTGGAAATGGGCCTTAAAGGGCTACGAGCAAATATATGGCACTTTAGGTTATTTAAGGCATATTTGCTTAAGAATATGGTTCCTAGAGGTCTTCGTATAAGACTTCGGCCGATGGTCAGCAGATCTGAACAGAGGTTGACCGATGAATGGAATCAAGCGGTACAAGATGGCTCTATGGCCTTTGTAAAGATTTTGGCTTCCTATTATGAGAGGGCGATTGACAATAACATATCAGAAGTTAGAAATTTAAGTTCTGAATGTAAAAAATTTATGTCATCTACTAATTATGAAAATTTGGTAACAAAATTGTCCAAAGAATTAACAACATATAATAAAGCTACCAAGGACAGGAAGGTTAAAAAATTCAACAGGGATGTCATGGACTATAGTAGAGGACGACCATTTGAAATACAAAGATCGGTTAGATTTAAGGAATCTAGTCCGGGTATGACTGGGGGTATTACAAGAAAAAGGCCTAGGTCTATCTTAAAACATAATGAAAAATCTTATACTAGTACGTCTGGGGATGAGTCCTCTCTTACTGATAGTGAAGCTATACCATTAGCAGAATTGCCTGCCAGGAAAAGAAATAACAGTACAATCCCTTTAGAAGGGGTAGAAAATACAGAGGGGGGCAGAAACATACCAACCGGCATAGGTACAGAATTAATGGAGGGTTTGATTCAAATTTTGCTGAAACAATAGAAACAGGTTGTAACAATGTTTTAAATTTATCTAACACTGTCTTAACTGATGATCAACATAAACTTTTAAATAAAGGATTGGGGTTTGTACCTAGCTTTTGTTGTGATCAATATCAGACTACATTAGATGTTTTGGATTTTTGTCGTTGCCTTAACTTGAAAATATTTTTTTCAGATCAGAATACAGCTAGTGTTGATAGAGCTGCTGAATTTAGATTTCATAAATCAACGTTTCAGCCACCTATGAACAAATATGTAGCTACATTTCAACAAGCTGTATTAAGAGATTTACACTTTCCACCCTTTGAATCTCAGATTTTGCAGGAAAATATTGACTCGGCTGAAAGGAAAGCCTTGATGGAACTTAAAGATAATAACAATATTGTTATACTGCAAGCTGATAAGGGTGGGGCAGTTGTTATTTTGGATATGGATTATTATATTCAGGAAGGTCTTCATCAATTATCAGACACTAGATGTTATATGTTTATGGGTATAGACCCCACTCCAAAATTTAAGAAGGAAATAGATGCCTTTCTAGATACAGCAGTTGAGGAGGGCATTATTTCACGTAGTACAGCTCAACATTTAACAGTAACAGATCCCTCGAAACAAATATTATATCTGCTTCCTAAAATACACAAATCCCTTACTACACCACCAGGTAGACCGATTGTTTCAGGTCACGGTTCACTTACTGAACCACTATCAGTATTTCTAACCCAGCAACTCAAACCTTTACTCAAATATGTGAGAGCAAGAATCCAAGACACCACACAATTTTTATAAATCATACAGGATACACAAATTGAATCGCATTGGCTAATGTGTACGCTTGATGTTAGGTCTCTTTACACCAGCATACCACACTGGGCTGGTTTGCAAGCTCTACAGTTTTGGTTAGAGAAAGCGGATTTATATCCACCAGGCTTAAACACACTTATTATCTGTATGTCCGAACATGTACTGAACAAAAACGTTTTTTATTTCCAAGGGGAATGTTATTGGCAACTCCAAGGGACGGCTATGGGGGCATCATTTGCCCCCATTTATGCCGATTTATTCATGGCCTACTTGGAGGAATGCCTTATATATAATCCATCACACAACATATACATGGTAGAAATGGATATTTGGCGCAGGTACTTGGACGATTGCTGGATGGTGTGGCGTGCAGATTTAGGGTATCTACAAGAATTCATGGAATATCTTAACAGTAACGTCTGGGGAATTGAGTTTACAGTTACATCTAATCGTGATCATATTGACTTCTTAGATGTTACTGTTTATAGAAACACAGATAATATACAAACCATATTGAAACACAGATAATACTCTTGGTACTAAGATTCATCGCAAATACCCTCAATATAATACATTACTCCATGCATCTAGTATGCACCCACGCCACACCATCCGGAATATTCCCAAATCTCAATTTTTGAGAATAAAACGTATTAGCTCCTCGCTAATGGATTATGAGGATGCCAAAAATGATTTCGCACACAGATTCTTAGAGAGGGGATATCGTCCTTTTGACATTGTATCTGCTAGTACTTGGTCTGGGCAACAGCAGAGAAGTAGATTGCTTGAATATAGGGATCACTCATGTAGACCACAGGATTCTACTTTGAGATTTGTCACCACTTTTGGAAGAAATCATCAGGTAATCATGAATATCTTGAATGATAATTGGAATATTCTATTGGCCAATAATTATTTACGTGAGATTTTGGGTTGTAAATGTCAAATGTCTTACAGAAGGGGTAGAACTTTAGGTTCTTTATTTTCCCATTATAAACATCAGGAGAGTGGAGGGGCAAAATACAAACAATTAACCATTATGGGGGACAAACTTCTGGGAACTTTTCCGTGTGGCCATTGCATATCCTGTAATCAGGTAAATAAAATAAAACAATTCACAAGTGCTAACACGAGTAAAGTATATGATTTAAGGATTTTTGGTAACTGTTCCAGTAATTGGTTGATATACTTGGCCACATGTCAATGCTCAGCTTTTTATGTGGGCAAAACATTGCATTCCCTTTTGAATTAGAATAGGAGAACATCGGAGTGACATACGGAATAAAAAGCCAACCAATGCACTTTTTCAACATACAACTAAACATCCTTCAGCCAAGTTTATGTTTACTGTCATAGATAGGATCATTGGGGACAGAAGCCATCAGCAAGGATGGCAAAACATACTCAGTCACAAAGAAAAATATTGGATTATCCATCTTGGAGCTCTGTTTCCTCCTGGTCTTAATGACCATTTATGACAAATATTTTTTTCATTCAGCTATTGTCCTATGGGTACAATGCTATATTAGGTTGTATTGGATAATCTTTGAAATTTATCAGAGACATATATATATTTTTTTACATATATATATATATATATATATATATATATATATATATATATTGGATTAAACTTGATTTCATTAATAATTATTAAGTAATTGTTTATATATATGCATATTATATATACATATATATATTTTTTTTGGCTATTCTTTTGGTTATATATATCTTTTGGCAGTAATCAGAAGTTTACTTTGTGGGTTCTATTTGTTGAGTAACTCTATTGTATTTGGTGTATGGTTATATGGTGTGGTTATTTTCACCATTCTTTTTGTAACAACTTATATGCATGGATTCATATTGGTGTCAACATTATTATCTTGTTCATGATTTATAAGCAGTTCATAATGCTATTCCAAACTCTAATTAATATTCATTAGATAGACAGGTTTGGAACATACCATTGGCTAATGCTGACTGACTGTCTTTATAAAAATGCATGATGCTTCATTCTTAATATATTTTTTTACTTCACTGAAGAAGGCATACTGCCGAAACTGATTTGAAGGTTGGATTTATTGTTGGGGCATTTTTATGTCCAATTTCAGATCTTCCAGTAAAGCGTTGGACTATTCATTCCGGCCTTTTGTGTTTTCTAGACCAAAACAATGAGCCAATGTCCTGCTGTTATTATGAGGTTGTCCAGTGTCTGTCATTCCAGGCTGTCATGACCGAATGATGAGCCTTCAACACAGAGCACATGCATCCATGTTTCATGTGTGTGTGGATAATACCTAGGTCACATTTACCCATATAGCCGCATTCCAAGGCAAATGTCCTACCCCCAGAAGTAACACCCTGACACCTACAAGACAATTGCAATGGATGCATATGCTAACCAGTGCTAGATGTGTGGCTTTAGTAATCCATTTGCTCAATGTAGAACCTATAATGGGGAATACTGACATCTGTGCAGTGAGGAACACCTGGCTGAAGGCTCTGTAGTGCACAATTGCACTACCACCATATAACTCAGATCCAGACATGTGGGCCATAACAGTGGTATGGACCATTCCAGGTGGTGGTGTACACATATTCATAAAGGCTACTCACATGTAAAGACCACTACTCCAACATAATGCATCACAGATGAGTCAGGTACAGGTAGCATTTGCAAATGCTGCATTCTAGGTTGTATCCTCATATACATCCACCACCTTGTCCCCAGACTACCAACACACATCCATATGTGGTATGACATAGTATGGTAGACCACCATATAACCCTCAATTGGTGGACTGTACCTAGGCCTACATCAGCTGTGCAAAGTACCCATGTACAGACATAGATGCATAATGTGTTATGCAATGCAATAATGCCACTGTTTGTAACCAGCTCAGTTAGGTGTATATCTTTGTGAATGCCACAGTGTGTGTGTGTGTGTGTGTGTGTGTGTGTGTGTGTGTGTGTGTGTGTGTGTGTGTGTGTGTGTGTGTGTGTGTGTGTGTGTAGCTGCCCATGTATATAGCTGTCCAGTCCCTGGATGAGGCCCTCAGATGTTGTCAGCATTAACAAGGTCGACTGTTGCTGTACACCAGTAAACAACACCCTTATGGTTGGATATGACCTAACTGTACCTGGTCTGGATATGTACATCCCACACTCATACAACATAAATGACATTACCATAGCTTTTATTATTCTTTCTACATACAGGTGGCTACAGTCATTACACACATGCACATGGCAGATAGCATGCTAACAGTACCTAAGGTTTGATATCTATTTTAACAGAGGTAATATTCCCGCTCTACTGGTCACCCATGGCACCTATCATATCATACAACACCCCATGTGGCATGTATGTCTTTAGACATGTCCACCTAATGCAATGCCTACAAACATACCCAAATAACAGGATCATAGGACCTACACAAAGCCTGTATTGACAGACTTAGGGAAATCCAGCTCTGCTCTGTATGTTCCTGAGTAGTGACAGGTGATATGTTCATGACATGTACAGCCATGTGTGACCACAGCTCCTACATATACCCCATATCAACAATTGCAAGTCATCCATGCTGTGTGCTGTCTGGACATTAGCCTTAGTACCACAATAGCCAGTACATGCTGGGGTGAGATGTTTATAAGCCACAGACCTTGCACATGCTTGAATGAGTGTACTGCCTAGCTCTAACAGAGCACATTGCTGGCACTCTTCCAGTAAACATGAGGTGTGTGTGGCAAATATGATGTGCTCACTGTTGACCATTACAGTGCTCTGGCTTCACCATGGCACTGTCAAGTAACAGCTTGTAGGAGCATGACATAGAATATTGCTGTGTGTGTCTCACTATGTGCTGTTGTCATATACATACACTTGGCTACTCGATGAAGGTGGTGGTGTCCTACCAGTACATGAATATAACATCCATTATGGTGTAATGCTCAGCTATGTTTCACACATGGCATGGGGAAGGTGTGGAATGTATCCTCTTGACTTGCTAGTGCACTTACTGATGTAGACCGCATATGTGTACATGTATTGATGTTTGTGTACATTCCATGTGTGTGCAGTGTCTGATGTCTGAAGGTGACTGTTATCTTAGTACATCATGCTGTTACAATACAGCCTCAATATTGCCAACTGTATATGGTGATATGCTCTAAGTACAGTAAGCCGTACATGAGGTATGGACAGATGTTTGGAAATGACTACTAAGTGGTGGGGCTTCTTTGCAGATGAATGATTACTGAGGACAGCTCACTGGTGTGTTACAACCAGTCCTAGAATAACCTGTGTAACTGCTAAGGTCAGGTTTTGTTAATTGAAGTGGAAGACAGACAATGCAGAATGCTGTAAGGGTGACACTGAAGGCAAACCTCATAACACCTGTAACAGTAATACGTCCCCTGTGCATATATTGTGCATATATCAGCACAGTTGGCAAAGGAAAGAGCCAGTAAGCTTTGTACCAAATGCGATAGTGCTGTACTTCTGTAGTACCTATCATGAGATAGGCAGGTGTTTGATTCACAGTACTGGCATGTGTGGGTGTGTGTTCATATATGTCACGTATGGTTGGGAATATATCACACATGTTATCACTCTCCTGAACACTGTTGTTGACACCAATACAGAGTGAAGTGTAGAAAGAAAGGCATAGGCAGGTGGTTAAACCTTTCACATGTAAAGTGACTGTATGTGTGTGACAACATAGGTGTATATCTTTGTGAATGCCACAGTGTGTGTGTGTGTGTGTGCATGTGCATGTGTGTGTGTGTGTGTGTGTGTGTGTGTGTGTGTGTGTGTGTGTGTGTGTGTGTGTGTGTGTGAAATGTTAATGCCCCCTCCCCCAATCCACTCAATGCAATCTAGCATCCCTGTTGATATCATCAATCGTAGACGGGCATTCTAACTGCCTGTTAACATGTACACCCTGGAGTGTGACCTGTTGTTAAATAGCCTACTGATGGACCCCCCTCTCCACATACATTCACTGCACTGTAGTATCCCTGTCGATGTCCTCGATCCTAGGCCATTCTAACTACCTGTACATGTGTAATCTCTGTGGCGCATCTTGTAATTGCATTGTACTATAATGATGATAGGCACATAGGCAGGGGTTCTCATCTGAACACTGGCAACTGTGTGTGTCAGAGTGTGTATTACTGTGTCTGTGAATCCCTGAGTGCATCGGTGTGTCTGTGTTTGCATGCTGTCATGGCAGTGGGTATTACTGCTTCCCAATGAGAAGCCACAATTTCCACTGGCTTTTACCCTTGTCATCCGGCATACCACTCTTTTACCTCATCCACACTCCAGGTTACTATACTTGTGATGTCACCCACTATGGATGTGACGGCTCTGAACACAGTAGCTTAATACACAGCTATCAAGCTCTTGGATCATTAGAACAGTAAATATAATTGAAACATGGGTGAATATAACTGTGATGTGGAAGCTACAAAGTGCATGCAGGTATTGTCATACTGACCTGTGGGTAGTCAACGTGTATGTATGGGACACTAACCACAAACACCCACATCCCCTGGCACATGCAACTACACCTGAAAGAGGAAGGCAGAATGTCAAGATCAACATGCTGTTAGTGTTGTTACACATGATACATACTGTCAGATGTACAAAATGCATTCTAAAACTGTAATACATGGTATGTCTGCTGCCTGTCAACACTACTCAACAATATTAATCTACAAATGTCTACCTAGTATGTTCACCCTGTGCGTCAGACCATATGAACATGTCCCTGCACCGATGGTGTGGATGACAGAGATGTGGCACAGACATCATCATATGCACAGGATGATAATGTTTGCCAGAGGCCTAGGCTGCACCATTGGATGACATCATGTGTGTGTGTGTTAGGGCCTGTGATATCATTGGGCATGTGTGGATGTTATGTGTGTGTGTGTGTGTGTGTTGAGGTGCCCTTCATTTGTTTCCAGTGTGTGTATATGCATGCACACAGGTCTGGCATGTGGCTGGCCTACACAGGGGTATTATTGACAGCTGCAAACTGTGCAAGTCAGGTTTCACAGTTCACGGTGTCTGGCCACAGCCATGTGACCTGCGCCTGCCAGGGGTTGCAAGGGCACTACCACAGAGGTCCAGATTAGGTACTGTCTGATGACACATGCCCACTGGAATCGTGTCCCTGTTGGGACCATCCAGGACCACGTTCATATGGCCTGCTATGTCCTGGTGTGGACTGCACAGCACCAGCTGCACTGCTGCTACTACCACCACTATGGGAGCGGGAATGTGCAGTAGCATGTTCACGTAGATCTTCAACAGGTGATGTAGCTGACCTACGTCCATGTGCCGATGCCTCACTCCCACCAGATGTTCCAGCACAGACATTCCATGCTCTAGGATTGACATGCCACATTCAAGTACTCCCACCATGTCACCCAATCTTCTATCCAAAACATCTGCAAGATGATAGTGAGCATTTGCAATTGCCTGGATGTTATCAGTTAATGAATGGACAGCAGCCCTCTGAAGCCTCAGACCTTCTTTGTTGTGCCATTCAGCATGTGCCTGTCCCTCCATTACAGCCTGAAAAATGCGTCTGATGACTCCAGCTGATTACTTTGTCTCACAGGGGCATGTTGGCCTGTGGTCCTCCTATGAGCAGTGCTGAGCATATGCCTGTGTGGGACATCACCAGTCTGTTGACTGGGATCATGGTCTGCAGGCACACCTTCCATAGTCTCCACACTTCCCTGTTCCATGCTACCATCCACCAACTGTCCTTCCTCTATGGCCAGTGGTGATGGGGTATGTGCAGGCAGGGGAACTGTGTGCAAGGATGAGAGGGAGACAGGTGGAATGGCAACCAATGGCACAAATTCAGCCCCTGACAACCCTGCCTGTGCCTCAGTTATACTATCCTCATCACTGCTAGAGTCTGTGGGGACACTAACATCAGGTGGACCGCAGGAAGGCAACGCACCTACATCAACACCTGTGAGGGGAAGACAAGAACTGTTCATTACAAGTTATATCAGACACAGACAGACAGACAGACAGACACAGACACACAGATGGACACAGATAGACATACAGACACAGACAGACACACACACTACATGCAGGTGATATGGCAGATGGCATTCAGCTTAGACAATTATAGTTTCAGCTTAGACAATTATAGTGGTAGTTATCATACAACCCTGAGTTGCACACCACAGTATGCATGTGTTATAGCAGATGGCATGCACCTTACACAATTATAGTGGTGGTTAGCATACATACCTGTATTACACCATTTGTGTTAGTAGCCACCTGCAACACAATGCATGCACTTTGCACCATTGCACCACACTGCCATGGTGTGTGCAACATGCACCACATGTTAACAGACCATTGCTGACCTTTGTACATCTGCCACTGATGCTTTGTGTTGGCCACCACCCCTATGTGTGAGGACATGAGTAGTAGGGTATGTTGACTGCATACTATGTTTGCCTGAGCCCTAGCTTGCATATCTGCCCTAAAGCAGTGCATGTCTGTTCAACATTATTCCGCCTACCCCTGACCTGAGTCTAGACATTGTGCATGTGGCTGTACACTCATGTTTGACATGGCTGTCCCTACTTTGTAATGGTGCCACAGACCAGCACAGATTTACAGTACACTGGCCTGCTGTGTGGCATATGACCTTGCCAATCACATGTAGTATGACATGTCTTCTGTTGACCTGTTGAATGACATGCATACATGTGTAACACAATGGTGTCCTTTCCAATCTGAAGTACGGTAATGGTGTCCCAATGCAGGGACGTGTTATACTAAAATGGGCCTTCAGCTGATACAATTTTGTCTGTCCACCCTACAAATGTGTAGGGACATACTGCGCATGTTGTGCAACACATGTATGTATTTGGATACTGTATAGGTGAATGTTTCCATGTCGTGACACACTCAAGATGTTCAAGACATGTTATGTGTTGGTTTCATGTTATGCCTACACAAGCTGTGCACAGGCCTGTATGATGTTTAGTATTTCACATCTGCAATATCACCATTACACAAAGGTCATAGTTGTATTGTGTCGAGCCAATGTACAACAAGGTGTACATCACTTCTACTGTGTGTGTTGCTTCATGTCTCTCGCCATCCTCCATGGCCATGTGTACACATGTTATGTCTAATGGTTGTGATGGCCATCTTATTTTACATGTCAGTGTTATCCCATATGACATACACCCATAGATGTCATATGCTCCACTGATTACAGGGTTATGCAGACAAGGGTGGTATGTATGGGATGTGAGACATGTTTTGCAGGATGGTTGAGCAGTGTTGCAGTCAGCCCACTACATGTCAAGGACATGTCAGATAGCACATGACATTGTGTGACATTCATAGCAAGGGTATACTCCACAAGTGTGTATCCTGTGGGCCGGTCATACTCCAGCTCCAACACATTTAGAGTATGTGCACACATATTCTGTCTGTACAGAACTGTTCATATTCCCAACTTGTGTAATGCTGATATGTAGTACTTGTCCCTACAGTGGAACACATCTCCACCATTGTATTCACTGTTGTCCACACATCTGGCAATGACAGTTTGGAAGGTTTAGTGTAGATGTTTCACATAGGTAAACAGCGTGATACATTGCAGGTCTGAGCAGTGTCCATTAACAGGACCACCATTCATTATGTGTACGTGTGTTATGGCAGATAGCATGCAATTAATATGTTCCGTGCATTATCAAGCCTGGTAAATAATAACAATCTCACCTGACACAGGCTGCTGTCACTGCAAAATGCCAGAGGTGCCTAAACAGGAGTGTCACAGCAGTAAGATCATTATCCATACCTGTGTGATAGCTACAGGGTGCAATGTCCATGTTAGCACATAAGCCAGTACAATACACTATACTATGGAGTATGCACATCTGTACATACATAAAGTAGCAGACTATAGTATGTGGCATGCACGCATACATGCCTTGCATATGATGTTACATTACATATTGTACAGTAACACATAAAACTATGTGAAATATAGTTGTGTATTATGTGCAGTAGTGACTTACCAGGCAACTCCAGGCTCGGTGGTTGAGAGACACCCACCTCCACAATACCAGCTAAATCTTGTGGATGAAGGTCTGCAGGTGTCCCCAGGTTAGCCAGTAGCTCCTCGGTACATGTGAGTGGGGGCTGGGTGAGTGGCCTCTTGTTCCCTGGTGATTGCATTAGCACGCTGTTTTGCCCATCTTATGAGGTCAGTGCAGTGTCGGCGCACCTGGTGATAGGTACGATTTTGACCTCCAACATCATTTACCCTCCTGCAGAGTTCCTCCCACAGGGCATCCCGCTGCTGTGCATCCTGTGGCACATGGCTGAAGAACATTGTGTGGTTGTCGAGGAGGTATGGAATGATGACCTCATCCTCCAAACAGCTGTACACTGGCAGTCTGCTCCGTGGCATACCTGGAAGACATAATGATGGAGATAGGTCACAGTAACTCACAGAGAAGTACAACAGTACAGCTGAACATACATGTGTAACACATTTATTAAGATTACAAATACTTCTTTGCAAATCTACATGACACTACCACCACTGACATGTATAAGTTACACACATTTGACACTTACTGGTGATGTGATGTTATCACCATATATATGTGTGTCATGTGATGACATTACTCATACACCATGTGGATGTTGTCTTGATGTGGGCATGTCTGTTTGCCTATACTGGTGTCTTTACCTATCAGCACATGCCTGGATGTGTTCACGTTAATGCAATTGACCTTAATGCTGTGTATATGTCACATGTATAGTCATACATAGCCATTAGGGACATGACCTGTGACCCTGCAGACTTGCAAGCATGTATGTGTTTTGCCATATACATCTACATGGCACTGTACAGCTGTGTAGCATCCTGCCATGTATTGCCTGTGTTGCACATGTGTAACACATGGGACAATAGCTAGCCTGATGGTATTTGCAGGGTTGGATATCAACAATAGCATGTATGGTCATAGTGATCTAGTAGGCTATATGCCCTGGGCAATTTATAAGCCTAGGCAGACAGGTTACCTAGCTGTAGGCAACAGACAGGTAAGTTTCAGTGGTCAGTTCAAGCAGTGCCACATAACTGATCCACAGGGTTACTGATATATTTGGCATGCGGTCATCACACCATGTCACATAGAGGGGCGATATGCAGCTTTGCTGGACAGGGGTGCATAGTATGGCAAGGGTATGTTAAGTGTATGGGACAGAGATCTGTCAGGCATGTTGTGATCCTTGTACTAGAAAGGTGGATGTCCATGACATATGTGTTTATTTGGGATCAGGATGTGTTAGGTGTAGCATGTCCAACACCTCTGGGTTGGACATGGCTTTATTCAGGGTAGGCTGCATGCTACATAGTGCAGCTAGGGATTGGGAAGGGCAGTGTAGGCCATCTACACATGGACAATAACCCTTAAAGGAAATATGTGATTTATTATGGGTCACATGGGTGTTGAGTATGGCTGAGCAATTATCTCTGTATTCCTGGATGGCACCCTGTCATGATTAGGGGTACCACACATGACTACCTGTCTGGTATGGTGAAGTAACTATCAAAGGAAAGTACTGTCCAGCTGCATCCCATACACACAGTTGCCATTATGTTGACCGCTGCCTAGGTGGTAGTTAATGTGTACAGGGTTTGTAACACAGGGATTACAATGTAATACATAGCTGTCAGATTGTGGCCATACATTACACACCACACATCTGACACACTGAGGCTCTTCTGTATGTTGAACGCAGCACGCATTGAGTCGACTATTGCTCCTAGTTCATAGTCATTTGCAAACATCAATAGGCTGATGCCTTCTGTGTTAGTCTGTGTGGTATAGATAACAAAGAGGGGGAGTACCAGGCATGACCCATGTATTACTGTGGCTGGCACTGGTTTGATGTGCGTGTCTTAGTCAGACAGCTTCTGTAGTGTTGGTTCTGCCAGCAGTCCAGTTGCCAACCACTCCTGTGACATAGGAATATACACATAGTTTACTGAGTGTAGCTGGAACAGAGTATGGGTGATGGTGTCCTACGACCTGGCAAGGTCATGATATGCAGTGTGAATCAACCCTGCTGTTATCTACATCTGTACTGAGTACATCAAATACGTTGATCACAGTTCATAGCCATACAGACCAGACTCAGCAGGGTATTTGTGCACTATGTCCCATTGTCAGTGGTGTCTCCCCCTTTGTGGGGTGTAATAACTGTTGCTGTGCACCATTTGGTGTGTACACAACCTGACATGGAGCTATGATTGAACGTGATGTGTATGTGGATAGCTGAATGTTCTTACATTTGTGTAAGATACACCCTGGGATGTTGACAGGTGCCATGAAAGCTGTATGCATGGCTTTAGGGAGAGCAGCTTGTACCTGCATAGTCATTAGTAACGGGGCCTGTAGTGTACATGGATATATTACTTAGTGTACCTGTTGGGGGGTGAGAGTGGGTTTAGGTTCTCCAAGACCCTATCTGGATGAACAGGTGCTATTTCTGTAGGTGAAGCATGTCCCATGCCATAGTGCTGTGCAGCACGGCAGGTCTTGTTGTTGCCATTATGATTAATGACACAGCTATAGAATGCTCTGTGCTTGGCCTCATAATATGTGGCTGATTAGTTTCACAGTAGCTTTGTGTGGTTTTATATAGTGTATCTGCATCTTACTGAAGCTGACCAGGGATCACCTGCACTCATGTGTCTTCACTCCTGCAACAGTTACTACCTTCTGTGGTATAGTTTAAAGCATGGTACCACCAGTTTGCCTTCTTGTTTGTCTTGGGTTGAATCCTGGTTCTGTTTCTATGGCACAATCACTGCACATATGTGACTGCTTAAGGTTCATTTGTGTAGGATTCAGCATTTGCACATGCATTGTCCATCTGCATGGGTGCCATGACAGTCACCTCTCTGCTCTTAGGAAACATAACATTGGCACTGATGACTAACTGTGTGTAGTATACTGATAGCCCTGTTTGTGTGACTACTGTGATCCAGGTCAGTGGGGTCGATGGAATCCAACACGCATTGAGCGCAGGTGTTGGTACATGAGGAGTCTTCCCAGTTCATAATGGAATAGTTGAGAGTAGCCATTATTATGGTTCTGTCTCAGACCTAATCTTCCCCATTACAGCACATTATGTCAAGTGGGAAGTCCGCGGCCTGGTAGGTGATCTGTCTCAAGGTGCATTTTGAATTCCACTTTGGCACAAAGTCAGTTGCTCAGCATAATGCATCTGAAGTTATGCAAGTGCAACTAGCGTGGGGGGTGTACATATCCTTCAGGAATATGGACACACCTGCGGTCCATGTGTTCCAATAAAGGATAATGGGCAAGACGTGAGGTATGTGTTATAACATGGTCATGCAGGTGTGCTCTCCGGAGTGTTGAAACATGTCTCAGCCACTGCACAGATATGTTCTCCATGTTAGGGATTGACATATGTGTGCCTGTATAGTGTTTCTGACATGTATCATTGTGTGGCGAGACCCGCAGTTTATTGCTTGGCTATTCCTGTAACAGCAGTGGACCTTCACTTGAACTGTGCATGACGAAGGCACTATAGGGGAAGCATGAGCCCTATGCAGTATCCAGATTCCCAGGGGTGACAGGTGCAGGCTCTGTCTGGCAAAGCATCATGGTCTGTCAACCATGTTATCCCAGGATGACAGATACTGGATACCTTTTGACTTGCACCACTACACTAGACAATTGTGGAATACAATCCTTTTGTCCCTGTACTGTAGTATCATTCTGGCCAATGGCAGAATGCTACCCAGGCCTTGGGACCTGCATGGGCTACAAGACCTGACAGTTCCTACATGTGTTTCCATGCAGTCCAGGCTACTACGTCACATATCCTGCACAACAACATAGAATATGCCAGTGCCATGTGTATAGTTCAAAAGGTGGTCTGAGAGTATGGGTATGTGACTAATCATGGCAAACAGGCAGCTGCCAGTATGTATGCCCTCATATAGGTTGGTGTGTAACATAGTGCTAGAGTTTGCATTCACAAATGAGTACTGTTGGGCATGTTTCCAGTCACGTGTTCTGTGGTGTGGCACAATTATGCAAACTATGTCATACAGTTTGTGTATTTTGGTGTCTGTCTCTTCCTGCTTGGGGGGGGGGGGTCACTTGTTTGGCCAGATAAGTAGAAGTGTCTGTGAATGTGTGTGATTTCTGGTAGAGTGTTTGGGTGTCCTTACTGTGTTCTGGTAACGGTATGTGCTGGTTGTGTTGATGAGCTGCATGTGTTAACCTACACCTCATGATTGTCCAGTTCAGTCATGGCTGTAGACTGGGCTGCCTTCCAGCTTACCCCTGTAGCTGCATCCCAAACAATGTGTGGGGCGTGGTGTTAGGTGGGTTTGGCAGTGTACATGGTGTAGAGATTACATTCCCCAGGATGGCCATATACACAAAGATGACATTAGTAAACACCAGTAGCTGACTAGTGGACATGCCTGTATGAGCATTCAGTACTACAAGTACCAAGTATTGTATTTAGTTTACGTATTGCTTATGAAGATGTTTTAGACAGTGATGCTCACATGTAAATATTTGTGTTATGGACGTGACAACACTGGCTATTACGGAAACATTGTAGCTACCTTTAGCAGCAATCCTCCTCTGAGGAGCACATCACATCCTGTTAGTTGATTACAGATGATGCAAGCGTCTACAGGTCTGTTTCCTTCTCTGCGTATATACTCACATATCCAACAGGACCATGAGCTCTGTTGGGCACAGACACCCACTCTCCAAACAGAATCATGTATCAAAAGACTCTGATGCCACTATCAACATGATCAGGATATAATCAGATAGTGTGAGCCATCAATTATGAAGTGGCTATTACACATGGGCAGCTGTCTCCAACATCTTACACTCCTACTGCAGATGTTACACTGGAGTTAAAAATGATATGCAACCGGTTTCATTACCAGTGCTGTGCACTACCTTACATACAGTATGTGCAAGCGGCTGTTAGGTTGGCAATGAGAGGTTGGGCTACACAAACCTGGTAGTCCAACCAGTGTGTCTGTACTTTCAATATCCACTCTATGTAGGTGTGCACATAGCCATTTGGCCCAGCCCTCTAACAAGGGTCACTACACATTTGCATAACATGTACACATGCACAGCTGTTATTGTTTGCAAATGATACTAGAGAGGTCCAGCCCTGTAGCAAGGCTCACTACACATTTGCATAACATGTACACATGCACAGCTGTTATTGCTTGCAAACAATACTAGAGAGGTCCAGCCCTATAACAAGGGTCACTATACATTTGCATAACATGTACAGATGCACGGCTGTTATTGCTTCCAAATGATACTAGAGAGGTGGATATTACATGTGTTATGTTCATGGATAGTTACCTGGCTCTTCCAGTTATCTTTGTTATCATGCTGCTAAACTGTCAGATGAATACAAATTATATGTATCCTGACATTGAGTACTTTAATTGCCAATAGACATAACTGCTGTTTGCATAACATAACACAACTGCTATGTAGAATAGAATACAGATCTGCTAGAATACTGTACATTACACAGTTATTGGCACAATATCCCACAATGCACGATAAGCCCACCTTTAACATGTTCATCTTATTTATACACCGATACATATGTTGACTGTTACAATATATCGACATATACTATCCCCTGCTATAGCACATACTTGTTGGACTAATCCTGACACTGACAGTGGCTGGAAGCGAATTGGTGGGTTCCAAGCCCATATCATCCCTTGTGGTGTATGCGGAGTTTGCCATGTGACCTACAGCAGTACACACATAGAATACTACAAGCATTGCTACTGGCCAACAATACATCACTACAAGATAGCTATTTCCACTATATGCATTGATTACACTGTAATTCTTACAGTGCAGGTACTACATACACAGACATACTACATGTTATACATACCTTCTTAGTAATGGGAGGTGTTATTGACTAGTATAATACTCATTTTGAGTTCGTCTTTCAGTGTTTTGTACTGTCCTTCAGGTAGATACAGATGGTTTGAATGTGTGACAAGGCAACCTTTTATAGTTACAGATCAGTAACATGTGCTATCCCAATGACCAATTGGTGTTCCGAAGTAGCTAATTACATGTAGATCAGCTGCACTGCTACTGCCTTAGCCAATGCCATGGCTACAGTGGAGTATAATTGAGTACCCTACTTGGGCATTGTCCCTTTGCCTTACTTGTGAGGAAGACAGCATGGAAGTGTTGTTTGGAATTTATTGCAACAGCTGTATGGAGGCAAACAGTAATATACTGTGTGTAATGCCTAGAGGATTTGGTCTAAATGTGAGTACTGCTGTTATATTTCTGAACATTGCTATTTGTGCAGGGTTTGTCTGTACCTAATACTTCTGCATATGTCTCAGTCTGGCCAGATTGTTTGACCAGCTCAAGGCTGCATAGCTATGCATATAATGTTAGAGGGGTTACAGTGTGCTTACCAGACATATTTAGTTTGGTGTTACTGTTTATCATACTGTGCTGATAATCAGTACTTGGTAACACTTCCTGGTGTATGAACCTTTCAACCCTCTGAAACGGGATTAGTATATACAAACCCTGTTACATCAGCAGCTTTTCAGTTGTATAACGGCAACTATTTCACATAGGGTCATGTTAGTATGTCTGTGTCCAGGTATGTTAAGGTTTCAGCAGATGTTGTACAGTAGTTGAATAAATGGTTATGGTAAGACAGTATGTATTGATCTAATTATTTTGGTTGTGTGGTAGATGTTGGTGGGTGAACATAGCACATGCAGGTGTGTAGGAACCCCTTTTATACAACGTCTATATGTGTGTGGGTGTTCTTTCCCTATGTGAACACCTATCGCTTATCTAGTACTATGGTAATTGCAGGCTGATTCATTAAGGCACTATTAAATGCTTCCTGTATAGCATGCAGGTACTGTTAGTCCTTGAATCCTTTTGGCAATGCATTGGAATGTAATAAAGTTTTGCAAAATGAAAGCTGTCTATGTATTTCTGCCATGGATATTTGCAGTCATTGCAGTTGTGTTGGTGACGGTGTCCATATAACATATTTGTAATAGTGTATTGGCATATATTCTTCATATGTTATGTTCATATTATCACATCAAGAGGTTATATTATTGCATACGTTTATCTGTACCTCCATAGATGTGTAGATGTTTTTAACCTATCTATATATCACCATATATATGTAGACCTGTATATATCGACATGTCTCTATGTATCGCCTCTCTCTCTCTATATATATATATATATATATGTATATATATATATATATATATATATATATATATATATATATATATATATATATATATATATATATATATATATATATATATATATATATATATATATATATATATATATATATATATATATATATATATATATCTATATATATGTATATATATATATATATATATATATATATCTATATATATATTTATACATTTATATATATATATATATATATATATATATATATATACATATATATATATATATATATATATATACATATGTGTATCTATATATCTATATATCTATATATGAGCATACACCTTTAATTGGGTACATGGCAGGTTGTCCTATTTCAACACATTCCTCCCTTTTGTGTTTTAACCTGTCTTCATACACAACTCGGATAGATACATCCCAGGTAGCTTAGCGTTAGGTTATTCTGAATATGGAGTACATGGTTGCAGGTTCTACTCCTGGTAGGTGTTATTGTTTTACCTCTCAGAGTAGGCACCAGTAGGGAAAATGTGAATAACGCACATTCATGCACTTGTAAGCAGGTTTGCCCATGGTCTGTGTGACGTTAAGCAAAGGTTAAACCTGTGAAGCGCTTCTCCGTTTACCGTATTTCAGTGCCGCTTACCATCATGCAAACCCGTGGAAACCCGCTTACAACTGCTAAGAGTGCTTTAATTCACCATCCAACAGCCCTTATTCTGGCCCTCAAAATAACTTAACAGCCCTTGAACCCAGGACCATGAACACCACCATCACGGACTTTACCACTAAGGCATCTGGGGTATGTACAAATGTTATGGTGTTTAGAATATACATTGCACTACAGACATTCCTCACTACTGAAAACAAATGTGACAGTCAGTTGGTGTACATATGTCTGATACATGTTAATGTTCATATGTTTGTGATATTAGGTGTTGCAATGTGACATTACTAGGTGTATTATGAATGAGAAAGGTTCTTGCTTTGTCTCCTTTTTATATTGTCCCCATACTCCATGTACACCCCTCCAGTTCACTTATTGGACATCCGACCCAGGCCCTCCTTGATGCATGATTGCATTACCCATCATTCCTCCCCCACCCCAATTTTCACATACACAAAAACCACCCCTTCTATGGTGAAATTAGGCTAATATTAATTGTTATAATACCAGAGCTGCATGTGTTTCTTGTACACTCCAATTCCTTTGGAGTGCTTCTGTGTCACAAAGTGTTTTTCATAGATGTTCATATATATGGCTATTGATGTAACTGTATAATATATGTATATATATATATATATATATATATATATATATATATATATATATATATATATATATATATAGATAGATATATATATATGTGTGTGTGTGTGTGTGAGTGTGTGTGTGTGTATATGTGTATATGTGTGTGTGTGTGTGTGTCACTGATACATATATATATATATATATATATATATATATATATATATATATATATATATATATATCGTATTAGTTTGTAACAGTAATACATATGTAGACTGGAATGTGTTGGTTCACACATTACAGTACATTACAATTTACTGTACATATGTACACAAAGTAAACAATCAGATGCTGAACTACAACTCCAGAAATGTAGTATGAGACGGTATACCTTACCGTCACTGTTATGTTTAAGAAAGTAGCTTGCTGGCTCACTCGAATAAGGTGACAAACCGAGATCTTCTTTTTAAGATTTGGGCAAATTATTGCTGGTAGTAAAAAGTATTAAGATAGACAATGCATATCTATTAAAATGTATGTCCATGGGAATAGTACCTATGGGACTTAGGTTTTTTAAGGTACCCATAGGTATAAATTTGGATAATGAGACTAAGGCTGAATTTAACACAGCTTTTAATTCTTATGGTATCAGCTATATGAATTTGCTGATTGAAAAGAATGATGAAAAATTAAGTAATGTTGTTATGGAAGTGGAAAAATTGAACAATGAAATAGTGTCTGATTTATTGTTCTCACAATGGCATGTGTTGTATGATAAACAGTTTAAATATGCAGATAGCAATGCAGAGAAGCTGTATGAAAGGAAATGTAAAAAATTATATTGTGATATAGAACAATATTAAGAAAATAGAGCCTATTTATGGAGCAATGGACAAAAAAATTATAGAAATAATTATAATAGTAATAGAACCAATGATTATGTTGGTATTCATATGGACAGTCATATGAATTTTCAGGGGGGTTGATATTTTACCCCACCTGTCAAACAAAATTGTCGTCAGGGGAATCAAAATTGACATAAAAAATGACTGATGCACAAGTTGTGAATATAAGTAATATTATGATAGATTCACAGAATGTTAATGGAAATGAGATAATTGTAGATTGTAAAACTGAGGACATAATTCATCATTTTAATGATTTGACAGTTTACAACTATACTAATTATGGTATCAAAGATGAATTGGGGTCACTGTTCATAAAGGGAATGAAATATATACCAACTGAGAAGTTTAAATTGACCGATACAATTATTGATGTCAAACTTTATTGTAGAAGATTGAATTTAGCTCTAATGTTTGATAACAAAAATAAGAAAGATGATTTTACCACTATAGAAGGAATCAAGTTGAAGAAAAAGAGCACATTTATTCCCCCCTAATAAAAAAAAATAGAAAATTTTGAAGAGTTAGTATGTACTGACATTTATAAGTTCAATCAGAATATAAAGAAACAACAGGTTGAGGATAATTTGACTGTGAAGAAAAGAGAATGTCTGATTGAACTAATGAATAATAAAATTATTAGAGTAATGAAGCCTGATAAGGGAAGCAATTTTTTATATAACTCAAATGATTATATTAATGAGATACAACAGATATTAATAGAATCAGGAAACTATGAAATCACTTCCATTAATGAAATTAACATAAGTTATGGAAAAATAGATTTAGCTTTAGATGAATATTATTAGATCAAAGAATAACGGAATATATTTTGGAATTCATGAAGGTAGAATATCCCACTCTAGCTATACCAAAGGTGCACAAGAATGTAAAAAACCTCCCTTCTGTCCCATCATATCTGGAAGTAAGTCCAAGACATTCAATATTGGTGTTGTAATAGACAGATGGGTTAAACCCATCTACATGAATATTTCTCACCTTATTAAGGATTCTTGGATATTCTTAGCCCAGTTGACCTCAGATAAATGGGAAGACAAGTTAACATACATTTTCTATTGATGTCGTGGACCTTTTTTCATGCATTCCCAAGGATCTGGGACTGGTGAATTTTTGTAATAGTCTGAGAAAATATTCAGGTATGACATGGGATCGTATAAACTTTATCACAGATATGATGGGAATTATATTAGGTAACTTCATATATTTTGAAGGAGAATATTTTAAACAAAAGAGAGGTGTAGCTATGGGGGCATCATGTGCCCCAATTTTTGCCAACATGGTTATGCTAGAGTGGGAGAATACATACTTATTTAGGAGCAAGTATTTCAAATACATTTCTTATTATACGAGATTTCTGGACGATATGTTTGTCCTTTGGAAAGGTCCTGTACAAATGATAGAGAAATTTATAAATTATTTGAATAATTCCAGTAGTTTTTTTAAATTTACACATAAAGTTAGTCATGATGGGATTCCATATTTGGATACATTCATTAGACACACAGAAAAAGGGGTTATAATCAGAGATATATAGGAAGAAAACCTTCTCGAATGGATATATGGAATTTACTAGCCAGCCCTTGACATATGTTAAAAAACATATTCAAGGGACAATGTATCAGAGCAGCTAGAATGTCCTCAGATTACAATATGATGGTAAAAGAAATTGAGTTTATAACTTCTATGTTTAGGAATAGAGGCTACCCAGAAGGGTTGCTAAAGGATGTGTCAAAATATGTCATTAAGAAATGGGGAAATAAGTATACACCTGTATTAGGAATAGGACAAGATATTATTAAACAGAAAGAAGGAAAATTGGAAAATGTACCCATAAATAGAGTTTGCACTTTAACATATTCTCCGTATGTGAACAATGTAATGGAAATTATATATAGATATTGGAAGAATTTAATAGTTGCAGAGGAGATAAAAGACATACTAGGAGAGAAACCATGTTTTGTGTATAAGATGAGTATGAATATAAAGAGGTTGTTACAAATAGGGTATACTAAGAATGATTCACGAACCAATGATAGTAAAGCCACTACAAAATGTGGGGCATGTAATCAGTGTTATCTGATTAATGAGAATGATGGAATTAGACTACAAGATTTAAATAAGACCTATATAAGGTTTAAAAAGGGGAATTGTAACAGTAAAAACATTATTTATTTAGCCAGTTGTACATCATGCTCAGTCTACTATATAGGCAAAACTGAGTGACAATTTAAGAGAAGAATGTATGAGCATATGTATAGAATCAGGGTACATGATCATAAAAATGCACTATGAAGGCACATAGAAAAGAATGGTGAACAACATGGTTTTAAGTTTGCCATTATAGATAAAATTGTCACATCTAATAGAGGAGGTAATTTTAAAGCATTACTAAATAAAAAAGACAGCATGTGGCAAGTATTGACAGATTCAATTAGGGAACCTGGTATTAATGAATTCATTTCAATAAAACCATTTCTTTTATTAGCAAGATAGGTATAATATATATTTTTTTATATTTTTATATATGCTAGTTAAAATTTTTATTATGTAATTGTTCAATACAATTAGGATTTATATTAGTGACAATTTAATTTATAGAATATGATATGTATAGGTAGGAGTGTTTTTATGAACTGTAATTATAATTATGAGATTTTTAGGTTACAGTTGTTATAGATTTATATTATATTTTTAAAAAAATGTACATAAAGAAAAATGATGCAATGGCATTTTAAAAATGGTGATCAGATTGGCGCCAAAATGTTTTTAAATGAACTGCTTAGAGTACTGATCAGCTGTTCTGAAGAAGTCTGCGATAAGCGGATGAAAGCACTTAACATAGTAACTGTTGTATGTTAACCCTGTGGTTGGTGTTATAAGTATATTAAATCCCACATTTTTTTAAAAAAGAAGATCTCCGTTTGTCACCTTATTCGAGTGAGCCAGCAAGCTACTTTCTTAAACATAACAGTGACGGTGAGGTATACCATCTCATACTACATTTCTGGAGTATGTACACAAAGTGACTGTCCCATTTTTGATCATTACAGTGAAATGCATATGGTATAAGGTGTAGTCTCAAGAACATGAAACATGTATACACCTCGGATGGCTTAGTGGTAAGTCCCATGACTATAGTGTGCATGGTCCAGGGTTTGACACCTGTGATGCTTTACAAATGTTTTTTACTGCAGAATACGGCTCATTTAAGCAGTTGTAAGCATGTTTAAAAGTGTTTGCGTGACATTATAGCAGCGGTTAAACACAGTTAAACAAACTTTGTAATGTATATCCTGTGCGTGCAAACACAGCCATATCTGCTAACTACTCAGGATATATACATGGCAGTGAAGTAACATCTCACTATGTGCTGACATAAAATTACATTCTCTATTGACTGTACTTTCCAGCACACATGGGTTTATACGGGTGTTTCAAAAGTTCATTATACAGATGATTACTACCTATACATGCAAGCTGTGGTTAAGGTATACTTTTGCACATGATAAACATCCCTGCCTTTATCGGGATTGTAACCTTGAATGCATAGATACTATGCAGTTACTGTAACCATTACACTGTTGCCATTAACGTTGCTTCTGCCTATTTCCTATTTAGATGATTTCTATGTGTGAGCTAGGCTAAGCAAAGGGCGCAGGCCCCCAAACTCTCTGAGCTTCACGTACTCTTGAAATAACAACATATAACAAATGTACTGTGAGACAATACATTACATTCCTAACTACATCAGGCATAGCCCCTCACTGACAAACTTCAAGGGAAACCTTGTTGTGTGAATGGGTAACAGACTATACACCCCTGGGATCATGTGTCCCAGAACCATACAGCCAGGGGGTGGGGGAGCCTGTCCAGTTTGATAACTGCGGGACCTGTTGGGGGAATTGAACGGTGTTGATTTGTCACATTAACATGCCCTCTTCAGATCAGTAAGTGCCCCTAACACCCTCCACAACCCCAGTCTTCAACAGCTTCCAGCAACTCTGCCTGGAATTGCTTCATTGGTTATGCTTGACAGAGGCTCAGTTACTTCATCAATGGTGCGGTGAAAGCCAACACACTGTAGCTATCCTTTTAATTGCCCTTGGGCAGATAGGTAGTAGGCTATCTGTGAACCTCTAATGTGCAGGCCATCACAACCATAATATGTGAATAAACAGACCTTCAGATCACAATATACAGTGAGAAATCACCATGTAGTCAGGAAACAGTTAAGTACAGGAAGAACATACAGAACACTGATACTTAGTCACTCCGAAAGCTTATCTTGGAAGCTAGAAGACTTGTATAAGTTTAAGGCTTTCTATTGCTTACCAGTAGGTTACCTACAGGGAGATGAAAAACAAGCACAGATGGGGAACATGCATGCAATGATACCATACCGGCCTATGTGTCAGCCTTAGGCTTTGGAATACTGACCAAGGCTATTGGCGCCCCCCATGGTGCCTTATTTAGGAGAGTCTTGAAGGTGAATACCAGTTCCATAAACAGCACAATAGCAGATTCAATGAGAGTTATGCTACTCACACCAGGGGTTGTGATCACAACATGCATGCACTCACAGCACTCCTCAGGATGGACAACATCAACATCTGTGCAGTAACTGAAATCTGTCTTAAGGATCCTGAAAGCACACCAGCACTACCAGACTACAACCCGTACCACACATTTCAGCCACAGAACATGGACTGACAGACATGGAGGGGCTGTATCCATATTCATTAGAGATACCTACACTTCCAGGTTAGTGGGGCAGCATGATACCTCTGAGATCATCCATGTGCAACTAATATTAACCACAACAGCAGTGTAAACTGTGGCCTGCTTACAGACAGAACTCACACGGTAAGAATAGCAGGCTCCAGGTCCGACTCTAAACCAGTCACAAGTGGTGTCCCACAAGGCTTGGTCCTGGGACCCCTTCTTTTGGCATATACTTCTCAGAAGTACAGGCAAACACAGGAGGACTATGGCTAACCAAGTTCGCCGATGACTGCAAACTGGGAGCCATAACTGACTCACCGGCTGACACAGACATTCTCCAAAAATGCCTTACTGAGACGGTCACCTGGTGTCAAAGTCATGGTCTTAAGCTAAATGCCAAAAAATGCATAGTCATCCCATTTGGGAAAAACAAAACACCCATGAATTACCACATAGGTGGCAGCCCCCTTAATACAGAAGAGGTAATAAGAGTTCTGGGGACCCAGGTAGATAGTAATCTATCCTTTGACAATCATATTGCCAAAGTAGTTAGGAAATCCTTCTATGTAGCCCATCTAATTACTAAAGGGTTCACATCTAGAAATAAAGAGGTTATAGTGCCCCTCTACTCGTCACTCATCAGACCCATCATAGAGTACAATGCCCCGTTTGGGATGTACCTCACAAAACACTTCCATCAGCTGGAAAGACCACAAAAGTACCTCACCTAGAGGATTACTGGTCTCAAACATATGTCCTATGCAGCCCGACTGGAAAAACTCCAGCTGTACTCAGTGGCATATCGCTTACTCAGATGTGGTCTCTGCCTGACTTACAAAGCCATGTCCAACTCAGAATTGATGGACATGCGCCACCTAAAGAAATCCAAGTCACTGCGAGCCACTCACTCTAGTGAGCTAAACCTCACCACAACAATAAATAGAACATGCTGGAGGGACAGATTCCTGTCACAGAGACTTCCCATGCTTTGGAACAAAATTCCTAACTACATTAGGCAGAGCCCCTCACTAACACTCTTCAAAAGAAACCTTGATGAGTGGATGGGTAACATAAAATACACCCCTGGGATCACTTCATTGGCTTTTCTTGACAGAGGCTCAGTTAATTAATCAATGGGGCAGTGAATGCTGACACACTCTGGCTAAGCTTATAAATGCCCTCAGGCAGATAGCCTAGTACCTACCTATGAAGCTATGAACCTATGAACCCTCCATGACCCAGGACCTCCACTCCACCTACCTGGAGACAGTGAAGAATATGACAGTCTAACACACACCCTGGCATTGGTCAAAGTCAACTACCATACCATTAACTGGGAAACTTACTCCGGTACTCACTTCCAGGCCCAGCGCTTTCTGCAATTTATCACCTCATATGCCCTGTATCAGGTGGTAAACTCCCTAAAGTGGGGTGGAAACTACTAGAAGTGGTCATCACCAACATGGGCAACAGGTGCACCACAGCGGAGGTTAACCGGTCACTGGTTAGATCTGACCATGAACTATTCACTGTTTCCACACCCAAGCATCTCCCCCACCCACGGATACCACAGTGTATTCCTTTCCCACAGCTAAATTTACACTACTAGTGACAGGGGTGGGGGGTTTCACAGCCCCCATGCTAAGAGGAAACACTGCTAAAGATATAGACAGATTTACAAATGCAGTCTATAAGCACCTACATGGATGTATGGATCGTGCCATCACTGGTAAATCAAGACTCACTCCTCCTAGACAAGGACACCGGTCTGGTGGACCTCTGCAATAAACAGGCTATACTACAGAAGTAGGACAGTGTTCCAGACACACAGCAAATCCCACGAAGGGCAGACATCCATGACCACTATTAGTATGATACGTAGGTCCCTCATAACATCATCCAAGGCTAATATCAGCAGGAGAATATGCAAGGAATCAAAAGATAACCACAAAGGCTTCTTTGGCTATGTCAAGGATCTTTGTGGTGATATACAGATTTGCACTGTGCCGGTGAAACATAGCACAGAATATGCTGACCCTACTGATATCACCAACATCCTTGCAGATACATTCAGTGCATACTTCACCCCCTAAAGAGCCTACAACACTACCCAAAAGGTACAGTATCCCACACATCAGAGACACACAGGTGGAAATGGCCCTCTCTAACAGCAGAACACAGCATCAGTGGAGGCAGATGTTGTCCCAGACTGCATCTTGCAAACTGTACAAGACAACCTGCCCCCCACCTAATTAAGCTTTTCTACCTCAGCCTCTCCACAGGCTACATGCCCATACAATGGCACGTGGCAATGGTTATTGCACTCCATCAAGGTGGAATCACAACTGAGCATGGTAACTACCACCTCAAAAGCCTGACTAGCCTGGTCTGCAATGGTATGGTTCGCATCCTCATGGCACTCATTAACAAAGACATTGGTAACCTCCGAACACGTGACCCAACCCAGGTCAGCTTGGCTGAGTGCAGTTCATGCCTACTGAACCTGTTTGATGTCTTACATACAGTCACCAAGACATTAGATGATGGGGGAGGTGGTTCACACATATTACCTGGATCTCGCCAAGGCTTTTGACACCATGCCCCACTCAGGTATTACTGATAAACACACCAGCCTGTACATACACCCATATATCACAGGTTGGGTTGCCAACGGGCTTACACACAGAACACACATGGTATGACTAGCGGTCTCCAGGTCCAACTCTTGACCAGTCATGACTGGTATCCCACAGGACTCAGTCCTGGGAGCCCTACTGTTTGGCATATACATCTCAGAGGTACAGGCAAACACAGGTGGATTACGGCAGACCATGTTTGGCAATGACTGCGAACTGGGAGCCATGATTGATAGTCCAGCTGACACAAACATCCCTCAAGGGGACTCACGGAGAACGTCACAGGGTGCCAACGACACAGCCTCCAGCCAAGTGCCACTAACTGCATGGTCATTCCATTGTGGAATTGGCACCCATATATTAACACATAAGTGGCAGCCACTTTAATATGGATGAGGTAATAGGGTATCTGGGGACTAAGGTAGATAGTGATCTCCCCTTTGACAATCTTATCTCCACAGTAGTTAGGACATCCTTCTATGCAGGCCATCTGATTACTAAAGGATTCCCATGTAGACATACTGGGGTTATAGTGCCTCTTTACTCATAACTAATTGGTCCCATCATAGGGTATAATAACCCATATGGGATGTACCTCAGAAGACACTTCCAGCAGCTTGGGGTCCACTAATGTACCTCGTCAAGGGGATTACTGGCCTCCAACATATAGCCTATGCAGCCACACTTAATAAACTCCATTTTTACTCAGTGGCATCTCGTTTACCCAGAGATGATCTCCGCTTGCCAACACAGCCATGTCAAACTCAGGCTTGATGGATATGCTCCACCTATGGGAATCCATGTCACAGTGAGCCACACACTATAGTGATCTGAACCTTGCCACAACAATAACTGGAAGATGCTGGAGAGACAACTTCCTGTCACAGACACTCCCCATACTTTGGAACAACATCCCTAACTACATTATACAAAGTCCCTCACTAACACTCTGCAAGAGAAACCTTGAAGAGTGGATGAGGAACAGTATATGCACCCCAGGGATCCCGCCATTGGCTCCGCTCCATAGATGGACAGTTAAGGAATCAATGAGGTGGCAAAAGCTGACACATTTTGGCTGGGCTTATGACTGGCGTCTGGCAGGTGGCCAAGTACCCACCTATGAATCTATACATACAGTATCTGCATATGCTGATAGCTTAATTTACTGTTCAAGTGTTGACTTACCTTGTGCCAATGGCAGTTATGTGTGCAATAGTTGAGGGCTGCCCATGTTGGATGCACACAGTAGACTGCCTATACATGACAATTTGCAGATAGTCTTGTGTGTGTGTGCCATCCATTTTTACTGTGTGTGAAGGTGGAGAAAGGTGTCAGTCCCTAGGTGCCTACACTGTCAGTGTGTGTGCTATACATTCCTTCTTTGCCAAGGCATGGGCATACTGGGCACACCTCCATCTGCCTACTGGGGCTGGCTCAGGGTGTTCATGGTCTAAGTACCTCTGTGCCTGTGGGGCCCTTGGCAATGGTGGTGGGCTGTGAGGGCCTTCACCATTCTGTCCCTGCTGCAGCTGTTTCCACAGGACCATATTGTGTAGCACAGCACACACTATGAAGATGTGGGCACATGTGCCTGGAGAGTACTGCAAGGCTCCACCAGACATGTCCAAGCAATGGAACCATGATTTCAGCATTCCAAACACATACTCTATGATGATTCTGGTTTGTACGTGTGCCTCATTATGGTGTTCCTGCATGGGTGTGTGTGCATTTCTGATGGGAGTCATCATCCACAGTTCCATTGCACAGCCAGAATCCCCCACCAGGTGGCCATTTGGGATGTCCCCCCTGGCAAATAACTGATACAGCTGTGAAGCATGCCAGATGTGGGAGTCATGATAGCTTCCAGGGCTGCCAGCACATATATCCATGATAATGCCCTGGGCATTGCACATGACCTGGAAGTTGATGGAGGGTATCCCTTGCAGTTTATGTAGCGCCTACCCTGCTCACCAGGTGGTGACTTGATGTGTATGTGCATGCAGTCTATTGCACCCAGTACCTCTGAGTATTCTGCCACATGGTGGAAGAGACGCAAATTTCTGGCTAATTCCTCCTGCATTCGGGGGAAGTATATGTGCTCATTGGCATGTGGTAACATGGCATCTAGGAACTGGTGTAGTACCCTGGATGCTGATGCCTGTGAGATCCCCATGATATCCCCAGTTGGTCTTTGAAAGGTACCTGTAGCTAGTATTCTCAGGCTTACACATACCTTCGCATCCACTGGGATGGGTTCGCCTCTGTTTGTTCTGTCTCTGAGGCTTGGCCAACACAGCTCCACAAGTTGCTGTAGGATGTCCCTGTCCACCCTGTAATGCTCTACTATCTCCAGATCAAGTAGCCCCTGGTAGGTTACCCTGGGTCTAAACACTCTCCTCCTCCTCTGGTACCTGAGGTGGTTGTCTGCATCATCCTCCACACTACCTTCAGTCTCCAACACATGCTGGTGGATCAAAGCTATGGCAGCCCCTAACATGTACATACTAAAAGTTCCCCGTCTGTATACACCACTGGTGCAGAGTGTATGGGAATACACAAATGTGTGTGAGGTGCTTTCACACTTTATAGTATTGTGCTATGGATGCTGCTGATGGCAGAGGGTGTGTATGAGCTATTCCAGCTGCAGCATGTCTTAATTATGGGTTTTGCAATGAGTACTGCAAGTGTGGGACCTTTACTGTGGAGATCTACTTGCCTGCTTTGATTAATCTGTTGCCCTTTATTTCACTTTTAGACCTGGATCCCCTCCCATTATCAGGCATGCATCCACCTGCCATCTTTCTTGTTTTGTACTTTCCCTACCCAGTCATGGAAAAATGTGCCTTGTAGCTGATATACTGCATATCGGTTTTGTTCTGCTTTGACACTTTGCTGTTTTCTTTGCAGTACAGCCTTTCCCCTTCCCTGTTCTGCAGGTAGCTGCTTGTAACCTTGTTAGCTGTTGTCTATGGCCCACTGTAGGCTCCTAGGTGTTAATTTGTCACTTATACTCCAATTTCACTGCTGCAGCATTTCCTTATTTCTTTCCTATATCCTTCCTGTTTCAGCTGCAGTGAACGCCGCACATACCTGTTTACCGGGTTTATGTGCATTTTCATCTCCGTTCACATGCATACTCGGTTACCTTGTGTACTCTCAGCTAAGCATAGCTCTGGCCAATTTGACACACCCCTATCCTGCAGCTTTGCCTAGCTAGGGGCAGATGGGTTTAGCAATGCTCCAATGTGCTTACAGAAGTGGTGACACACCCCTCTCTTGATGTCATCTTTATCTCAAGGGCACACCTCAGTGTTATAACGCTACGCTGTGAGGTGCATCCTTACACCAGCAGGGAATCTGAGATTCACTATTACTCCTCTCATTTGCATGGCATTGTCTACTAATTCCTAGTTACTGTGCATAACACTGTCACTGCCCCTTAGCAACCCTTCACCATAAGTATGGTATAGCATGCCTGCCATTGACTATTATGGGGAAATCATGATATGTGTTTCATTGCAGTTTTATTCTATATTTTTATATATTCCTTTCAATCCCCTTTGCGCACCGCTGCCCTGCGCTTCCACATCATGGTAGTGCGAATATATATATATATATATATATATATATATATATATATATATATATATATATATATATATATTAAATGTTAATTTTATATTTTGTACATATTTTTTTATGCCAATGGCTATATATTTAGCCATTGGCATATATTAACAATATAATACATGTGTTTGGTCGGCTATCATGGCTCAGATTTTATGTTTGCAAAAATGTAAACCGTTTTCAACGGTTTACATTTCTGCATGCTTACACTACGCCTGCACCACTTCCTAAATTGCTACATACCTTCATTTGCATGCTATACTGCTGCACATGGGGTAATTACCATACAAGTCTCGAGAATTGTGTGGGCGTAGTGTATGCAGGTAGTGCACGTGGAAACAACTCGTACCTGAATCGCTTGGCACCCATCTTTGGTGTTAGAATGCTGATGCTATGCCTGCACCTGGTGCAAGCTTCATGAATCCCGGGAAGTATGAAATATAAGGTTAGGGAGGCAAGACAATCCCCTGGATTTGCTAAGCCCTTTATAGCATG
The DNA here is from genome assembly GCF_019279795.1 of Protopterus annectens. Lineage (NCBI taxonomy): Eukaryota > Metazoa > Chordata > Ceratodontiformes > Protopteridae > Protopterus > Protopterus annectens. The sequence goes on from NC_056739.1 coordinate 1,765,526,386, forward strand.
CAGGATTAGTTTAAGAGCTATTTTCGGCTATATGACCGACGTGCGATCCAGGAACGAGCTCCCGGGAAGTGCACGTGAGCTCTTAGGCTAATCCTACACGGACCGAGCGCCTGTATGCAAATTACCCTAATTTGCAGGTGAAAACTATGCAAATGAGGGTAATATGCGATCCAGGAAGCTGGCAGCTGTCCGTGCAAGATGAGTGCAGTGTGCAGAAATGTACTCGGTTAGTAACCGAGTACAGTTCAGCAATCTACAAAACGGAGCCATGACAACTCCAAATAAAGGCTGCATATCATTCAGGAAGCATACCAATGTCCAAGTAGAAGGCCATTGGCATTACAAAATGTAAAAGAAAAAAAAAATAATATGAAATTTCATCTTCGCCAATCTCACCTGGTTAAGCATAGGGCAGCGACGCGCAAACAGGATCGGGGGAAATAAATAAAATAAACCTAAAATAAGCATTCCAACTAAAATCAGTATTCTGCCATGCAAGTCAATAGCAGTCAGAAGACAACCCAACCAGTGCATAATGATTCTAAGGGGGGAGGCTCAGTGTGGGACATGTAACTATGCATTAGCAGGCAATCCTATGCAAATGAAGGAAGGGTTAGTGAATCCCAGAGTTTCCCAGGGTGTGAGGCAGGTCCCAAGAGTGTAAGAGTATGAATAGCTGGGTGCAAGACTAGGATATAGGTGACATCATGGGGGTGTGTGTCTAGCATACTGTAAGTGAATTGGAGACCTATGGCTCGGGATTGCTCCTAGCATAGCACAGTTAAGCTAGGGGTGTGTCTAAACCTGCCTAGCACTCTTTACAAAGTGTAAGCATGTGTGCTCGCTGCGTGCCCAGATGTACAGGAAGAAAAAGGAAGTTAAACCAGGAAAAAGCAGCTCTATGCACATTTGAGCACTCCATTTGTGCGGTGCGCACAAGGGTCTAAACAGGGAGGCAATGGAAAGGGAAAACAGCAGTAGGAAGGTAATCAAGGAGACCTAGTTGAGCTGCCAGGTGAAATGTACCAGAATCAGCTAGTCACAGAGGAAGCAGACCAGCCCAGCCCAGAACATCACTATAAACCAAGCAAACACCTACCCCCCTGTTTTTTCCACAGTCTACACCACTGGTGTATACAAGTGTGGAAATTTTGAAACCAAACCTACAAAATGAGAAGGGTTGCAGCAGGCAACATAGAACAAAATGTGCAAGAGACTGAGGGTGGTGAGGATGTCCCTGCTGCTGAACAACCAACTATGAGGGGAGAGAAAAGAGTATACAAACCCAGGGTAACCTACCAGGGGCTACATGAACTGGATATAGTGGAGCACTATAGGGTGAACAGAGACCTCCTACAGCAAATCATTGAGTTGTGCAGGCCACACCTGACACACCACACTGGCTGAGGGGAACCCATCCCAGTGGATACCAAAGTATGTGTAGGCCTAGTTATACTAGCCACAGGTACCTCCCAAACTACAACTGGGGATAACATGGGCATCTCACAGGCTTCAGCATCCAGAGTATTCCTCCAATTTCTGGATGCCATGTCAGCACATGCCAGTGATTACATATAGTTCCTCAACATACATGAGGTGTTGACCCACAATATGCGTCTCTTCCACCAAATAGCTAACTACCCTGGGGTAGTGGGTGCTATAGACTGCATATACACATCAAAGCACCACCCGGTGAGCAGGATAGGGCCCACATCAACCACAGGGGCACCCTCTCCATCAACTGCCAGGTTGTATGTGATGCCCAGGGCATTATACTGAATATGTGTGCTGGCTGACCTGGAAGCTATGACGATTCACACATATGGCAACTGATGCAGCTGTACCACAGATTTGCCGATGTGGACATCCACTAAGGTCACCTAGTGGGGGATGCTGGGTGCCCACTGGAGCCGTGGCTGATGACACCCATCAGAAATGCACACACACCTGAACAACAATGCCATAATGATGCACATGCACAGGCCAGACATATAATAGAGCATGTGTTTGGGATGCTCAGGTCACAGTTCCAGTGTCTGGACACATCCGGTGGAGCCCTGCAGTATTCACCAGCTTCATGCACCCGAATAGTAATGGTATGTGCTATGCTACACAATATGATCCTGTGGAAACAGCTGCAGCTGGAACAGCATGGGGCACGGCCACACAGCAGTCCACCAATGCCAATGCCTGTAAAGGTACAGAGTGACTCGGAGGAGGAACAACCTGAGCCTGCTCCAGTAAGCAGAATGGGGTGTGCCCAGTATGCCCTGGCCTTGGCAAAGAGGTATCGCATAGCATATGCACTGACACTGTAGGGCCCCGGGGAATGACACCTCTCTCCAACTAACACAGACAGAAAAAGGGATGCCAAACATGACACTACCTGTCCCTAACCATGTATAGGGAGCGTACTATGTGCTCCGACATAGGCAGCCTTCCAGCACCATCCTCAAGTCCGGCACACCCTCAAGGTAAGTCAATCAACCTATCAATTGTTAAATGGAGTAGAATGTATTTTTACCTGTAGCTATGGTATGGATGTGAACATGCAAGGGAATTGGGTGGGCAGATGTCAAGGCAGCAGAGAATAGACACCTACAGTGGCAGCATGAGATCTGTAACACATACTGCTGTCACCATAGTAGCCAGTACTACACAGGGTGACAAAACCCACTGCAGGAAATGGCTTGAGTGACAGGGATGTCCATAAGAGCCACACATACCAGTCAGGAAGGATCACATACCCTACAACAGTCTCAGCCAGCAGGACAGGTGAAGACAAACACAAACAAATGCTGTACTATGGCCTCCGAATGTGCCCTTTGGTTAACCCCTCCCCCAGGCCTACACGAAGAGACCACAGCAGGCTAAGCAGTCAGATGTAAGTTCTGAAGGCTAGGAAGTCAGACACTAATATGTGGGTAAACAAAGCTAGGATCTGTACTACACTGGTAAGCCCTAGCCAGCAGGATAGGTAAGACTACAGATGTAAATGGAGTACCCAAATTACCAGTACAGTCCTGGCAAATGTGTACAAATGTCAGGTGCACCCCCCCATCCAATGTACACATAGAGTAACAGTCAGGTGTGCCACCCAGTCTTGTGTAGAACAGTAGATACAGTCAGGTGTCCCCCCTGCTATGCAGAAATGTAGCAACAACCAATGGCAAATGACTGATGGATACCCTGCAGACACAGCATGCTACCTGTTGGTGTACAACAAAAGGTCAGCACTGCAGTACAAACAACCTGGACATGTTCCACACATGCAACACAGATGGCCATACTGGGGCATGCTCACACACTTAGAGGAATGAAGTCAATGCCAGTCAGCAACATACTGAGAGGTCATATAGGGCATGCTCACACACTTAAACACAGGAAGGCCATGTCTGCAAACACCAGTGGACCAGACATATCTGGAAGTTGCAGTTCTCAGTGTGAACACATGTCAGTATGCACCACTCCTGCCTTGCACACACAGTGGATAGGAATGCAGACAAATATGTAAGGACAACACACTATAATAAGCCACAAGCACATGGGCATAGATGTGTGGAAGAGGGTGACTGTGACAAGGAGCCATGTGGGCCTGTCCCAACTGGCACATAACCTAAGGGCCCCCAACACAGGAGGTGCGGATGGAATTCACTGTGGATACTAGCCACCCATACCTGTCAGCATGACAGACTATGTGGTGTATGTGCCAGCTGTGTAACAAGACTGTACAAGGAAGCAGCCATCTAGTAGCTGTATACATGCACCTGTGACATATGACCCCGTGTGTGCCCACATGTGGTATGTCAACCCCTACATGAATGGGGTATGGCCCATGCATACACTGCCCTCCCCATAGCAGTAGTACGACAAGCCTGCTGAGGTCATCCAATGTGAATTACACCTTTGGGAGAGCTATAGCTCAATAAAATGCAGGGTGGGTCCCATAACTGCGTACTGCTGTAGTGACAGTGTAGTTAGGTAGTAGTACTAACCCCAGACCTGTCAATTGTGTGAGTGTGTGTTTGTGTGTGCCTCTGACTGTGTAGAGTGAAATGCTTGTTAGGCTACTCACACTCCATGCAATACATATATTAAACTTTGGCAAGGCTGTGGATGTCACTCACCTAGAAGTACACATTTGGGAAATTGATAGCCCAGTAATCGACGTGACGCATCCTGTAACTGCATACCGCTGTAGTGTGATAAACTAGTTAGGTAGGTGTTCGAGCCCCAGCCCTGGCAACTGTGTGTGCGTGTGTGTGTGTGTGTGTGTGTGTGTGTGTGTGTGTGTGTGTGTGTGTGCGCATGTGTGTGCGTGTGTGTGTGTGTGTGTGTGTGTGTGTGTGTGTGTGTGTGTGTGTGTCTGACTGGGTAGAGAGCAATGCATTTTAGGCTACTCACACTCCATACAATACAAATACTCTACTTTGGCAAGGCTGCTAATGTCACTCACCTAGAAGTACACCTCTGGGAAACTGATAGCCCAGTAATCACTCTGGCACATCCTGTAACTGGATATCGCTGTAGTGTGATAAACCAGTTAGGTAGGTGTTCGAGCCTCGGCCCTGGCAACTGTGTGTGTGAGTGTGTGTATCTGACTGTGTAGAGAGCAATGCATTTTAGGCTACTCAAAGTCCATACAATACAAATACTCTACTTTGCCAAGGCTGCTGATGTCACTCACCTAGAAGTACACCTCTGGGAAATTGATAGCCCAGTAATTGCCGTAGCACATTCTGTAACTGCGTACTGCTGTAGTGTGATTTAGTATGGTGGTAGTGTTCCATCTCCATTAATGCCAGTTCTGGATGTGATGTGTGTGTCTCAGTGTCTGTGTATGGAGCAATGCATTATAGGCTACTCACCGACAGTACATTACAAATGCCCTACTTTGGTAGTCCTGCTGACATCATTAATTGTGAAATACACCTTTGGGGAAGATGGACTTCAATAATGTCTGTGGCACGTGATATAACTGTGTAGTGCTGTAGTGTAGTAAACTAATTAGTTAGGGGTTCTACTCCCAGACATGACAGGTGTGTGTGTGTGTGTGTTTGTACCTCGTATCCTGTGTAGAGGTGGTTGTGAGTCTGTAACACCTGTGGACAATGTGAAGGGGCTTTGCTAATTTAAGTTAAGGTGGCCCTACAATATATCACAATGTCAACCATACAGGGATAACAGATGTAAATGGCTGAGAGGCTGGGGTGCAAAGCCATACCCATACATGTGGCATCAAGGCCTGCCAATCACAGTTAGCACCCCCATTGGGCCTTCAAATGTGACTCACAATGGACATACTATGCCTGACTACATGGCCTGTATGGACAGATGACACTGACATCAGGAAATGCTGTTAGCATGTAGGTGCAGGGTAAATCTGCTGACCAGTACCACTCCCTGCCACACGTGGGCAAGACTGGCACATCTGATAATAAGCAGTGTTCACAGCATGGCCAGACACCCCCAGGTACAGTTCCACATGTCACTGTACATGCATGTGGGAGGTGTGCACATCCAAGTCATGGACTAGGGAACACAGACATGGCAAGTGATGCACAGCATTGGCCAGACACAATAGTCACCCAGGTGACTGGAAGACGGATGCAATACCTTCCTGTGTGGGAAAATGCAGATGCTACAGACCTGTGCCACAGTGCAGACCATTGTCATGTGGGCTGATGCCATGGTATACCCATCGCCTACCCTTGTATAGCCTGCTGGCAATGTTGGCTACCACACACCCGTGCAGACATGCACCCATGCATGCCCGAACTGGACCCTGTGTGTTCATGTGTGTGTTGTATGGTGCGTGTGTCCACATCCACATGCACTACTCCCCCCAGGGCACAGTGACCAGGGCACAGTGAAGCATGCTGCCTTATATCAGACACCTTGTCATACTCACTGCCCATATGACCTCTGTATCACCCTTGTGGTGCATGTGTTCCCTGCACATTGATGTGTTGTGGCAATCCTAATAGTGCCGGGTTGCACTCCTGGCCCTGCCAAGTGTGTTAATGTGTGTGCATCCCTGTGTGAGTGTGCCTTTGCTGACACTGGCACCTTTTCATGTGGACAGGCATGTGTACATCACTTACTGTATATCTACCGTATCCCTGTTGCAGATATCACTCACCATCACATATATATTCTGAGTGCTCCCCACCAGATAACCCATGTGGTGAATTCAATAACAGCATCGAACTGTGATAGCACTACATAGCTGTCAGGTGTTTGATACCCTGTGCTGGTAGGTGTGTGACACAAACATGCATAGTTTTTACCCTCCCACCCCTCCCTGACATGTATTCGCCTCTATCTGCCTCCCCCACTCCTTCTCTGGTCGATGTGGTGGTTCACACCTGCATTGCTTAGGCAGCAGCATGTGTATTTAAAGTGATGCTCATGATAAGCTGATGGCCTCTACACGAATTGCAGCCTTTCCCTAGCTGATTACATGTGAACAGGTGTGGTAACAGTCCGATAGCCAATTGTATGGAAACGCACTCCAATAACTGGGAACATCCTGGTGATTTTGGCCCTTGTCTGTCACTATGAGCAGGACCTAGAACTGTTGTTTGGCAAACAGCATTCCAGATGGGTTGTGGATTTACCTCTAACAACATACACTGTGAGAAGAGGGCAACAAACATGAGGTGGATGTGCCTGACCTGACTACGAACTGTAAGTGCTGCTATACTGCATATGGAGTAATGTTGGATCAACAGTGTTTGTCTGGATATGTCTGTCGTACATGTCGCAATACCTGCCATGTCAGTTCCATGTATATCAGGAATCCCCATCTGCAGGCTCATCTGCAGACTGGGTGATGTTGTTCCTTTGGTGTCATGTGTTAGCCATGATGCATCTATCTGTGGAATGCAGAAGGTAGTGTGAGGTTTGCAGTCTGTTGATGGTGAAGGCCGTGACAGTTACTGACTACATATCCCTCATTGGACATATGTTGCAATATACCCCATTACAATGGTAGATTAATGAGGGTATCACAGCAACATGTCTATACTGGCCTTGTGTATGTGCTGTCAGCCACACCTCTGTCAACCTTTGTACATATGTCGTGCATTAAGTGATGCATATGTGCTTTACACCGCAAATAGTGTCATCATATCTAATAACACGCCAGTGATATACCAGAGTGCCACACATGTCATGTACAGTAGGGGTTACACTTAATGCCATATCCTGTAAATCCTGTGGATGTTTGTACAGTACTGAGGTCTGTGTAGTGATGGTGAATGTCAGCAGTGTGTGTATTGTTAATATGTACTATGGACTGTGTACAGACTATGGTAGATGTCATTGTTCTGGCTCCCCTTCTATCTGTTGTTACATGCTGCCCCATTGTATGGTACCATTGTATCTTACATGTGTGTAGGGCCAGACACACACATGTCCCATACCACAGACAGCCATCAGACCAGACTGTGTAGCAGCCCAGTATATGTAGTGTCATTCTGTGATTGGCACATATGAGGATGGTGTAGGACAGATAGTCCATATACTGTACTATTATGCTAGCATAATATGCATAATATAGCTACCATATGTGGATGTGGCTGTGTTCACATTGGTTGTGGTTATGCACTGTCACACAGATGTATCCTACCCTGTGCAGTGACATGGCTGTCAAGCCTGCTATATATGCATGTACTGTACCATAATAACCTTAGGATGTCTGTCAGTAGCCCATGGCACACATGTTATGAGCAGATGTCACCTTCCACACACACACCATGTCTGTGTAAACAATCCCAATGGCAGTAGCAACTGTCCATTAATATACCAGCTATACATACCAGACATCCCCTTGCACTATTATATTGGGTCTATAGGGGTTGGGGTAGGGCTACACTCCATGGCCAGGACATATGGTCGGACGATATGGACGTGTACTTATCCAGATAGCCATATATATATCTGAGTACACATGTGTGATACTTCCAATTACCACTGTCATGGCAACCACCCCCTATGAATCCCTCCATCATGTGGGCATATTCCCTGTACACTCCCTGTGTGATGGACATCCTTTCTGTGTGTGGGGATCAATGTTACAGACAGCAGGTAACAATACCTCTTACAAGAGAACCTGCATACTCAGGGCAGCCACATATATGTAGGAGGATTGGGACATACAGACTGTGAGTAGAGTGGTGTAATGCTTTGCATAGTACTGGTGTTACAGTGTGTGTGTGTGTGTGTGTGTGTGTGTGTGTGTGTGTGTGTGTGTGTGTGTGTGTGTGTGTATACATACTAGTTTACCTTGGACTGCAGTCTGTCTGCATAGCTCACTACTATCAGCCTATCCTCTAGCTGGACAGAGGTGTGCCTCTCATGTGTTGTCTGTCCACCACACAGGTCCTGTGTCAGATATTACACTGGCAGTGTGTGTGTTGCATGCTAGCAGTACATGGCTATATCCATTTGTGTACCTGATGTCGTATTCCTGCACTAGGGTATGTTGCAACACATCATGTAACTCCAGCATGTTCCAGAGTGTGTAACTGCAATATTGCGGGTATGGGCCTGCGTTCCTGCCTTTGTCCTCCACATATATGACAACCTTTGACCTGCTGTGATACAGTAGGGGTTGTTAGGTAATGGCCTACCATTAACTACTGCTTACATTCCTACTATCATCCCAGTCATAGCGTGGACATCCACAACATTTGTTGGCCAGGGACAATACTTGTGACAGATACATTGACAATACCACAAGTAAAGAATGTCCCCCTAGGGCTTGACTACAGGGTGTAATTGGAGGCTGCTGACCTACATCTGATATTGTTGACTGTTATGTATCGTGCAGGCTAATCTATTGTCAACTGTTGTATGAATTGAAGGGTGTAGCCTGGACACCATAGTATATTATATATCTACACTGTCTGCATCTACTGTTTTGTGTGGTCCTTGCATCCATCACTAGTTATATACATCAACATCCATGTGCTGTCAGTAATGGCATACATTATTGTATGGTACACAATAAAGATTGTCTGTGTATACATACCTGTGTGTCATGCCATGTCCTTTGAATTGTGAATGGGTATATGTGCAATGTAAGTATCCCCTTTATGGGGCTGGTTGCCACACCACACATGTCACAGGTACTGGTTACAGGGCTTGTGGCTAGGGATATACATTGCACCCAGTAATTCCACAGTAATGCTACACATGTATGGCTACTAATACCTTTTGTCTGTGTATATGTGTATGTACCCATATATTATATATATATATATATATATATATATATATATATATATATATATATATATATATATATATCTGCACATGATTGCCAATGTATGGATGTGTGTCCATATCTGTACTGTTGTAATGTGTAGCCCTTCAATATAGTACTTTCCCTGTGGTGCAATGGCATATCTGCATGATATGTTACAGATATTCGCCTGACATGTACAGGTGACATGGGTAACTGTTGGAGCATTGTAGCTGTGTTGTGGTGTGTCCTGCTGTCAAGTACTGCATGTGCTGGATATTGGATTGCACAGCATATCCATTAGGGCTGGGGGGTTACATAACAGTAATTACCAGGTGTCCCTCATTTGTGCCCCCACCCCCATTAACTGTGCTCATGGTCTGTTATGTAGTACGGAGTGGGCCAGGAGTCTGTTCCCATGTGGAAATTATATACACATGTCTATCTGTGTGTATATATATCTATCTATCTATATATATATATATATATATATATATATATATATATATATATATATATATATATTTATTTATCTATATCTGCATAAATATATATGTTACACCCCCATATATAGAGGGGTAGAACTGGACATTGATATAGCTCTAGCTATGTATATGTATCTATATATATATATATATATATATATATATATATATATATATATATATATATAAATAAATGTGTGTGTGTATGTATGCATATATATATATATATATATATATATATATATATATATATATATACACTGAACATATTAATCTATGTACGATTGCTGTTATATGGTTATTTGTGAGTCATACATACACACACACACACACACACACACACACACACACACACACATATATATATATATATATATATATATATATATATATATATATATATATATAGATATATATATATATATATATATATATACCTATAGCTGTCTATCTCTCTACATTTACAGATGTATAGCTGTCCATATGTCCATGCATGTTCGGCCTATATGTGTGGCCTCTACCTCATTCTCTTGGCAATTGACATGGATGACCTAAGGACTGAGGTCAGTCATTTGTGCCAACACGTACATGTTTCAGACGTATCATCTCAAGCAATATATGTGTTCTACCACATATAACTGTGTAACCTGCAACATTTGAAGTGTATTAGAGCAGGATATAACAGATATTCATTCCTATGTGTACCCACATTATGGTGCACTATGTCTGGGATTCATGCATTACGGGGTTGTGTGGTATGTTATTACTACATTCCCTGTGCTGTTGACTGATTGTGCTGGATGATATGTATGTGGAATGAGTGGTTATGTACATCTGTCATGGTTTAATGGTAAATCACGTAGTGTATGATGTGCAGCATCCCAGGTGTGGGCTTTCCAGAGGCTGTATATTGTGTTTCAGGGCAGAACACTGGCTGTTGGATAAAGAGTGAGTTAGGGACATTTGAGCGGTCGTACGCAGGTGTGCGTGGGTCTGCGCAGAGCTAAGCAATGCTATGTTCGGGTTGCATTTCCTTACATTCAGCTAACATCTACTTAGCTCAGTCTATGTAAGCAATGCTTACCCTCACGTGAATACATGTACACACACTTACAACTGCTTATCCATGCGTACTGCTGCTGTTATGTGTATACACATGCTTACTAGTGCCTTAGTCATTATGACACATCACATGTGCATTTAAGGCAGTACTCCTGTGCAAATATACATGTTACTTAGTAGGTTATACAGCACAATCGAGTTAACATATGGATATCACATGGAAAATAGGATGTGCTGCAGTGGGACTCAACCTGGGAATGCGTGCGTGTTAGGTGGATGCTCTGGCCACTACACTATTGCTGTTTAGCTTCGTTTGCATATGTCTACCATAATAACATACCCATGTTCCCTTCTCCAGGCCCCCAAGCTCCATTTACACAGCATCCATCCATTCCCCAGTTGCTAGCCCTGCCATACCACACCTCCACACATTTCCCCCTCTGCACATCTCAGTACACCTCCAGTATACTGTCCACACCGAAGTATCTGCAGACTCTTCATCTGTTTAGTCCATGTACATACCAGCCTTCCCTTGATCCTTCTCCAATACTGGTGGTGACATCGATGTGACCCACAACTGTTGGTTCATCCCGCCAGGGACGGACCTGTTGTTGTGTCAAGAGTAGACCTAGCTGGGCTACAGTGTTTCTCCCCCTGGTAGCATCCTGCCAGGGTATTGTGTAGCAGAGGTTTGCTCACACACCTGGCCAGCCACATCTCCCAGTTCCACAGAATCAACTCTCCAGGTGTGACATACTGTGCATGTAGCATGCTCACATGCCCCCATGGTGTTCACCGTATATCATTATTCCCTTCGGTTTTATGCAGGTCTAATGTTCACACAGTATGATTGGACAGGCACTGTTCCGTGCTGCACATAGACTGCTCATAATACTGTGGTTGAGCAATGGACATGTGTTCTGGTATTAATCTACACACTTATATACATTTCCTATATTGTTGGATGCCTGTGCTGGATGATGTGTTTGTGATCACAGCAGCTGAATGTGTATCCGCCATGGCTTAGTGGAACTCATGTCTACTGTAGCGTGCAAGGTTGGGGGTTTGCAACCTGGCAGTGCAGATTATTTTGGTAATGGCCACAACAACAGCTGTTGGCTACAGGGTGACTAAAGAACTGTAGAACATTTGTAGGCAGGTATGCGCTTGTTTGCGCAAAGCACAGCATTACTGCTCTCTGGTTGTGGCGTCTTGCACTCAGTCAGCCACTACATTGCTTTACCAGTGTGGTACTCGCATACCAGCAGCCAAACAGGCTTACACCCGCTTGCTCCAGCATCACTCACGCAACGTTGTGCATTTTGTGGACATATTTAATCCTTAACTGGTGTATCATATCTATACTATCTATATATATATAGATCTATATACATATATATATCTACTGTATACTACTATTTAACAAATTGTTTTCTAGTCCTGAGGAGCTTTTCTCCCTGGGTCTGTGCTGTAAATGAGCCAAAAGCTCAGCCAGACTTACCTGGTTAACAGATGTGATTTAAATACATGATTCAATTAATATCCTAGTACTATATATATATATATATATATATATATATATATATATATATATATATATATATATATGTGTGTGTATGTTTGCACACATATATAGTCTTCTACATGTCTACATACATATATATGTATATATCTGTATGCATACATATATATATATATATATATATATATATATATATATATGTCGCTGTATATATATGTCTAATGACATATGGATGTATAGGTGTCTGCATATGTATATATCTATATGTGGGAATTTAATTATATTCTGTTTCTGTATGTACACATCTGTACTACGAAGATGGGGAGGTTTCACTCCATGTAGGTATGGGTATAGATACACACACACCTCTACAGCTGTACATCTACATCTGGTTATTCTATTCTTTGCCATGTACAATAGACTGTGCTGCAGTGAGACCCATAGCGGGAGTGGCTGTCTGTTGGGTGGCGGCACTGCCCAGTGCATACTATTGCTTACATCCCTGGGGCGGTCCACATTGACCCACTTCCGCCAACACCTGCTCAGCTAGGCCCATAATTTCATACCCATATTTCCTAATCCACACATCCTCTTCAGCACTCTTCCTTATTCCGGGTGCAGGTCGGGTCTGGCCACACCTGTACATTGTACCCACTCCCTACTTCTTGGGACTCATCATGTATGTTGTCTCGCCCCATGGATCATCAGGCTTCCCCTACCTGATACACTGGGAACATGCGTGGCCTGTCGTTCAACATCGGTGTAATGGCAGGCAACCTGAATATGTTTGAATTTTTTGGTGTCCCACAAGGGACATACATGTCTTCGTTTCAATTTTAGACTTGGCGGATCTCTCCCACTGGTAGTATCCTGCCTGTAGTCTGGGAAGCAGTGGTGTATTTACTTTTATTGTGTGTCTGTATGTTTCACTGGTCTAGGTGGGGGGGAGGGTTGATGCTATGTGTTACACGTTTGTTGATTGGACCCCTCACCCCCATATGCATGGCCTGTGAACATATGTAATTCGTAAGTGCTGTATCATATCCTAGCTATATACATGTGTATATTTACACAAACACACACACACACAGATACATATATATATATATATATATATATATATATATATATATATACACACACACACACACACACACACACACACACACACACACACACACACACACACACACATTACTATATACAGATCTGTCTATATATGTATGCATACATGTATATATTTATATCTTGCTGTCTATATATATCTAATGACATATGGGTGTATGGGTGTCTGCATATGTATATATCTATATGTGGGTATGTATATGTATTCTGTCTCTGTATGGATACATTTGTACTAAGGAGAGGGAGAGGTATATCTCCATGTAGCTATGGGTAGATATACACACACATTCCTCTACATATATACATCTACATCTGGTTATTCTGTTCCTTGCCATGTAGATTAGACTTTGCTGCAGTGGGACTTGTAGTGGGTGTGGCTGCTCATTGGGCGATCCCTCTGCCCAAGGAACACTTTCGCTTACATCCCTGGGGCTGTCCATATAGACCCACATCAGTCAACACCTGTACACCTAGACCCTTACCTAGCTAACTATAGTTTCCCCACCCACACCTCCTCTACAGCACCAATCCTTACTCTTGGTGCAGGTCGGGTCTGAACACACCACTACACACTGCCCACTATCCACTTCACGAGACCCATGTCGTACGTTGTCTTGAACTATGGGTCATCAGGCTTTCCCACCCTTGTATTCCGGGTATGTACACACTCCAGCCAGAATGGTCATCGCATTGGCTTCCTTGCATGATATGTCAATTTTATATATATATATATATATATATATATATATATATATATATATATATATATATAAAAATCCATGTGGGCATATGTGATGTATGGCCTTAATCTCACCTATGTATTGCTATGATGGCTTAGTGGTTAACTACTGTGACTATGGTGTACAGGGTCCTGGGTTTGAGCCTTGCTGAGGCAGTCTATTTTGTTGCTGGGCAGAACTTGGGCTGTTGGATCCAGAGTGTTTAAGTTACTTTAAAGTGGTTGTAAGTGGGTTTGCACGACGGTAAGCACTGCTAACCTCCGGTTACAGTTTCTTACACTCATTAACTTCTACTTTGCTTAGTCTGTGTGGGCAATGCTTACCCCCATGCAAACACACTTGGACACGCTTACTGCTGCTTATTTGTGCTTAGACCTGCTTACATGAGACTTATTCATTATGACACTAACACTTCACATGTGCATTTCATGCAGTACTTCAGTTCACGTTTAATTGTTATTCTGTAGGTTATACTGCAAAACAATGTAAAATTCTGTTCATATACAGATTTCCCATGGAAAATTATTTGTGCTGCAGTGAGACGAACTGGGAATGCTTGTTCATTAGGCCGATGCTCTAACCACTCCACTATTGCTGTGCAGCTTCGTTTGCATATATATTCCTTGTTATCCTCTTCAGCCTTTTCGGCTGCTTTAACCGTAGCTAGGTGATGGGCAAACCTGCGCACCTATGGTTAGCTGTACTCGGGGTTTTAAAACAAATAAATAATAGGGTTTCACCATTTTATTTGACTGTACTGTTGCTGTTGAACACATGGGGACTGTTGGTGGGGATATGTGAACACTTGTGAGCTATCTCGCTCATTTATTTATACATTATTCTGTTCTACTTTGCAGGGGCATGTTTATTCTGAGAGCTCTGCTCTCAGACATGCACCCTGCACTCTTCCACACTCCGTGCAGCATTTGGAGTTCAGGCAGTGCGTCTTCATTAATATGCGTGGCGTGCTGCCGTCCTCCTCTTCAACTGCCACTTCCATGCATCCAGGGAAATATGTTGATTGTAGTGAAGAGGAAAAAAACTTTTTTTTTGAATTGCAAAAAGAATAAAGAATTTTGGGAAAAGTGTAAACATTAATATACATAGGACATTTTTAATTTATAAATATGAACATCTGATTATATGGGAAATATGATAAAGTAAAGAGATGTGATAAAGTATTGTTTATTGCAATATGTGTGTTGTGGAAAAGAATTTTGATAATTTGTTATATAACAAGAAAATGAAAGAGGATGATGTAGTAGCTGAAGTAAGAAGATGGTTGTGGAAGAAATAGTGGGGCATATGAGGTAAAAATAAAAGAAAAAATAATGAAAGAAATAGAAATGTTTAGTTAAGTAATTTTGTGTTGATAATTTTGTGCTTTTCTCTTGATAACTTTTAAATAATTTTAAATAAAAATGTAAAGCATGAGTGCATTAATAATTTATTTAAACATTTATATGATATAAAATTTATATAAATTTTAATAAAACACCCCTACTCTTTAGAGATGCTCCATGATGCTGGAAGGCTCCTACAGCAGCAAGAAAGAAACCTAAGAGAAGCAGCAGCATGGAGGAGGAAAGGAAAGCTATAAAGAGTTTTAAGGTGGAAAATGAGAATTTGGAGAATAATTTGTTCAATATGGACTATAAGAATGCAGATCAAGATTCCTGTGTAGTGGATAATACAAATGAATAGTATTTCACTGTCTCAATGACAAAGTAAAGTAACTTAGCCCATTTGAGTGGTGCAAATAATGGAATTGGCAAGAAGAGAGATTGCAAATGATGTTCTGTTGAAAATAATTAAGCAGGGTGATCCAGGTGACAGCTGATCTGTTTCATGGAATGAAATGGTAGATAACTTTTCAGACATATTGCAGTTGTTAATGTGGAGAAGGAGCCAGGCATTGGGCAAAGAAAAAATGCATTTATTAAAACTTATGCAGCAGTGACATAAAGTACAAGAGGAAAGCAGAACCAAACTGAAAAGCAGTCTAGCCTTGCTGCTACAGAGAATGCAGTAGTTAAAATGTATGCAGCAGTGACAGCAGGCAAAAAATGCCAGCAGCAACAAACTGTAAGTAAAACTGTTTTTAAAATGAAGAGAAGGCCAACTGTGCGAGTAAGAAAATGACATTGTAATAGACAAATATTATGTAATGGACAATTTGATAACTGTTCTGGGATTTAAATCTGAAGAAAGTCAGTTTTCTTTATATGTAGGTTACATAGTCTTTTTGTGACATAAAATTTGAAACAGAGGGAGTAATGACAAAATTTCTGGAAATGTGTAACACAAATAATGACGTTTATCCATTGAATAATCATTTGCTTTCTGGTAGTAACGTAAATGTTAAAAAATGTTTTAAAGAAGAAGATGTTAAAAAATACATGCTGGATGTGTGTAAAATTACAGATAGCATTGTGAAAGTTAGAGAAAAGAAAACTTATAGAATGGAGGTTGAAAGTTAGAAGCTGTTTTGAAATGTGACAGAAAACATGGTGAAGTACTTGCCAAGTGTTATGTTTGTAGCCAGTCATAGAGGAAAATTAAGATATGCTGGTCAGCCTAAGTCATATTACTTTTGTTGGGAGGTTATTCATTTAATTAATTATTGTGAACAGGCTACAGTGTAACCAATATGGGGAGAAAGGTCATACAGCAAGAATGTGTGCATGTCTGACTGCAAGTTGTATAAAAATGGAGCACTTTTGGATGGACTGTCAAGAGCAAATGGTAAATTATGAAAAGGAAGAGGAAAAGGAAGAAAAACATGCATGAGGAAGGACAAAAAAAAGGCTGAGGGAGAGTGCACTATGTGAAGAAGAAACTGTAGAAGAAGAAAAATATGGAGGGGCAAGGGAGAATAGAGTTTGCATGTAGGAAGGGAGGTCAGGAGAATGGAACTGATAATTAAAGTTATTTGGAAGTTCTAGCCAGTGAAAATCCAAGTCTGAAGATCAATTATTATTTGCACATAAACTCAGGAAAAATATTCAGTTGGGAAAAGAGTAAAAACAAGACAACAAACATTTTAAAATAGTTCCCCTAGGCTTGCAAAAAAGGAAAAGCAATATTTTACAGTACTTTAAAAATGTGAGCAGCATTATGAATGCTGTTAGAAGGATAGGGATAGAGGAATGGTGTGTTAATTGTGATGTAGATGTTATTGTGTTACAGGATATAAGATTACTGACAAGTGAAGAAAGACTGCAAACAAAAAAATATGAGAGCTAAATATAATATGGAACTTAGGAAGTGAAAGTCATTCCATAGTGGCTGTGTTGTGTAAAACAATGAAAACAGTAGATGTAATGTTGGTAGAGATGAGAAGGTTAACTGCTGGGAATGTGAGGTGGAGAGAACTACTTAAAATACAGGAAGTGGTAAAATATGGCAAATTAGATGTGTGGAACAAAAGTCAATGGGCTTATGATAGTGAGGCACATTGATCTGAAACTCATTATTTTGTATTATCTGAAGGCATGGGGGTTGCAGACTGAGACTCAGTTTTGGCAGGTTATTCAGACCATTTAGTAATATGGAGGGAGGTGATGCAATTAAAGAGAGTATATTAAAATGGGAAATAGAATAAAAAGAATACATGAGAAAATATGTGGTGAAACTGGAGACTGGGAAGTATTGCATTTATGGAAGAATCATATTACCATGAAGGACTTCAATAAAAATGGTGTGAATGATGGATTAAACTTAAATAAAATATATAGAAGTTTTTTTTTTCAGTGCCAGGATCAAGTAAGAAAGGAAATGAAGGTGAAGTATAGGAAATCTGTAGAAATGTATTGAAGAATTTAGAGAATAATACACATGAACATTATGATATAGAAAACTAAATATATAAAATAAATCAGGAACAAATTAAGACATTAATGTTAAGCAGAGATAGTATTTACAGTGGTGAAGGCAGGGGGTATTTGCATATCTGGGTAATATCATAAAGGATGATATTGTAATGAGAGAAATGAAAATTGTAAAAAGAGAAAGTGAAAAGAACACAAGAGCAGATTATGAGTATTGTAGTACAGCATGTGGAAAATATGTAGCAGAGTATAATGGTGGAAATTAAGAGAGAATGGAAAGTAAGGAAATTCCCAGAATGAGTTAAGGAAGAATTTGAAAAAGAAATTACTATTACAAAATTGGATGAAGTACTTAAGAAAGTAAATATTGATTAAGTATCAGGCCCAGCTGCATAGGTCTCAACTTCTTAGTATAAAAAGCATCTGGACAAATTAAAAAAGAATGGAGGGAATAGCCCCTCAAAAATAGGGACAGAGTTTACATGTTGTTCTTAGAAACTTAGAAGGTTGCTAGAATAAAATATATTGTGCTATCTTGCATTTTTCTGAAGGACATAAAGTCAGAAACTCAAATGCCTGTCATTAGTTAGTGAAATCAGTCCTCACTGATTTGCTCCAAAAATCCAGAAAACCACAGATTTTATGAGAAACATACCTAAAATATGAGGCAAAAATCTGGACATTCTGCAAAAATCTGGACAGTTGAGAGATATGCCCAAATAGGGTATGGAATGTACAATAATTTAATAGATTGGCAAAGAGGATATTTTGTAAATGTACTAAATGAATGGTTAATGGAATATTAGGTTTATGCAGAGTTGTATACTGGGATTTTAAAATTTATATGGAATGAAGTGATTTATATTATTTGATCAAGTTTTTGGAAACTTAAAATTCATATGGTCGAGACCATGCGATCAAGTTTCTGAAAACCTGAAATTAAAAAAAAAATAATCTGCATTTTTCAGGGGGGCAAGGCCTCTCTGCACCTCCTACATACCCTGCAAATTATATATAATAATGTTGAGATCTCACTATATTGGATAACAGGGTAAATTCCCCTATCCCCACTGTAGTGCAATCTCAGAGTTGGTGTATATAATTTGCAGGGGGTGTGGGGGGGGTGTTAAAAATGTAGATGTTTTTTCTTTTGAGTTTTCAGAAACACAGTCATGGTCTCAATCATATGATATTCAAGTTTCTGAAAACTCAATGAAGTAATATAAACCTGGAAGAAAGATGAAAAGAATGAAATAAAATTGCAAATCCATCATGATAAATATATATGGGAATAATAGAGAGGAGAATGGAAGGAAGGATAAGGAATATTATGGAAAAAGCATATATGGTATAAAAGGGAAGGGATGTCAAGAATTGTTATTGTTTGTGAGAAAGTTTGCAGAATTATAAGTAAAAGGGAGGATGTGAAACTTATGGAAGGTGATATTTGTAAGGCATTTGATACCATAGGACATGATGTTTATTGGGATGTGACAGGGAAGTATAGAATAGTAATAGAATTAGGAAAATGTGTATGTCAGTATATCATAACAATAGAGTCAGAGTGTTAGTGATTGAATGGCTGACTGAAGGAATATGCATGAAGTGTGGTATAAGACAAAGATGTTCCATAAGTGGAATATTGTTTGCAATGGTGATTAATAGTGAGTGGAGTAGCTTATAAAATGAAAGATGCTAGATATGTGATGCAAAAAGAGGTGGTGATACCATTAGTTGTGATATATGCAGATTATATAATTGTTCATAGGTTCATAGGACAATACTAGGCTACTGGCCTGGAGGCCCTTATAAGCCTAGCCAAGAATTTTATCCTTGTTCCCACAAAGTCAGCACCTGTATTCCCTGTCCAGCAGGGACACAGGTGGGATCCTAGGGGTATATTTGCTGTTTACTGTCCAGTCATGCAGGTTCCCCTTAAAGAGGGCAGCAATTTGTAGTTGCTAAGAACAAAATATGGATGAGTGAAGTGCTGGTTTGTCTGAATGGATGTTTAAGCAAATTGGAATGACTCTGAATAAAGATAAAAGTAAGGGTTCAGGTGATGCATTGAAAATTGGGGGTGCGTATTTTACAATGAATGAAGTGTATTTGCTAGGAATAAAATCTGTAAAAATGATATAGTTATTATGCAATCGGAAGGGCTGATGTAAGAAAAGAAAGAAAATGTCTTCTGTGGAGGACATATAAATTAGCATTCAGGAAAAAGGTTTATCTAGTGAATTCAGTATTAGTGGGACAAATGGCACATATGTCAAATGTTTATATGATCCCAATAAAATATGAACAGGAAATTGTGCAGTTGGTGTTTTCTTTCATATGGGATTCAAGATCAAACCCAGTGAAAAGAGGTGGGTTGTAGATGAATGAAAATGGGGGGCTGGCGTTACTATATCCAGTTGTTTATTCTACTTCTTTCAACTTGTATAAAGTATTAACATGGATAAAGGAAGAGAATGAGAATTTAATAATGAGAATGCTTAAATATAAGTATAAAAAATCCTGGGAGATAATGAGAATAAGAAAAACGGAAAAAATATGTAAAGGAAGAAATTAAAATTATCAAGAAAAATTACTAACATAGAAAATACAACTTGATAATGTGCAGAAAGATAGAATGGTGTGATATAACAATGTGTTCCAACAATATTATTATGTAAATTTATGTGAAAGTTTATCAGAAGTGATTAAAGCCATTAAGGTAAGGAATAAATGGTGTACCAAAATAACTGAGTGTCAGGATTTCCTTTGGAAACTGCTAAATAAGTTACCAGTAAAGGAAAATATGCCATATGAAAAGAAAGCTGAAAGAGTGTGTTTATAGTGTGGGAAGGAGGAGACAACAGAGCATGTTTTATTGAAATGTAAAAGAATGGTGACATTTTGGAAAAAAGTTGTGTAGAAACAAATTATTGAGCGTAAATATTAATGACATAATACTGACACAAGTATGATTATGTATGGATATTACAAGAATATAAAGAAAGAAGATGTAAGAAAGGTGGATAAGAACTTATTTTGTGTAATATGGGTTATCTGGAATAAAAGACTGAAGGAAATTTTGTTAATCGGAAATTGATTTTGGTAGATATATTGTGAAAAATTAGATTATGGTTATGGAAGAAGGAGTGGTGGTCCATTATGGAAGAATAACAACGAGGATGTGATAAATAGTAAGGAATAGAAATGTGTATATATATGTGCCTGTAAATGTGTAAATTTTGTAAATATGTAAATAATATTTTTTTACGTTGTGTTAATTAAAGGCCACTTACTCTTTAAGGTGCAATTACCTGGGGTACCACCAACTCAGCAGATGAGGCCTCAGTTTAAAGTCTCATCCAAAGGATGGCACACTCAGAAGTGCAGCACTCGACCTTATGCTGCACTGCAGTGTGGTCAATCTATTAACCTGGTGTGCAAATAGAACCTATAGCCTTCTGCACCAAAGACAAGTATGTTACCTCTTGCATTACTGACACTATAACTGTCTTTTGGCTTTTCCCAGTTAGGGGTCGTTACAGTGGAACTCCAGTCTGCTAATGATTGCCAGTGAATTTTTACAGTGTCGCATTGCCAGACCAGCACCCAGCCTTCAAAGAAGGCACACCCACACACGCATGTACGTACTTGCATGTCTTTAAATTCACTCGACCGTAGGGTGGACATGCAGACTCTGCACAGAAGGCACTCCAGCCAAGGATTGAACTGGAGAACCTCTTGCTGTGAGATGACAATGCTAACCGCTGCACCACCACAGCCTCTTGTATCACTGACACTATATCACTATCAGTACTGAGGAAGATGTTCCATTTTCATAATATGCTATTAATTTTCCATTCATTCTCAAACTTAAATGTAAATATGTTTAAAATGAATTTTTCTTGGTCAATTGGAATGCCATATTATTAAGTAAAATCACTGATCTCCTGTTATTACATTGTCCCCAACATATCTAGGTAAAATGCTGTCCAGTGAACATCTAGAAATGGCGAATTTGAACATGAAACCTCTTTGGGAAAACCTTTTCATACTTGTTTATTCCTGGAGGAAGCTTCATCTGTCTTGTTGGGATAGAATCTTAGTCCTTCAGATGACATTTTGTCCCAAGCTTTGTTATATATTAAGACATCTATGTATTCATCATGCAATTGGCTTAATAAAATTAAATTTCTGATGGATCAATTTATCTGCCGTGGTAGAAGACAAGAGATACCAACCATAGCCATTTTCCTCCCAAGAAGTTGTGGACGGGCAAGACCACTAGATACCTGATGTACGTCTAAACACCAGCATGTTACATGTACCTATGTTCATCAAATTTCTCTGCTCTGTTTTGGGCTGTCTTGGAAGCTAAGCTACTCCAATGGTCAACACCTAAAGCTAATGCCTGTTATTTGAAACCCTCCCTCAGCAGCTCCGAGGCTGGCATATCTTAGATGTAGAAGACAAGACCATCGAGAAGCTTCACAACCATCATCTCCATCTAGATATGTGATATATTTAGGGTAAGTGAATGGCAAGCTGCATCTCTGGAAATCCTGTGAGGCAAAGGGTCTACAGAGGATAGAGTAGTTTATAGACAACAGTAAGGGAGACTGATTCTTTATATCTTTTGTTCACCTCTTGGATGTATACAATCTCCCTTCTGTAGACTTTTGGAAGTACCTGCACCTGAGACATGCATTTTATTATTCTCTTTGCTGAACTTACATAGTTGATCAAGGCATCACTTTCCAGCAAGTTATAGCAGACATTCCAGGCCATAGAAGTATCATGTACAAGCTAAAGACTTTTCATATTTCTTTGCTTTTTTCTAAGCCAGGTTTAGATAAGGCTATTCAAATGATAATTAATCACACTTAAAACTGTGCTGAGTATACAATCCACACCAATCCCTAGGAACAGTGTAATTGTTTTCATGGGTAAGCCAAGACATCTGAACTTTTAACACAGCAGCTAAAACTGATTTTTAAGGGCTATTGGACCCCAGCCCACACATTAGTAAAGGGCTATAGCAAACCTGGTGAATGCCAGATCTGTCCAGTGGCATTAGCAGAAGAAACATACAAGTTTTGGGAGTGTGTATGGGTTAAAGACTTATGGAGAGTTACAGCAGATGTAGTATATAGAACTTTGAAGGTTAAAATTATTAATGTGACCACCATATGTATCTAGGAGGCAACTCCTCATGCCCCAAATCAACAACTGCTCAGAAAATTTGTTACTTCAACTATTAGTGATTACTAGACTTTATATAGCTTCCAAATGGAAATTACTGTAATGTCTCTCTGTATCAGGCCTGTAGCATTTTATAAGGAAGTGTGCCACTCTCACTGGAGCTGAGGTACATTCCTAGAATATCAGTGTAACCCTGGAAGTCGGGATTTTGCCAGCATATTTGCACTTTGGGAGCAGGCAGTATCAAACTTAAACCTCTTGGGGTCTCTTGGGTATCAATAACTGTGACAGGGATCCTTGGTTAGTGTTCTACCACACCAACTCTGCTAGCTTAGTTTACCTTACGATTAGCCCAGCCTAGAATACACTATAGTACAGAATATCTAAGCTCTTATTTATGGCATGTACAGCTTATTGCTTTAAATTGTGTTTTTAGTAGTTATGTTGACTGTTTTGGCAAAAAAAAAAAAAAAAAGTACAAAGTGGTACAGCTGGTTAGTTTGTTGTTACTAGGATAGCACGGTATAGTTGGGCAGGGTGTCTGCTAAAAGCCTTGGAACAGTAACTGAGATCCTTGGAATAGGGAACTGAAAATGACAATGTAGGGGATATATAATGCCAGAGTGCGGCATCTTGAAGTTATCCACTTACTATGAGGAACAGTAATCTTTGAGTCAGTACACTTAAGAAGAAGAGATGCTGGGGTACAGCCACCCACATTGAGGGGGTGCAGGGGGTATGAAGGGCTATACAAAAATGCATTAAAGGTCTGTGTGTAGGGTAATGAAGGCCTGTGCAAAAAGTGCTTTAAAAGTGTAGCAATGAGTTTACCAACTGGATGTTTTTGTTTGAATAACAGATTATTTTTCAAAGTGTCTGGACTTGCTAGACTGGTTATCGTCCTTCTGCTGTGGAGAGAGTTAGAAATGATGGCTGCCTCTGGTGGCATACTGCAGTAATAAAAATGGTTCATCAAATAAAACTCAGCATTCTAGTACTCTTCTCTGTTGAGAAAGGGCATTTTTGTAGGGGCTAGTACAAAACCACTGAGTCAACACACTAGGCCATGTGCTATTATAATATTATATGTTACAAAACATGCTTACCAGGGATATAATGGAAGCAGTATGTCCACTTTTCATGCCCAATATAACAGTGCTTTTATCATCTGCACCACTTGCCTGTACAGATCCTATGGGACTACTTGGTCCCTCCCCTACTTCACCATAGTAGCCACTGCCTCAGCAGTATTCCCTGCTTCAACACTGATTGACAGGGCCTAGGTGTGTAGCAGTGAGCCCGTACTCTCCACTCAGCACTCATTAATGCTTGTTGCAACATTTGAGATTGTTAAAAGAGCAGAGTATCCTCACATATCCAGTGTATGCTGTTATTTTCTGAAGTGCTTTCATTACATGGATTCTAGATGAAACGTAAGTACCCCAGCACAGGTAACACTGTAGTATAACTGTTAACTGCAGCATTTGCTGAAGGGCCTAGGGTGGGAGCAATGACTCTATTACAGGCTCAGGGGTCCAGCACTAATACCAACAACAGCATTTTTATAGACACTAAGATACTAACACCTGCCTCATTCATAACTCTTAAGCTCTTAGCTCCAGCCTTAGTGGCAAAGAAAAAAATAATCAGGAACAAAGGTCTCAAGTCAGACACTTTTAATTATTGATGATGTTGAACAAAAAAGTTAGCAGAATAAGAGGGCATCAATTCATTTACAGTTTGTGAAGCAAACCAAGTCTGCAACAGTATAATACTGCCATTATTTTTTGACGAGAATTGATGTTTTCTCAAAAAAAAAAATCAATTTTCAGAGGGTCAGTGCAAAATTCTGAGCCCAAAATCTGGAATAAAACATTTCAACATAAATGGGTCAAGGAATTATTACTTTAGATAAGTACTATTAGCAGTACTATCACTAGGAAACAGCGCTGTAACTGCAACAGCTGAACTGCACAAGCTAAGACTTACTCTGACCTCAGTGCTCAGTTATCGGTGATTACATTACAACTGCAGGAAACTGACTTTCCTTTAAAAGGCTGATCTGGTTTGCAGCAAGAGCTGGATCAGGTCACCATACAATTCTGATGTTTTGAAATGGACCTGCAATTAAGTACCAAGACTGTTTCATTACTATTTTTATTAAACAATATAATTGGCGAATTTTGATTTAGAGTACATTGAAAAAAGAACAATATTGAACTTGAACTGTGTTTTAAAAGTGTGTGGCTATTTTTCTGTTGATGTTTCCAGGTTATGAATAAATTTCCCATGTAGGCTCCATTTCCTTTAGCTTGTAGCATCAATATTAGCCATCTTTTATGTGCAAAAGAAGACTGACTTATGAAGCTGCATTATAGGAATTCTGAAACAGTATTATTTCTGTTTATAAGGGTGATACCATTTGCACGTCACATCAGCCTAGCACAGGACTACCTTTGCTGGATTAATGGCCTGAAGCAATCTCCTGCCTTCTGAATTATAGCTGAAGACATCAATGGGGGGGGGGCATAGAATTTCTTTAACTGATTTTTACGGCACATTTTCTGTTTTTCCATATAAGTAGAGGGTGTCATCTGATGACAAACTAAAAGCCCATGATTACTGGGGTTCCATAGCACTTTACAGTAGACAGAAGGAGCCATCACCTGAAATAATGTGGTCAAACCTGCTCAGTGGACTTAACCTAGTAATTTACACATCATTGTTTTGAAGTGGCTATAAGAGAGTATTTTTTCTCTCAATGAATCTATAATTAATGTGCTTCTGTCACTTAGGAGTGACAGGCAGTTCCAGAATCCCCTTCCCCCTCCTCAGTTCTGTTCTAGTGAAAATGCATGGGAATTTTTTTTTTTTTTTTTTGTATTTGCTTATCTTCCCTTCCTCCTCATACTATTTCTTTTGGCCATCAAAATACTGATATCCCTGATTTACTACTGCAGATCAGACTTTCAAAGTGATACTAACAATATTGAATCATTTGGGAAATGCTGAATGTTATGCTGTCAGTCTCAAATTTTATAAAACACCTAAGTATTTGTCAAGTGAGCCATACTCTGTAATATCTTGCTTTCATTTATTTATGTGCTTATTTACTTATTCATTCTTTTTTTAAATCAGACTCCTTCTGTTTTTATTATTACACTTTCATCTCTTACTGAACTGAACAATGATGTAAAATAGGAAAGACAACTGGTATGAAATCAGTTATTTTTTACCATCACTTAAATGCTTTTGTGACATCTGATGTAGCATATGAAAATGATGTTTTTTTTAGACATGAACTGCTGTTTAATGTATTTCTCTTTCCCTTGCACTGGCCTTACATTTGGGTTCCATGAATGTTATGAAATGATGGGATTTCTTCACTGCTGAGTGCTTTATCATCCCTATTTTATTATGGATAAAAGTAAGGCAAACTGTATGCTCAGCTTTTCAAACAGTTAAAGCAGAAGTTACTGAATAAAAATCATACTAAATCAAACAAATTTAACTAGCACCATATAAGCTTATGTGTTACTGTATTGAACATGGAACAAAATATAAACTGATTGTTATGCAAATTATCTGACCCTGAAGCCACAGGTTCAGTATATTCTGGAAAGATGAACTGGTCACCAGCATACTGGGGAATTTCAGAAGCTACATTGAATCAAGAAATTAAAAAAAAAAAAAAAGATGCCTGACTCTTAAAATAGTAAAGGTTTGGACTGCTAACCCCATTCCAAAAATCTGTACATCGAGCATAAAACAAATGGATGTAATCACATTCCAAATGTCTCTTCTTTGCCTCACAACTACAGAGTTTTGTTATCTTAGTGGCTCGTAACTCTCTGATATTTACCTTTAGCCACCCATGCATTAATGTGGCCTGAAAAGTTTGGGAACTTAATGCTCTGTACCCCTTTCAGCCTGTGCACCAATACAATGACTTAGACTGCAAGGCAATTTTAAAATGTAATTTTTGAAAAAAGTATATATATATATATATATATATATATATATATATATATATATATATATATATATTTGTGGGCAGTGCATAATAATGAAAGAAATGTAGAGTCAGTAGTCAGTGAGTGAAGGCACCATCCTAAGAGCAGCACAGTTATTATCATTCTGTGCATCACTGCCTTTGTCCAGTGTTTGAATAATGTTGGGTTATAGTGCCTCCCGAATGCAACATCTGGTGCTTTTCTGCCCAATTATATGTGTTTCTTGGAATACTGTATGCATATGCAGTTCCATAATGTCACCATCCTCCATGCTGCTCAGAAACCTTTCCTTGTATATACATACTAATTTACCACTGGTCCTTCCTCAGCCCTTCCTAGAATTATTATTTATGTTTCTTTATTCAGTTAAAAATTCTTAACCAGGTAAGTGGACTGTGCAAGGACCCTTTTTAGCCATGACCGACCTGGACCACAGGCAAAAACAAGTTAACAATGAAAACAATAAATTGTATAAAGTCCTGAAAGAAAACCAAGTTTGCAAAATTTATAGTTAACAGATTATAATATATCCATTTTACAGATTATATAAATCACTACTTAATAATACTGCTATAAGCAAAATTACAAAAATCACAAATGTAGAAAATTTACAGGTACATGAACATAGCATTGATGCAGGTACCAGCCTTGATAAGAGTTGGCAGTCCTGGGGATGAAATGCAATGGGTTAATGTAAGTGGTTTGGCAGGAGGAGCTTCTATGCTTAATGTACTCCTTTGTGATAGTCTAGGTAGCCCTGTCTCCCCTAGCTGATGCCTGCCAGAAAAGTAATGATTTAAGTCCCACAGTATTTTCCCAACTACCTTACTCCTTACAACACACAATTTATAACCTTTTAATACTTTAGTGGTTAGTGGTTCCCCTTCAGTCATCTGACCTATATATATAGAGAGTTTTTTTTCTGGTTTACACATCCTAATACCATCACAGTTTTCCATTCATGTACATTGAATTTTGATGGTGCTTTTATTATTATGATGTATTCAAAAATGGCATAGACTGTCTGCTTAGTTTCACAGTTAGTCTGTATGCACATAGCATTCACATACTACACCAATTCATAACATATTGCAGTAAAACAGTTCTGACTAAATATGTTCTGTAAACAACCCATTAAACTTCCAGATAGGTAGGTCTGTGTGTCTGCTAAACTGGTGAGTTAAGTTCTTTGTGATGATGCTTTACCTACCTCAAAATTATTCAACTTTCAGTTATGTTTTAATCTTTTTTTAATGGTTAATATCATTTAAGCTCAACTTCCCCCTTTAAGGGTCAACACAAGAACCCTGGGCTGGATAAGTGTTTTGTTCAGAATCTTTGATACGCATGTTGGCTAGGAGGCAGTTTTCAGCTGTGACATGCTAATAAGTCTGGGAATTGCATTCTGTCGGAAAGTTCTTTGAACAATCTGATTTTAATGCAGCATAGAAAGTATACAAATATCCAGGTTTCACAAACTACATAACAAAAAATTAATAACATTAATGAACCTTTAAATGCTCATGCCTAAAGGCAGCAAAAATCACATTTTCCTGATCTGAATGTAAAAATGCAATGCTTCTTATCAGTTTTATAGCATCACAAGATTTATTTTTTTCCTGCAGAAGTTGAGAGCAGAGCTGCTTGGTAATTAACAATGAGCACCCACAAAGATTACTATTCACTCCTGCCACATTTCATGCACTAATCGGTATTCAGGAGAAGGCAGTTGCACAGTGAGTAACTGAATGCTTTGAAAATGAGGCCACTAACAGAGAGGCAAACAATTCCTCTGTCATTTATTATGATTTCTATGTGTCACTTGAAGTACCATCTTTATTAGTTAAAGTATTAGCATGAAAACCGAGTCTGTTTCTGACTCATTCTCATCAAAATAAAAAAAAACTGACTTGGGAAGTTGTATCAAAGTGCTTGTGAAATTGTACTATTCTGCTTAGCAAGTAGTTGAGGTATCCCAAATAGTATTAGCTTATTTGGACCCACAGAAGAAAAAGCTGGAGAATAAAAATAGCAAAATGAAAACTTTAGCACAAACATTCTGTTTCCACGGATGCTGTCTACATGCTTTCCCCTTTAAATGCATGGCTATATACACACAAACATACATAAATTAATTTTAGTATATTGTAACCTGTTAAATTTACACTAAATAAACAGATGCTTATTTTAAGGCTGACTTATGAGAAATGAGAGGCTACCTGACATGCTGATAGTTATTCTGTAGACAAGTAGTGACTGTTGTAAGTTGGCATAATAATTAAGATGTAAAAAACAGAAAACTGCCACCAAAGCTTTAGAAATCACTTGCCCTGCACAAAACAGATCCAGAGTAAAAAGCAAAACAACAGGACGTAGAGATGGCTGTAAAATCCAGCATAAAAATCTTTATTCGACACAAACGCTTTCGTGGGTCACCCCACATCTTCAGATGTCTAATACATTTTAAAAACAGTTCTTGGTTTAAATATACACCCTCTTGGGACACATGATTACAACCCACCAATACATTGTTCTAATGTGAACAAGCACTTTCAGTTTAAAGCAACATTCCACAAGGTACATGCCATTGACCGGACTAGAAGTCTGAAACAGATATATATATATATATATATATATATATATATATATATATATATATATATATATATATATATCCACTTTTAAAAGCCTATTTATAAGATATCTAGATCATAATTCAAAATTACATAACATTTCAATGTACAATCACAAGCACAAAATGTATCTGCATATATTTACATTTTCTACTTGTGTTCTCCAAACATACAAGCCTGTAACAAGAAGTCAGTAATTTATTATACAAACAGTTCCACAGCACATCTTACCTAAAAAGCTGATTAGAGTTTAACTTAGGATGCAGAGGTATATATTTATTTAATCCATGACCTCTGTCAGCTCTTAGTCTTACTATCCACTTAGCTTCAAGCTCTTCAGTGATGTTCCGTAGGTACCCCCTCTTATTTACTATAATAATTAAGATGGTTACATCAGGGACAAGAAGTACAGAGTTTGATTCTCTCCAAGGGAAATTGTCTATGCTTAAAATAGCCCACAAGGACAGTTAAACCTGGTACTTACCTATGAACCTAAATTGGAATGTTTTTCCACGCAAAGGTTTTCAACTTCAACCCAAAGTATGGCATTAACCACTGGGAATACATTTTTTATTTACTGAGTAACCAGGTAGACTGGTTAGTCATTGGATCATTTTCAGTTAGAGCATATGTGACTGAAGTAGAAGAAATACACTGTTACATAATGTGGCCTGAATACCTGAAGCACATTAAACTAAATCTAGAATACCAAATATAGTCAAAACTGAACTCTAAAACAAATGACAACACCGCTCAAGTCTTATTAAAGGTCAATGGAGTAACAAAAAGTACAGTTGTGCCACAACTTACTATAATAGTAGACACTTGAGTAGATTAGTGTTGCAGTATTCTTAACTACTGGGATTTCAGCCACTGAAAACCTAACACTTGGCCCATTTACTGAACCCAGCACTTTCCTCCTTGAGGTGTAACAAGCGCACACCTTTCAGGGATATCATTAAGTGGCCAGTATAACAATCAACATCTATCCATGACATTTTGCAGCTTTCCTGCTCAAGGTGACATAAGACCATCTGCCCTTTGATCTTCTGGGTAAACCCTAGAATTCCTTCCAGAGAAAGGGACTCTCTAATCCTATACCGAGGGGAGGGGAAGTGAGAACTAAGTCTCAACAACTCTATTCAGACTGAGCAGGCTTGAGACCCTGGTATAGGAAGGTGGGTGGGGAGAATGAATGACATGTGGATAGGGTACTCCTGCCCTGGATACCCAAACATAGAAGCAGGAGATGTGGGAGAGATTCAGTACTGTAACAGTAATATACTTAAACATCTACAGTTATGGTAAGTTCTTACACAGATGTACTATAGTCTTCATTTAAGTTGCTACTGCAGCAATGCTCTTATCTATTAGAATGATTCCTAGAGCTCATACAAAAAGAAGGTTGTTGGAAAAGAAGGCCTGGGTTGCAGCACGTCTCGTAAAATGGATGTAGTGAATCCATCTTTTGCCCTAAAAGATGAGTGCTATGTTTACAGAATGGATAGAGGACCACATAGCTGCATCTAATATATCCTGAGTACTCACTTCCTCTGAGGACAATCACTGTGGTTTTAGAGCCTTTTGCCCTTTACAGCTCCCTACAGACTTCTGACTCCAAAAGTAACAGAACAGAAAATAATACACTGGGGCAACCATATGGAGATACCTTTCTTGGACAGAGCTTTTCTAACTTTCCTACTTTTGAAGAACACAAACAACTGATCTGAAATTCTAATGTCTTTGGTTCTGTGTAAGTAATACCTTAGTTGCCCATATACATCTAGGGAGTGCAGGATCCTTTCTAACTTATTTCAAGGGTTGGAGTAAAATGAGATTACCGAACAGCTTTAAGTGAGAGAAAATTCCATGCCATGTTTTATCATGATGGAGGGATTGGTTCTTGAACCAGTAGGAAAACGTGTGGAACTCATGGATGATTATGTGTCTGTCGACATCCTTGAGCTCTAATGTGTTCATCAGGGCTTGATGCAGCAGATGTGGTACAAAGGCCTGCAACATCAATATTTTGAATAGTTGAGCTTTAGATCTTGTACAAATTTCTTGCACATACCTGTAGTCTTTCTCTTTCTCTTGGAATGGCAGGATGACTTCCTGCGTTGCAAATCTAATTAACTACATATTCTATTGTTTCATTTTACTATCACTTCCTACTTGCAAACTTTGGCTCCATATAGACTTAAGGGTGCAGTACTTCCTGTCTTTGCATCATCACATTTGTCACTTTGATGATGCAAAGATGAATATTTTTTGCACTTTCCTTTGCTTTTTTTTAAGTAAGTAAAAATCATGTTAATGCTGCACACAGGCTGAGAGCTGTACGTCTGTTTTGCACTAAATCTGTAGAATCCAAAATGAGTACAACCCAAAAGACAAATGCTCACGACCGAAGAGATCACCAGGACCAGGATGCAGATAGTTTTATGTACCAATTTCTTTATTTTACGTATAACATCCACAAGTAAGCAGTTCACAGAAAAAACTGACTGAAACAGGCAATACAGTCAAGCGCTTTCGCCCGGGCTCTCCCAGGCTTTATCAAGACAAAAATACAGGGAATATGCTTCCATTATATACCTATGCCTTCCCAATAATTCAATTATGTTAATATAATTAATTGAATTATTCTTATTGTCTAAAAAGTTTCTTAGTGCTTAAAGCTGTATACTCAAAAGCATGTTTCAGTCAATAATGCGTTTTTTGAACTATTTAAAAAGGGCTTTCATTTTGTACCTGAAAAATCCATAAATATCCCAAAAACTATCTTGGATCTTAAACTTTTCACTAGAAACTTGAACTTAAATATTTATTTTAGAGGTGGGCAGAATGTTAAAAATCCCTTTCAAAGAACAAGTACGTTTAACCCACCCCTCCACCCTGTCTTGAAGGTATTTGAGGATATAGTAGAAACTGAATTTAGAAGTTTCGTATCAAATCATATGGAATGCAAAGCTAACAATTTTACAAGGGACTTTCAGGAATCTATAAGATTTTTCAAGAATGAGGAAATTAGACCAATGAAACCAGACAAAGGTGGTGGAGTTGTTCTCATGTACAAACATGAGTACGAAGCACATATTTCTAATATTCTACATGATACTGAAAAATATACAGAGGTTTCAATTAATGAACGCAATATTGCATATGCTAAGATCAGACTCATGCTAGAAGATCATCTTATGCAAGGAGTCCTTAATGAACAATTATTTAATTACCTCTTGGTACAAAAAACCCTGACGCCAATTATATTTGGCATCCCAAAAGTCCATAAAGGCCTGGATCCCTTAAAATTTAGGCCCATAGTTGCGGGCGCAAAGGGTATTACTGAACCATTGGGCAAATTTATTGATATTTCAACCAAGAATTTGGTATCATCAATAGAATGCGTTTGCAAGGATTCATGGGAATTTTTGAAAGGGATAAAAAGTGAATTTTTTAATATGACTAATTACATGATTACCATTGACATCGTGGATTTATTCCCTAGTATTCCGCACACTATTGGAATAGAGTGGTTCAGTAGAATATTTATTGAAAAATCAGGTTTCAGCAGCAAAATAATAAATTTAATAGTTGAATTTATGGAGGTTATTTTAAATAATAACTTTATTATTTTTAATGGTGAGTTATTTAAGCAGAACAAAGGGGTAGCAATGGGCACACCTTGTGCCACGGCCTACTCAAATCTAGTATTACACTTTTGGGAAAATAATTTTATTTTTTCATCATGTTGGGCAGAAAACATTGTTCACTACAAAAGATTCCTGGATGATATTTGCATTCTGTGGAAAGGTGATATTAATGACTTTGAAAAATTTATGCAACACATTAATTCTTCCACCAGTTTTTTAAAGTTTGCACACAAAATAAATCCATTTGAATTACATTATTTAGACATTGTTTTAAGGAAAAACAATATATCCAAACAGTTTGAATCAAGTATTTTTAGAAAAGAATACCTACTCAAACATGTTGTTGCACTTTGAAAGTAACCATCCAATATTTCAAAAAAAGGGGATTATAAAAGGTCAATTAATAAGAGCGTCCAGAATTTGCAGT
Source organism: Protopterus annectens (assembly GCF_019279795.1). Taxonomy (NCBI): domain Eukaryota; kingdom Metazoa; phylum Chordata; order Ceratodontiformes; family Protopteridae; genus Protopterus; species Protopterus annectens. The sequence continues at coordinate 1,765,560,325 of NC_056739.1, forward strand.
ACGGATATCCTTTATCAAAAAGAATGTGAATACCTAAAGGAATTGTTTTTAGAAAAAGGCTATCCAAAAAATTTGTTTGAAATTTTGGCTAATGAAATATCTCAAAAAAGGAATACACAATTTCCCCCATTACTTGGTAACACAAAGTCCCAAGAAATTGTTACCATAAAGAATAATAATATGACGAAAAATCTTTCTTTTCTATATACATATAACATGAACAATTTGGAAATTGAGAACACTATTTGTAAATTTTGGCCTGTTCTCTCTATCAATGAAGATCTTAAGAAAAGTATTCCCAATAGACCACAATTTGTTAGAAGAAGGGACTGCAATTTAAAAAAATTATTAGAAAGGGACACATTACCTAGTAACAGTAGAAACCAACTTACTAGAGGAACTTACAAATGCAATTCCTGTAACCAATGTTGCTTTATATTAAATAATAAAGGCATTTACCTAAAATCTAGAAATATAAATCTATTTCCATCAGGTCATTTTAACTGCAACTCAAAAGGTGTGGTTTACTTGGGATTTTGCCAACACTGTTTATGTTTTTACGTTTGAAAAACTGAAAGAACCCTAAAAAGAAGGGTATATGAGCACATTTATGAAATTAAAAATAAAAAAGAATCGAATGCATTTTACAAGCACTCCTTAACTTGCAGTAATATGTGCTTAAAATTCTTTGTTTTGGAACAAGTATTCAACAGTGTAAGAGGGGGTGATTGGGAAGCATCCCTGGAATATAAAGAATTGTTGTGGCAAATAAAATTAAATGCCACAAGGCCACCAGGGCTTAATGATGCCATCAGTATTAACAGTGCCCTTAAACTACGAAGGGCCAAACTATAGCCAAACCATTAATTTATAAGCACAAAGACTTTCATCTTTAGATGACATTTTAATAGTTTCTTTGGAATATATATTGAACAGAATGATTTTTTAAGTATTTATTATCTGCATTTAATTTGTATTATATAACATGGTCTGTTGTTAACATTTTAGTAAGTTTAGTAGAATGTATGAACATTATTCTATGCACAGCACTTTAGTAATTTTCGACAACTTTTTTAAACAATTTTTTTAAGCAACTTTTTTAAACAACTTTTTTAACAGCTTTTTTTTACAATTTTACAATTTTTCTAGATGATTATACACACATACAGTTTTTAATATAGAATATTTAACACAATATGCATTTTATAAATACATAGAAATATTCAAATTATATATTTATATCTATATTGGTTATATGTACAATAGATATATAATTTAAAAATTTAATAATATTTACATGTTCATATTTGTTTTATTTATTTAAAAAGTTTTCTTAAAAGAACTTTTTAAAAGATTGTATGTTACAAATCAAGTTGTTTAGGTGGACCCTGAAAATGTTTTTCCTTTTAGTCTCCCTGACATTTTTTTTCTTATAGGCCACTTTTCCACTTTTGTCTGTTTACTTTTCTCTTGCCTGTGATAGTGAGGGCCAGGCTTAGAGAGATGGTTTCTGTCATTGCTGTACATGGGGTAGTGAAAAAAATATCTATCTGAATTTACAGTTTTCCTTCATTTTCTTAAAAATGTCACCAGTGAGGTCCTCAAAGAGCTGCTCCTCATCAAGGGGTGCATTACAGTGCTACACTTTGGCATCTGTGGCAGAGGTTGTAACCTCAGCCAGGCATGTCTTCTTATAACTGTACCATAGCTGCCACCCTGGCTGCTGCATCTTCAACATCATAACCACACCTAATGGTGTGTTTAACCTCAGACTAACAGTCTGGGTTAGTTCTATCAAGTTTTTCCTCAGTACCTCTTTAGACACCTCACTAGTATTCTCCTTGATTTGTTCAAATACAAGCTGGTTCCTTGTAATGTGGGTCTGACAATTAACCTTGAAGACCAGACTGGTAACTTTGAATACTTTCTTCCTGATTCAGTATAGTGCTCAGTTTTCTTTGTCATTTGGGATCTAATGTGGATCCCTTCTCTTGATCAACAGAAGAATTGCTGTATTCACCAACAGAGAGATTTTATACAAGAATTTGTGAGATTCTTTAACCTTATAAAACCAGTAATGTTTTTGGGGGAGGGGAATGAGTACATAACTCTTTCAGGATTTCCAGGGAAACATCCTAAAGACCACATAAAACTGGAGGAATAGCAAAATGGACATCTTGGCCCAAAAAACAAAATACCTTTTTTTGGGTCTCTGATACCTCTCTGCCTTCCTGTGTGAAGAGTTCTTTCATCTTGTAAAGAATATCCACAACTTAAAATTCTTCTGTGGATGAAGCAGAGGAAATGGTGTCTTCAGTACTTTTGTCTTGTTACATAGGGGACATCATTTGTCCTAACTGTCTGAAGGAGCATCCTCTTCCTTCTCAGGAAAGGATGTCCATCTTTCTTTTCACAGAAGGTACTTTAGAAACAGAGGGGAAAATCAGAACTTGTCTGCAGACTCTGCAGTGCCAAAAATAAACCTGTACCAAGGAGATCAGTTGCTTGGAAGCAGCCTGGGATAAGCGGGAGGTGAGAACCCACCAGATGCCTATGGTCAAAGTAACTGCAGGGGACCTAAGGCAAGTAACTTATATTTCATCTTCTGAGTCCTTTTAGCTGAGGCATTTGCCTTGAATGTATAGGCCTAATATTAGGATAGAGGCAAGAATTCTGGACTTTCACAACATGACCAGGGATGTTCTCTATTCGAAACATGGTGAGTTGACCATTTTCCATTTCTAAAATCACAAAGCACATTTTGCCAATTGAAGTTAACAAAGGCCCATTGGGCTCAAAGAAGCATAGCTCAGTGAGACATTCCTGTCTTGCTTTGCATGATGGCGCTGTCAGAGTGCTTGGGAAACTAATATGTACCTTATGAGAACTCGCTGAGGCCTTCTTCCTTTGGTCAGGAGAGGATATCAAATGCCAAAACAATGCCATCCGCAGTTCTATTTGTTTTTCTGTATTGGGCCTTTTTCTAAGTTAGGACATCAAAGGATGAGGACAAACTCAAGGCTGACATAGGAGAACATACAAAGGCTGCAAGCTTCTTCCTGTCTAAATAGTTTTGCAGGAATGATGCCTAGTTCTTACAGTTTTTGGATTATATGTCTGAGAAACTCTACAACCCTCAACACTAAGCTAAAAATGTAAGCAAAAGACACAATTAGTATGAAAGTTTTTATGTGGAATCTGATTACCATAAAATAATCTATCTTTCATTAGGTCAGAGATAGTCTAGAATGTATCCGGATGTCTGACTAACTAGATAACACTAAGCTACAAACAACAGGTAAAGTAACCAGCAGAAAATGGTAAGAAAATTATCCATTGAAATATTTATCTGTATAGAGTTCCAGAGTAGGGCAAGCAATGACAGACTAATGATGCAATAAAAGTAATGCATATGCTGTCAACTACAGCATGCAAGATCTAACATATCATGGGTGGTCATCAGTTGTAGACAGGTAACATGCTAATATGCTTGAAAGATGGGCAACACCTTCTGCATCTGGAAGGGGAAAAGGATACAGAACTGTGATAGGCTGGGCATCTGACCTTCTCTGTCTTAAGTCTATGGTATTTAAGACTACTGCAACAGTAACCTAAATGAAGAATATCAGAAAGCTAGCTTTGCTTTGTGGCAGTGATAGCCAGCCCTCACTCCGCCTGGAGTTTTCATTGTCTGCACATTGTCTTCATAAGCTGTATATGATAATCCACATGCCTATAAATAAATCAAAGAGTAAAAAGGTCACACAGACTAACCAATTAGCAAAAACTTCAAAATAAACCTAGCCAAGTTGTAGTTTTCACTGTGTGACACTTTAAACCTCCTGTAATAGAAGCCCATGGGATATATGCCAATTGCCCCGTAAGGGCATGAAGTGTTTCAGCTATAAGGCTTCTGAATGTCCATGACTTTTTACTTTTTCTTTTTCAGGCCATTAAAGCCAACCCCACACCTGTGCTGATGAGTTCATAAGAAGGGCAAAACATATATATCCACAGCTAGTGTGATTTGGCTTTAATGACAGACAATTATTGTCTTGGTTTGTGACTTACTGTGGAGTTGCCTGTAACAGAAGTTTGATTTGAAATAATGTTTTATTTTATTTTACTTCTTACCTTTGTTTTTCATTGTTTATAGGAAGGACCAGGTATTAGGACATATTTTTCACAAATCCTAAGTCAGGTCACTGTGAATGAAAAGAATTTTGGGTAAATACCTGCATGAAAAAAAAATGTCCTGTTTTAAATGAATGGAAATGTGTAGAGCATCTGAGCCTAATTTTGGGCATACATGTTCAGATAGAATGGGCTAGATTTCTTGACACAAGGCAGGATTTTTGCCAGATCAAAAACTTTGCAGTTTATAGATAGCAACATTTGATGCATCTCTGATGATCGTCAATGCTAGGAGCTTTAAAGTTTTTTTTTTTTCTAATTGGCAAATGTGCTACATTCCCACAAGACTAATGTTGTTATTGTTTGTAAAACATGGTTTAAGAACAATGAATGGAAACTGGTTATATCAGGGTATAAATGTTTTTACTGTAACAGACATTCTAACAAAAAATCAGGTGGTGGTGTTATGAAAGGGATTAAAGATAGTTATGAGACCTGTGATTATTACATGTTCAGTGACAACACCAATACTGTAGACTGTGTAATTGTGACAATAATGACAACCTTGGAACATACAACAATTGTTGGAGTGTATAGACCATCAAAGTCAAGTGTTAGAAGAATTCAGACATTTCTTGCATGAAACACAGGAAGGAAGAGTAATAGTGGCTGGGGACTTAAATGTACCAGAAACAGACTGAAATAATATTGATTCAACAACATTAGTAAGGAAATTATTTATAACGTATGTTCATGAACAACAATTGCTTCAGATTGTAAAAAAAAAAAAAAAACTTTCAGGAAATGGAACAGACAAGATGTCGGTCATGTTCCATTATTTTATGTCATGTTTTATCACCATTGATGTGCAGTGAACATGGGGTTATAAAGGTTAATTTGTCACTAGATAATTCTACCAAACTGAAATCTAAACTGATGCACAGAAGATTAATTATAGATGACATGGAAGCAAAGCAGTTACTATGTAAAACTAATTGGAGTGATGCTTTCAGTAGAAAAACTGCAGAAGGGATGGAGAAAGTTTTGAAAGAGAAATTATTTGAGTGCACAAAATCAAAAAATAAACTTCTAAACAAGCATATGCCAAAAATCAGCAGTTTCACAAAAAGTACTCCACTAAAATAAACTAAACAAATTGCACACAAGAAAAATATATAGGCTAGGCTCTTTCATTCTGTTTAATAGAACTTCATCAGAGCTAACACATAACGTCTAAGAAACAGTTTATATACTTTAAAAGTTTAACGTGACTTACTTACAAAATTAACCAGTAATTTAACAATAGTAATTTAAAAATACATTACTTAGTGAAAAACTTTACAAATTCAAACTTATTCAGTGTAATTCATACACCAAACATAAAAAACTTATACTTCATTTAAATACACAGAGATTTTAGTAGACATTTGATATTAATATTTCAATTTCAAGCACTGATTTTAGCCTCCTCTTGCTTTGCTTTGTTTTGTGGATTGTACTGTTGGCACCATGGATATCAGTGGTTACAGAGAATCAATTGGCTTTTTTGATAATGGAAGAGATGGAAACTTGAAGATGACTATGCACTTTATTCCCCATGTGTTGTTGGACCTTATACATAGTCTTTCTGGATTACTTCCACAACTACAAGGAACCTTGTCAAGTTATAAGATGTTGACACCAAGTAGTTCTGTACAAACGTTACCCCTATCAGTGAATGATGTGACAAATGATTCCTTAGCTGAAGTTAATGAAGACAGGAACAGGACACGTGAAAAGAACAAAACTATTGAAGAATTGGATATTTAAGCCTTATTTGCAAACATCATTAACCCATTTGGAGTTTATTAACTGGTTTCCAAAAGCACTGTTGATAAAGAGTTAAATAGCTGAGTTGTCCAACATAGAAATTTGTTATTTCAGTTGGAAAAAGTCATTTTAAAGACAAAGACAACAGAACTTGAAATATATTATTTAGACCAATGTATTCTAACTAAACAAGTTCCGTTAGGTTTGGAGTTTTATAAGTTTCCCAATTGAGTAACATACAATGATGATTTCTTTAAGAAACTTGACATATTCAATGATGCAGGGTTAAATGTTTTATATTGAGTAATGTGTTTTTTTAAAAACTGTTTTGAGTTATATAATGGCATAGCAGTGAAAGTTGAGCATCATGCCATAACTATTTTTCACAGAAAAATGAAGAAATTGTTTAAGGGCACTGAAATGTACAGTAATGGTAGAGTTTACCCAATAGATTCAGCTTTTAGAGTAAATAAAAGGCAAGTACATAATGGTTTAGAGACAATAGATCAAACAACTAATGAGCAAGTTTTACTTACAAATGAAAATATTGAGAGAAACTTTTCAGGGTTACAGGAAAATTATATTGAAACAACTGTAAGCAACTCTAGATAAGACTGTAGTTCAGGTAAGATAGTTTTTATAGATTCACCTTCCCCTTTTCAAAACACCTTGCAGATGAGTGTAAAAGAGAGTTACAATCACCTGAAAGGGAAATGGAAAGGGAAAGTCAGGGTCAAAGGGAGGAGAACATAATTACTACCCATGCAGTTATTAATTTAAGTAATTTTCAACTAGACTCTAAGCATATAATTACTACCCATGCAGTTATTAATTTAAGTAATTTTCAACTAGACTCTAAGCATATAATTACTACCCATGCAGTTATTAATTTAAGTAATTTTCAACTAGACTCTAAGCATATTAATGTCCTTAAAAAGGATTTAGTTTTTTTTTCCATTCAAACAGAGCAAATTTGGTAAATGTTCTGAAAGACCTGAAACTTTATGTACATTAACTTATTCCACACTTCATTCTAAATATTAAGCACTTTTCAGACACTTTTACATACTGTGTAAAGAAAAGAAAAGAAGTACTTATAATCCTGGCTTACACCATACATTACTACGAATGATTTAGCACCCGGTTCCCCACGAACGTGCGGTGCACTGCTGGAGAGAGGCGGCCCCCTTCCGTCCGCGCTCCGACCCAGTGACTGCTGGTGAAAGAAAAGCACTAGAGGAATTTAGAAACAAATAGGGTATATGAATTATGAAAGCAGACAAAGGTACCGGTACAGATTTAATGAATGCAGAGGATTACAACAAAAGGCTCAATGACATTTTAGGTGATACCGTTATGAACAAGTTTCAGTTAACTTTATTAATGAGAATTTCAGAAAGATAGATCTAGTGTTTTTAGATTTGTTACACCATGGGTAAATTGATTTGCTACTCTTTGAATTTTTAAAAGTTAAACATCCAAAAGTAGTTCACCTGTTTGGAATCCCCAAAGGTCACAAAAGTGTTTTGACCAAGAAATTGTTAACTTTTAGAGCCATTATTGTTGCGGATTTCAGCAAGACTGATGTAATTTTTATGTTTTAGACTCTATTTTAAACTCACTGGTACAAAAGACAAAAATTTTAAAAGATTTATGGGCTTGGCTTGATTTATTGTACCAATATAAGTTTAGTGGAGAAGAAAATCCTATGGTAACCTTTGATGTTGTATCCTTATATACAAGTATATTATAAGATGCTTCAATAGACTTTCTTAGAGATTATCTAGGAAGATTTGCAGATTTATCCAACAGTTATATCCGTTTAATTTGTGCACTTAATGAGTTAGTGTTAAACAACATTTTTTTTATTTTTCACAATAATTATTATAAACAAAAATGTGGTGTTGCCATGGGAGCTAGGATTGCACCATTATTTGCCAATTTAGTGATGAGTTGGTGGGAGGAAGTGAAACTCTGTTCTCTCAGTTTGTTTGGTGAAATAACTTTTTATAAAAGATACATTGATGATTTATTTTTTATTTGGAAAGGTAGTTTACTTGGGCTAGAAAGCCTATATAGACATCTAAACAACAGTACAAATTTTCTTTAATTTACTAAGGGTAAATAGGGTAATGTTATTACTTTTTTTTAGACATGGAAATTGAAATGGACTTTAGTTCACAACACTTTAGTAGTAGTATACACAACAAAACACCTTTTGTAAATAACTACTGATGTTCCAATATTCAACACCCGAAGTTTATGAAGAAAAATGCTATAAAGGGACAGTGTACAAAATTAAGCCATTTAACAAGTATTGGTATTAGATTTGAGAATGACATACTATACTTAAAGAAATTTTCACAGAAAGAGGTTATTCAGTTAATGAACAAGACAACACTATTACTGAAGTGACAAGTATAAGAAATACAAGATTTTCTCCTATTATTACAACAGGTTTTATCAAGACAGGTGAAGAACAAAAAGACCTAGCCAATCTAAGAACATTTCCTCTCCCAATTTCACAAGATTCTTATAACATTACAGAATTAGTTAATAACAGTTGGAAAATTATAGTTGGCATTAAAGATTTATCTTCAGTAATTGGTACAAGACCAAAGTTTACTTGTAAGAAATATTATAATTTTAAAAGTTTATTTGGGAAAGCACATATGACACAAGCTAACAATAGATGTGGCATGTTTAAATATCAAAACTGCAAAGATTGTAGATATATAAATGAAGGGTTGAATGTTATTTTAAAACATTCACAGCAACAGGTTTGGTCTAAAGGGAGATTTACTTGTAATTTATGTTTTGAAAGTTTTTATATAGGTAAAATTGCAAGAAAAACCTCAGGGAGACTTTGTGAACACACATTAGCTATTAAAAATAAGGATTCTACGAATGCATTGGGAATGCATGCATCTCTTTGTCAAGGATTTCGGAAATTTACTTTTTTGTCATTGACTACATAGATTATGAGCTGCATGGCAGGGATATAAATAATAGACTTGAAGTGAAGGAAGTCAATTGGCAGATAATGCTGCAAGAAGATAAAATACAAGGTTTAAATGAAAATATTAATATCAAATGTCTATTAAAATCATAGTGTATTTAAATGAAGTGTAAGTTTTTATGTTTAGTGTATGATTTATACTGAATACGTTTAAATTTATAAAGTTTTTTCACTAAATAATGTATTTTTAAATTGCTATTGTTAAATTACTGGTAAATTATGTAAATAAGTCATATGTTAAACTTTTAAAGTATATAAATTATTTCTTAGATGTTATATGTTAACTCTAATGAAGTTCTAACAGAATGAAAGCTCTTAGCCTACAGAAATTTTGTGTGTGTGATTTGATCAGTTTATTTTAGCTGAGTACTTTTTGTGAGACCGCTGATTTTTATGCTTGTTTAGAAGTTTATTTGGTTTATCAATTTCAATCATTGATTTTAGCGTTTTTTGCTGTGCTTAAAAAAAATCAAAAAATGTTTAACATCAGGATCTAGGCATACAGTATCAGGGGGATATATTTCCATAAGACCTAATAAAGGTGAGAGACAAAACATATAAGAAATGGAAAAGAGGTCAAACTACAACTTTGAAAACTGAAATAAACAAGCTGGATAAACAAATTAAGCATAGTGTGAGACAATATCAAGAACATTTTGAAGAAATTTATATAAAGATATTGAGCATACTAGAAAACCATTTTTAGATAACATAAGATGTGGAAGGAGGACATTTATAAACTATATTTAGATTGTAACATTTATTTCCAGACACAACAGATTATAGATATAGTTACAAAATCTTATGCAAAACAGTTTGGCTCCACAAAGGGGGTTATAAGTTGTGATATCCAGGTAACCTCAGATACTGGACTCAAATTAGATTATATTGAAAAAAGAACTATGCAAATTGGATCCAAATAAAGCACCAGTATGAACTGAGAACACTTCAACACAAACTTATAGTATCATTATATTTATTATTTACTAGGTCGTATAAATATTGGGAGATTACTCAAGACTGGAAACATGCGCTTATTAAACTAGTCTTTAAGGGAAAGGGGAGTAGGAAAACTAATAGACCTATAGACCATGAAGTCTACTTTTATGTTGTGGAAAAATAATAGAGAGGGTAATATTAGATAAGTTATTGTCAGATTAGGAAAGGTTGGGAGTTAAAACTATGCATCAGCATGCATTTGTTGAAAATATGGGGAGAATTCAATAAAGCCTACATGGAGTGATTTTCTGTGTAGGCATAGTGGCATACAGCTTACACAGAAGTAAGTAGCTATGTGATCCAGTAAACAGAGCAGAGAGGCATGCACTAGCTTGTGGACACAGAAGTGTCTGTGGCATGCAAATAACCTCATAAGCAGATGAATCGAATGCAAATGAGGGTGCTGAAGTGATGCAGCAAGCAGATAGCTGTCCTGCAGACCGGGTGTTGGTGTCCAAAGTGTACACGGAAACTTTTCATGTACAAGAAAGTAAAAATGGAACACAAGCTGTAAAAGCCCATTTAGAAGGTCAGAAATTGCATATTAGGCACAGGTATGTGCAAAACTATGGCCTGTGTATCCAAAAAAATAAGGCAAAATAATGTAATAATTTATTTTTTTTAATACCTATATTACGTTTGCACAGCATATAAACATGTCATTACAAAAAAAAAACATTAACAAGTATCAAACTAAAAATAAGAAATATGTGAGAATAATGCATTATAAAGCTGTGCATGGAGTATGCACAGTGGTTGCTAAGGAGGTAGGCCCTGGAGTAGTGAAGTATCCAGGTTGTGTGCATGGATCTGTATGCAAATGAGCTGGGGTTACTGAATAGCAAAAATGGGCTACTGTGTCTGCAGATAAAATCCATGTCGCACTAGAACCATGTTGGTGTCCAAAGAAAAGCTAGCTGACATCAAAATGAGGTGTGCCACTATATGTTTAAGCTGATTGGAGTTCAGCAGCACCAGTTTGCATGGCACACCACTCAGCTAAGCAGAGGGGGTGTCCAGTGCTGCTAAGCTTTTCTTAGCTGCAGGGCACATGTTTTAGCTGCTTTGAGCTATGCTGAGTATGGCCGTGCATGGGGGCCCTGCATGGGGGTATGTCTATTGATTGCTGAGCATTTTTTATACCTGCAGAGCATGTTTGCGTGCCATGCCTCAGTGCTTAGCAGGGAAGGCAGTTTAAAAAAAAAAGTAAATTGCCTTGGAAAGTCAATCATGTATAAAATACTGATAACACCTGTACCACTTACACTGGGCCATTCAAACCCCTCAGTGATGTACCTGCAAGGTGGAATGAATCATAGTTAGCCAATCACACTAGCTGTATCTACAGCAGAGCACTATAAAGCATGCATGCACCCTACAATCCTGATCCCCCCCCCATACTCTGCACTACTGTAGTACAAACTTGGGAATTTTAACTGACAGAATGCTAGGGGCTGCTGCTGCTCTGCTATACCTGTATGTGCTAGAGGCTGAGGTCAGTGCTCATGCTGCCACAGACAATAGGCCTAGACTGAGAAGGAGAAGAATGTTTAGGCCCAGGGTAACCTTCCAGGAGCAACATGAGCTGGAAATTGTAGAGTGCTACAGGGTGGACAGGGACATACTACAATAACTCACCAAGCTCTGCTGCCCTCAACTCAGACCCAGAGCCAACAGAGGGGAACCCACCCCAATGGAAACAAAGGTATGTGTAGCCCTTAGAATATTAGCTACAAGCACTTTTCAAAGAACAACTGGGGACATGATGGGCGTCTCACAGGCATCTGCATCCAGGATACTCCACCAGTTCCTGGGTGCCATGCAAACACATGCCAGTGAGCACATTTATTTACCCCACACCCCTGAGGAGAGGACCAGCAGTATGCATCTCTTCTACCATGTAGCACAATACCCTGAGGTACAGGGTGCCATAGACTACACTCATGTACAAATTAAAGAACCACCTGGTGAGGAGGGTAGAGTCTACAACCACAAGGGGTATCACTCCATCAACTGCCAGGTCATGTGCAATGCCCAGGGCATCATCATGAATGGGTGTGCTGGAAGCCCTGGCAGTTATCATGACTCCCATATCTGGCACACATCACAGCTGTACCAGATGTTTGCAAGGAGGGCCATCCCATATGGCCATCTAGTGGGGGATGCTGGCTATGCACTGGAACCGTGGATGATGACACCCATCACACGCACAAACTAGGAACATCATAGAGCATGTGTTTGGGCTGCTCAAGTCACAGTTCTGGTGCCTCAGTATATCTGGTGAAGCCTTGCAGTGCTTTCCAGCCACATGTGCACAGATGTTCACAGTATGTGCCATGCTACACAATTTGATCCTGTAGAAACAGCTGCAACAGGATCATCACAGGGAAGGGACAAACAGGCCCCCCACCAATGCCAAGGTCACAATTGCCACACTAACAGGGGGACTCGGAGGGGGAATCTCCTGAGGTTGGCCCTGTAGGTAGACATAGGCATGCCCAATATGCCCTGGCATTGGCAAAGAGACAATGCATAGCACATGCACTGACAACCTAGGGTCCTAGGGACTGACACCTTACTCTGACTCACGCACATAGCAAAAAGGATGCCAGCCACACAGCACAACCTATACCTTACCATGTATTTGCTGTGTACTGCATGCATCAGACAGAGTCAGCCCTGATAAACAGGTGTCTCAACTGCTGCAAGCACAAGGTAAGTCAATCTCATTTACAACAAATGTAATGGGTACTAGACTATGGTAGCATATGTATGGACCTGCTGCATTTATGCAAGGGAATAGAGTGAGCAACTGGGCTACTTGCAGAGAACAAACAGCTGTGTGGGACAACAGGTACTCTATCCAGTAGTGACTGCCCCATAATATGCAGTAGGCCACAAGGCAGCAAAACCCAAGGCAGTATGTAAGGGAATTGCCAAACAATGGGGTCATAGGACAGATGCGAGACTCTCATCGCTACACTCCCCTACTCCCAACACATCAGTGTTCACATACAACTGCAGTAATAGAGTATGTTTGCAAGGATATATCAGCAGACCACACAATCCAAGGCCTGTCCCAAACAACCTGGCTATATGTCCTATTTTCCACAATATGCAGGGGTCAAAGTGTATATGTCTGAATGCTGTTGATAGTGTGAGGACTTAAAACTCACTTTCTGGTGGCTGTTGTGGCTCAGTGGGATAAGCACATTAGCATGGTTGATAGTGTTCATGGTTAAAAGCTGGCTGTACCTACAACTTTTGCATGTGAGGTACTCCTATGACACGAGTCTCATACACTGTCAATATGTCACAATCTTTTTCTGTAAGAAAGCTGGACAAAGCCAGAAACAATGGAGGGAAAGAGGGCCAAACCTACAGACATTACACATGCTGTGAATAAATAAGAAGGTGGGTAGTATAACAGCAAGTTGCAGCAAGTCAGAGTAGCAGTAGAATGTAAAGGCCATCACTTAACTGTGTCAGTATGGACTACAGATCACTGGGCTCCATTTGTAGTATACTACCAGAAAAACACAACTGTATGAGGAGCAGAGCAGACATATGGGGCAGAATGCTGGACATTCAGCAAATCATGTACAGTCAGAGGTGTGAAGACTGTCACCCTGTGTGTGATGTGTTATAACATGTACCCCTGTCACAGCATACCTACTACTGCTTAGAACAGAAAATCTGGACAAACCCATGAACAGTAGTGGGACAAAGGCACAAATAAAAGGAGAAGGTTTAACTAGTGGCCACAGAAATGTAGAAAGTTCAGAGAATAACAGTTCATGCAGTAGCATGGGCTTCCTGGTGAGTATGGAGTCAGTAACTCAAATGTCTGTCATAATTTCCTAACATCAATCTATAATGATTTGCCACTGATATACCAGAAAATCATGGTAGCGTTGTCGCCTCACAGTAAGACGTTGTCCTGTTCGATTCTCAGCTAGAGCGTCTTCTGTGTGGAGACATTCGTGAATGGGGGTACCTTCATTGAAGGTTGTGTGTCAGGGCTGGCAACTCGGCATGTAAAAAGCTACTGCCAATCATTAGCAGACCAGAGTTCCGCTGCGGCGACCCCTAACCAGGAAAAGCCGAAAGACACAACAACATGCCAGAAAATCATAATGCCATATAAAACGTACCATACATATAATGCAAAACTATGTACTGTCTATTACAATCCATACAGTCGCTAGGTATGAGTCGTATAGTTCAGCACAGCCAGGGAATGCCTTGGACAAAATATCAGGGAGATACATTCAGTACACAGCCAAGGAATCCCTTGGACAAAATATCAGGGAGATGCAAGACTGTTGAATTAGGTGCAGCAGCCATTTGGATGCAGCACACAAAATCCCGGACAGGAAAAGAGGTAGGTCTGGCCTGGAGTCACCTTGTAAGTACTGACAGACACACTGGGCATGCTCCTACACTTAGTCAACTTGAGCCCATGTCTGATGCCTCTCTGCCTAAAGAACTGATATGTGAAAATATGTCTGTGCATACAGGCAGCTATGTATACATATCTGTCTCTCCTTATACCCCTCACACATGATCATCCTGTCTATCATTATGTGGCACATATATCTTTGCTATATAAAGGTGTAGAGTGATGTAGACTCTCCACATATGTCTATATAACACTGTTACATAATGCACACACAGCTACACCTAAGTTGGCATCCCTGTTTATATATATATATATATATATATATATATATATATATATATATATATATATATATATATATATAGCTTTAGGTATAGATATAAGTAGATCTATAAATTTATATATATATATATATATATATATATATATATATTTATATATATATATATATATATATATATATATATATATATATATATATATATATATATATATAAGTGTGTGTGTGTGTGTCTGTGTGTATGTATGTATGTGTGTGTGTGTGTGTGTGTGTGTGTGTGTGTGTGTGTGTGTGTGTGTGTGTGTGTGTATTATACATATATATATATATATATATATATATATATATATATATATATCGGTTACCATTACTACACCGACAGCCCAGTCCATCGAAACTGACTTCACCGATCACTGACAACTGAAGAGCCGACGTTTCCCATATGGTAAGTATCCGTTTGGCCATCAACCATCAGAAACCACCAGCAAAACAAAGCCAACAATGTGGAGGGTGGGGCTATGCCCCCCCAACCCCCCTTAATATATATTCCAACTCCAAGAATGCACTGCTGCGGGGGTAAAGGAAAACTTCAGGTTGATGGCCAAATTGTGACTTACCGTGTGGGAAACGTTGGCTCTGCCGTGTCGGTGAAGTCGGTTTGAATGGAATGGGCTGTAGTAACGGTAACCCGTATATATATATATATATATATATATATATATATATATATATATATATATATATATTATCTGCACTTACACAAATAACAGTTGTCTGATGGTAAAAGATCAAGGCCGCATAATGACAAAATCAACCAAACCACAGAACCCTGTGCCTGTTGAATGTCCCCCTGTAGACAGACAATGGTGAGCAGGCATTGTAATGTTGAATGGCTGCAACTCAGGACTTGGATAGGCCATATTGTCACTGGCCAATTGTCCATCAAAGTGCAACCAGCCAGAAATAGTGATACTGGTAACCGTACAGACATAGCAGGGGTATTAACAGGTAAGCCACTGCTAGGACACTAAATACAATAACAGCTTAAGTTCACTCTACAGGCCACACAGTCTGTGTAAAACAAGGCCAGTTTGCATATCCCACAAGTACTGTGGCTACAGCCAAATGTACATCACATGCAATCAGTGTAGTACGCAATTAGTGCTGTGAGTTGTAGTGTGTAATTTTAGGTAAGTAGAGGTTTTGATCTCATATCAGCTGCTTTGTGTGTGTGTGTATGTGTGTGTGTATGTGTGTAGATATTTCCCTTACAGTGGTGCAACCATGTCCATCTGGCCTGTCTCTGTGCAATGGCCAATCATTTTAAGGCCCTGTGACTAGCGTCCTCCTCAACATTGGCCTCCCTGTCAGCACCTGCTGATGTCATCCACCCTAACAGCACTGGATGACAATATCAAAATGGATAAGCTCCATGGCGCATGTGATAAATACTTAGTGCTATAGTGTATACTAATAGATAGGTGGGGGTTCTCATCTCCAAAATGGCAACTCTGTGAGTGCAAATACATCCCCTTGCAGCAGTGTGCCTATCT
Source organism: Protopterus annectens (assembly GCF_019279795.1). Lineage (NCBI taxonomy): Eukaryota > Metazoa > Chordata > Ceratodontiformes > Protopteridae > Protopterus > Protopterus annectens. The sequence continues at coordinate 1,765,576,521 of NC_056739.1, forward strand.
CTGTGCAATGGTTATACATTTAAGACCCTGTGTCTACCTGCCAACCTCCCCATTGGCCTCCTTTACAAGGCCTGCTGATGTTATCTACCTTAACAGCACTGGTTGACAATAACAAAACAGATAAGCTCCATGGCGTATGCAATAAGTACTTAGTGTTATAGTGCATAATAATAGGTAGGTAGGAGTTCTAATACCATTAATGACAACTCTGTGTGAGTGCATAAACATATTCCCATGCAGCATGACATGTATGGCTATATGGGTGCACAGTTGTCATGTATTTTACTGCCCTGTTACTAGCGGCTGGCTCTAACTAGCCAACATCTACCAAGACATACATGCTATCCACCACCACATACATTTGTATGTATAGAACACTCAGGTGACACATATCAAGGGTAGAAGAACTTGTCACAGGGTAGGCATGTAAGATTATGCTGACTGCCCCCAGTGACCTCGACACACTGTTCTACACATATGCACCTAGGTAACCATGCACATATATAGCTGTACTTTGCAGATGTCATATTTCTGCTGGGCTGCCATGCTGTCTTGTGCTGCTGTATTGCCACCATGTCTCCATAGCTTAGCCACTCAGATCCCTGGAACAAAAACATACACAGTTATGTGAGACATCTGTCATTCTGCAACACTACCAACAATCTAACATCATGCAACAAAGGTACACAAACGTTGATGTGTACTCATGACACATGCCAGCATACAGCATCTGTCATGGCATAACATTACTGCACTAAAAAACTGCATGTAATGTAATATAGTCACACTGTGCATCAAACACATATTTGCATATCTCTGCATCAATGGTATGATGGCAGGGATGTGGCACAAGTATCATCATATGCACAGGGTATGGTTTTGGGGCAGAGGCCTAGGCTGTGCCAAACAGTTGACAGCATGTGTGTGAATCAGGAAGGGGTGCTGCTTAGCTGGGTGATGGAGAGATGATGTGTGTGTCTGTTGGTGACCTGCATGTGATGGTGATGTTTGTGTGCATGTACTCAGTCAAGCCAAGTACTAGCCATACACATGTGTATGTTGGACAGCTGTGGACCGTACATGGCAGAGTGGACAGTTCATCATCTCCAGCCACAAACACAGGAAATGGCTCTTTCAGGAGTGGCACTGGCACCACTATGCCCAGGGTCAGATATGGTGCTAGTTGCTGAAGGTGACTGGTGTCTGCTGGGCCCATGTCCCTTATAGGACTCCCCAGGACCACATGCCCTTGATTTCCCATGTTGTGGTGTGGACAGCATACTCCCTTTTGTAGTGCTGGATATACTGCCACTACACTCCTGTAGTGGCAGCATACTCCCTTTTGTAGTGCTGGATATACTGCCACTACAGGAGTGTGCATGTGCACGGCCACATGGACACTCAGCAGATGGTGTTGCTGAACTACATCCATGTGTCCGATGTCCTACTCCCATCAGATGTTCCAGCACAGACAATGTGTGGTCAAGGACTGACAATGTCTCTCCCCATCTTCTGTCCACTACATCAGTGAAATGATCCATGATGTCACCAATGTGGTGGAGGGAGTCACAGATGTCAGACTGTACTGCATCCATGATCCTGAGCATCCATCTGGTGTTGTGTTCAGAACATGCCTGTGCCTCCATAAGAAACCAAAACATGCGTTAAGTGACCCATGATGTGGCACCTGTGACAGGTGATGGATGGGCACCAGTCCTCCTTTAAGCACCCCTGTCAATCTGCCTGTGTAGGACCTCACCAGCTCTCTGACTATGGCTAGTGTCTCCACTCACTGATGCCATAATTACCACATTCTCCTGTTCAATGTCACCACATTCTGACTGTCCGATATCTGTGGCCACCGAGGACTGGGTATGTGTGAGCATACTGACTGTGTGCATGGACACTGGGGGAGGAAGTGGGATGTCAACCCATGGGACAGATTCAGCCCCCATAAACCCAGGGTGTGCCTCACTATGGCCACCACCATCTTCAGAGTCTGATGAGACATTGACATCAGGTTGTGAAAGGGACACACTCCACCCCCCCACATTCATCTGTGAGGAGGACGACAAAATAAGTACATTACTACCTGCACTATTTTGTATGGTAATCCACACACATGCACTTACAGGTGAGGAGTCACAACAGTGTTACACATACCACTCTTATTTCCAATCCCATGCACAACACACAAGCAGACTACAACATACACAGACAAGACAGGCCCTTTATAACATGCACTGCAGCTACATCTTGAAAATGTTGCTAGTACTATACACCTGTGCATTAAGCAATATGTCAGTGCATGTGATAGACCTACGCCTAAAACACAGTGCACCTGTCTTTGGCAACTATGCCAGTTCTAGTATCACTGCCTCAGGTATGTATAATTTCCATATTGTGTGTGAACATGCATCTGTGAGTGATTGCCTCCTGTATAGCAGACTGCATAGACCTTCTCAAATATAAGGCAAATATGTTACTGTTCTTGCAAATACACAACTGTGATTACCCATTCAATGCATGTCAGTTAACCCCTCCAAAATTGACCATACAAGTATTGCACTGTAGCTAAGCATAACAGTTGTGCCTAGGGCAAAATGTCAGCTGTTAACATTCTTAGGGTATATATGATCCATACAACAACAGTATCACACTTACCAGGTACAGAATATTGGACTCCGGCCACATCTGATGTATCTGTGGAAATGTGAGGGAGAGATATTGTCGGCAATACCAAATGTGGCATTATTACAGGGTAATATGTGTGTATATCAACATGTACAGTAGCAAATGTGATACTGTCTACATTGCTGACATTCTGAGTATGTGTGTGCAACTGTGCATTAACCCCCCCTCCCAATGCAGATAGACCTGACACCTATGTGCTGGTATGCAAAGGCTGCCACAATTACTGATACAGTATTACACTGATGAACACAGGAAGCTTAACTGGATGCTCCTCTGTTGTGGATGCTGCGTCACCCACCTCCATGCTGTATGGGGTGATGGATGCCTGGGAGCTAGTGGTTGCTCCCAGGTTTGCCAGGAATTTCTCTGTGATCAAGAGTGGTTGTTCTGCTGAGGGCCCTCCACCAGTGGCAGCATGGTCCCTGACCACAGCAGCAGCCCATTGCCATGCAGCATTAGCCATTTCTGTGGCCCGGTGATGGACCTGCTCGCAGGTTCTGTCCTATAGGCCTACTTGGTTGACTGCTGTGATGAGGTCATCCCACAGTGCTGCATGTTGGTCATGATGCTGGTGAGTCCTGGACAGCAGAATGTTGTGATGCAGTCTGAGGCCATCCTGGATGACATTATTTTCAGCCTCTGAAAATGGCGGGTGTCTCCTTTGAAATATCCTTTCTGAAAGACAACAAGAGGGGAACACATCACAGGACCAGATATGTTGATATCCACTATGTACAGACCCTACACATCCAAATTGCCCAGCACTATTCACTGCTATCTCCTACGTCATACCCCACAGTCTATCAACACACTATGTATGTCGCTATCACTGACATAATAGCAATACTGGTTATGTCCCTGTGTGCTGTGACAGAGTGTGCTGTATGTCTCCATACCCATCAATGCCAAAAACTGTGGCATGTCCCTTGTGGGCAAAGTCCCACTACTATGTCATGCAGCCACTGTCAGACACATAGGTGAGTGTTATTACAAGTATATGAGGACAGTCCAGCAATATCAGTGTGCCACAATGGCAGACAGCAATGCAAACCTGCTGTAGTATATCCTCCCTGAAGGCGTCATACTTCTCCAGTACACAGTACTCTATTTTAATGTCATGTACTAATTTTTTGTATTACATGTTTCTGTTCTGTATATTTTCATATGTATTATAGAATGTCTTTGAACTTGGAGCTTTTCTCCCCGGGCCTCCACTGAAAATGGACATGTATCCAGTTGGACTAGCCCGGTTAACAAATGTAAAATAAAATAAAAATAAAAATGTTTGCCAAATGTGTACATGTGCCTGATATAAGTGCTCCTTTTGGCACAAACTTGTGGATGTCTGGCAAGCGGTTGGCCAATAATTGATGGTTGTTCTCAGAATATAGAGAATCTGGCTGTCACATGCCAGAACCCTCAGAAAACAGTTATGCTACAGTAATATCGGTTACTCTATTCATACTCTTACTCTAATATCACCCACCCCATCCAACCACTACCTTTCTTTCCACCCCACTAACTACCTTGATTATAGCAAGCTCGGATGCTCATAAGCCTACTACTTATTATACAGCAGGAACTTCTTATTGTAACAATTGTTAATGTCTGTTATGTACTTCGCAGATAAAGATTCTAGTTGTCTACTGATGTACTATGTTCTTCATCTGTAACTATGTTTGTAATTAATTGCTATGTTAATCAAATTGTTAATCGCTATGTAAATCCAATGTAACTACTGTCCGTATATTTTAACTGTGGAGCTTTTCTCCCAGGGCCTCCGCTGAAAATGGATCTATGTCCAGTCGGACACTCCCTGTCAACAAATGTAACTAAATAAATAAATACTTTGTATGACCAATATGTAAACTCTGTTGCTGAGGTTTGGCTTGTGTCCCCCCAGTAATAATGGCTATGACCTTACTTCCTGATGTAGGGGATTTCCAGGTATCTTAGCCATAGCTCTCAAGCACTGACATACGAACGTCGACTAAACTGTGACCTAGCCAGAGTACATCAGGGACAGTTAGGGACACCTTTACAATGTCTGAATTATTCCTCTGTGACATTCAAAGACTTAGAGGAGCTGAATGACAGTACATCATGTGATATGACAGATGTGTCCACCTTTACTTACTGTCAATATGTCTAACACATAAAACAGTAGATTTCGTACAGGAGCCGACCATTGTAGCAGGAAGCAAGAGGGCCACAGCTGTGATGTAATTCACAGTAGGCACAGGTGAGAGGCATGCCCTTTAGCTGTTGGTCAGCAGAGTACCAATGACATGTCATTCCCAGAGCTGTACTACAGGCCTACTGTTGTAATCCCTGTTTCCCATAACTGCATCTTCCCATCTGTGTCCCATTATATGGGGATTTGTATTACATACCTAGTAGAGTGACGTAATCCTTTTGTAATGAAATCCTAATGAAAAATGCTTGGTAAATTGCAGTCTGTATTGGTAAAGTAAGTTACAGACCTGTTTCCCATAGGCAGTTGCTTGTCTTTTGTAGGCACTGACATTAACAGGTAAATTACCTGTGCACCAGTCTGTGGCTCAGACTTGCTAATTGCATCCAGAACATCTGGGTTGCAGTTTCATTAGCCAATGACACGGCACAACAGTGCAATATTTAAGGCCTTCACATAGGCCTTGGCTCATTTTTTAGTCAGTGAGATAGACATTAGTGAGGTGTGGAGACTACAGAATCACACAGGGTAGCTACAAATACTGTCCACTGATGAGATTTATGAAGTATGTCCACAGTTGTGCATGCTATGTTTGGCCATTGTCAAATGACTTTATGATTATCTGGTAGTTCAGTGTTAAACATTGTGGGTTGAGGTCAGTAAGGGGGAAGAGGCGTGAGTGTCAGACGTCATACCCATCAGAATATGCATGCTGCAGCAGTAGCTGCTGGTCTATCAGCTCTGTATGTTTGTATGGGCAGACTGTGACACATGTCCCTATCGCTTGACCTTTGCCCCCACCCCTTTATGTATGGGTGTTGTGTCGATCCCTTGTTCTAGGGTGTTGTTAGGTATGGAAGGTCTGTAGCAGGCAGAGTAACATACAGCTGCATATGTTGTAGCCTGCAGCTGCTGCTTTTTGCCTAGGACTCATAGTGGGGAGTGTGTACACGTTGAAGGACAGCAAGCTGTATGTGTCACTGATAGAGCAGTGTCAGCCCTGTCATTATAGCTGAGACAGGGTGAGGGTACCAATAACAGTCCAGTCGAGGCTTGTGCTTAAGGTGCATCTGTTATGTAAAAGTGTCAATCAGAGAGTAGTAAGCGACATATAGGTAGGCTATACAAACATGTGCAGTGTGTCCCTACCTACAGGCCTTCGACTTGCTAACACAGGCAGCAGTTAATTCAGTAGCAGCAACCTGTTTTGGTTAAAATTGCATGACTCAGTCATTATTTGGTGTATTCACAAGAATGTAATTGAAGTGCAACACACTGGATTCTAACCCAAGACTGTGGGTGGCAAACTGTACTGCATGCATGGTATTAACTGACTGAGCTACTGAGTCAGTGCTGTAGCAGCTATATTTGCAAGATATATGTGCGTGCAAACAGTCTGTGACACAGGAATTGCATTAGCATGTGTTTTCTTATGGGTATACATACATACATACATACATGCATACAAATGTTTCAAGCATGGGCATTAATGCCCTTCTAGCTTGATAATATATGAAAACACTTGTTCCCATAATAAATGTCCAGGCTGTTCTTAAAAATATCTAAACTAGTACTTGCTTTAATGTAATTTGGTAGTCTGTTCCAAGCATCAGCTATTCTGTCAGAGAAAAAATTAGTACACTTCTCATTCCTATAGAATCTTCTGCATAGGTTTTCTGATGATTCTCTAGACTTTTTGATAACCCCAAACATTCCCAGAGGCAGTTGTCCCTAAATGCCCTATATACCTGAATAAGATTTACTCTTAAATATCTGTAAGAGGCACTGTGCAAGTTCAGATATTTTAGTCTTTCATAATAACTTAGATTTTCACATCCATGGATGCCCTTGGTATATTTCCGCTGTACTCTTTCCAGTTTATTTATGCTTGTTTTCCTGTAGGGTTTCCACATTGTTATTCCATACTCAAGTTTGGGTCTAATGTAACTAACAAACAATGACTTCATTATGTTTAATTTCCTAGACTTTATAAATCTTTTTATACAACCTATAGTTCTATAACTACCATTAGCCAATTGGTTGATATGATTAGAAAAACTTATAGCTGAATCTACCCATATACCCAGGTCCTTAAATAAGTCAACAGTTTCAATCACTGTGTGCTGTATTAAATATTCACCTTTCAGTTTATGTCTCCCGAATCTCATATGCTTAGTTTTTGATCTATTTATCAACATATTATTCTCCTGTGCCCAAATGGTCAATTTAATCAAATTATTTTTCAGACATGCCTTATCTGTAACATTTGTGATCAGTTTACCCAATTTCAGGTCATCGGTATATAGACTGTAGAACACCTCAGATGAAAAAGTAAGGTCTGAAAGATACAATCTAAACAAGTAAGGGCCTAGGACAGAGCCCTGTGGGACACCTTGACTGTAACCAAGGATTTCACCTGTCCATTTGGTGTGTGATACTTGCCATGTCCTATTTGTAAGCCATGCAGCTATCCATCTTATCAACAGTGCATCAATACCTGTTTGTACTAGTTGTACTAATTTATTGATCAGTGTTTTGTGTATGACCTTGTCAAATGCTGAAGTTAAATCTATATAAATCACATCACAGCACCATTTTTCATTCATAGCTGTTATTATATTGTTATAGAACATCATGTTACAGGTGTTAAAATAGATCTATTTTCAGCATATGCATGCTGATATATGGTTTCAAGTTCCAACATATCCAGTTCTGACAATAACCTATCCAGTATTACCTTCTCCATTATTTTTCCACAACATGAAAGTAGACTTAAGGGTCTATATGATTCTGGGTTTGTCCTACCCCCCTTTCCTTTAAAGACAGGTTTAATAAGTGCATGTCTCCAATCTTGAGGAATATCCCCATATTTATATGACCTAGTGAATAATAGATATAATGGTAGTGTAAGTTCTTGCTGAAGTGTTCTCAGGTCATTGTTTACTTATTCTGTCTCATCCCTGTGCTTTGTTTGGATCCAGTTTGCACAGTTCTTTTTCAATATAATCTAATTTGATTCCAGTATCTGGGGTTAGCTGGATCTCACTAGTACAACTTACCACCTCTTTTGTGGAGCCAAACTGTTTTGCATAAGATTTTGTAAATATATCTATAATCTGTTCTGTCTGAGAATAAATTTTAGAATCTGCACAGTTTATCAATGCGTGTATCTTTACTCCTTCTACATCTTATGGATCTATAAAAAGGTTTCCTATTATGCTCAATATCTTTATATAATTTTTTTTCAAAATGTTCTTGATCTTGTCTAACATTATGCTTAATCTGTTTGTCCAGCTTGTTTATTTCAGTTTTCAAAGTTGTAGTTTGACCTCTCTTCCATTTCTTATATTTTTTGTCTCTCACCTTAATCAGGTATCTTGTTCTTATGGAAATATACTCCCATGATGTTGCATGCCTAAATCCTGATGTTAAACATTTTTTTGACTTTTAACACTAAAACAATTTCTCTTTCAAAACTTTCCACATTCCATCTGCTGTTTTTCCAATGAACACCTCACTCCATTTAGTTTTATATAGTAAACATTTTGCTTCCCTATAATCTGTAATTAACCTTCTGCGTATTGGCTTAGATTTCCATTTGGCAGAATTATCTAGCAACAAATGAACCTTAATTACCCCATGATTGCTGCACATCAATGGTGGTAAACTTGACTTGAAGTTACAGTAATTTATTTGGGAACACAAACAATATCTAATATATTCCTTCCCCTGGCAGGTTTTTTTACAATCTGAAGCATTTGTTATTCCTGAATATACTGAGGTGTGGCACTCAAATGTATGTCATGATTTTCTAACCTCAGTCTTTAATGACTTGCCAGTACTTTTGCAGACAGATATGTTTTTGTGAAACCATGCCAAAACTAGGGGGCACAACTGTGGACATTCTGCAACAGTCTGTACAGTTGACAGCTATACCTGCTATCCCAGGCCTCACATACATCCTTTAATATTTATTTGGCTGTGTACTGTTGTAGTGTCTACATCACAGTCCCAAGTACACAACCAATTTCCCCATTATATGTACTTGCAGTGTGTCAGTGATAATCAGGATATGTTGGTGGAAGCACCTGTTTAACTCATAGCTAAGTGGCCTAGTGGGTTAATGCACTGAATTGCAATTGGCATGGGCCTGGGTTTGAGATGTGGCAAGGGTGATTATTTTGCAGATGTGCCTAACACTGTCAGAATCACATAAGATGATTAAGGCACTTTTAAGCAGATTTCCATAGGGTGCTGAGCCACTTAGCTCCACTTAAACACACGCTAAAAAGAAAAAAAAAGAAAAGAAAAAAGGGTTGATAAGAAAGTGGTGAAATAGGGGAAAGCAGGGGGAAAAACATAGTGAAAAGCAAGTAGGGATGTGCAGGTTGGGTGTAGGAAAGGACCATAGGTCTTCAATTTTTCTACAGCAACAACTGTGCATGTTTTGCAGAATTTGGAATTTGAAGCCTCACACCCCAGAGAGAGGCATGAGGGCAACATAATCATGTGGATTGATTAATGTAATAATTAGCTATGTCCAGTGGACATGTGTGCAAGGTGGAGAGCTATGCATGGGGCAATTTTTTTTGTGGGACAGGTGCCCCTTTTTGTTTTTTAAGGTGAGAGTGGAATATTGGGAAAGGGATATAGGTACATGTGGGGAGGTAAGTTGGGTAGAGGAGGTTGCATTTGCAGGCATACAAGACAGCATACAGGTTAACACATGACAATCCTGATATATACAATCCACCTTGGGTGTTCCTGGCATTGCTTCCAATGTTAGTGCAGAACAAATGTCATTTGCATATATGTTGTACTACATTTCTAATCTACAGTTTAGCATAATACTCTTTCTTACCTAAACTCGTCACTTACTGGTATTGTTTATGTTTGTATTTCAGAGCAGATGTCATACTCACTTTCATGAACAACAGCTCTACTTACATACATATTGCACAACACAGCTTTATTAAGGGTGTCTTCATACAGTTATTGGCATATTTTTAAGTCTTTACTGCGCAACAGTTTATATAATGCAGGTGTTGCAATACAGCTGTAAGTCCACAATTATTGCAGTAGAAACTTTATTTTATTAACATTATCAGATTTCATACTTTAATCTTTATTGTACTATACTTGGCAGTAGTCAGTTATTGCAGTACAGCCTACATCCACATTCATTGCAACACACAAATATGCACTGTATGTACCTACTCACAATGAATTACTCTATCTTGTGTATTTGACTATAGATTGCAAATTATTCTGTACTCACCACACTCATGGTGCAACCTGGCCAGGCACCCTGCATGGGCCTTTAGGTTGTGAGCTCTCTCCTCTGCAGCTGTAGGCAGAGAAGCACACCATTATGTGTACCTGTATATCACACTTTCAGATTAGATATTGGGGAAACAATGCTAACAGTACTTAAAAACATGTGGTGCATTCCCATCCCAAGAATTCTGGACCTAGGTGTCCAGAAGTCCCCCTATTCTGCCACTTCAGATCATCATAATGGTGACAGACCTGCTCAGCTGAGTTGGGGACACCTGTTGTACTGCTGAGATCATGTGCCAGCTGGTCACAGGCCTCTGAGTTGTACTCTGATCCCTGGAACTGGCCCTGCAGCAGCCAGTGTTCATGGTCTTTCACAAGCAGTCCAACCATGACCCTCGATTCCAGAATGCCCCACTGCTGTGCCCAGAAGTTCGTACCCTCTCCAACAACTGCCATAGTTCCTGCACAGTTCAAACTGCAACAGAATATGCTGTATTCCCATCTAATGTGCTTAATATAGCCTGTTTTCCCACCCTTATGCACCATTGGCCATTTTTAAAACTATGGCAATTCGCTTAGAATTTCACAAATCAGGTGAGGTGAGCTGAGCACTGCTTAAACTTGCAATGCTTAGCAGTGAGCAACCAGCTAACACAGCTAAGTGGTGCTTAAATAGAGATTGTTTTAGAAGTGCTTATCTTGGCTTAGTACAGCTTAGCAGAACTTAGCTCAGGGCAGCACATCATGATTTAAACTAATTGGCATGATTTATGTTTAGAAAATGAACAAATGTGCAAAGGGGATCACAAGGAATACATAAAAATATAGAATAAAACTGCAATGAAACACATATCATGATTTCTCCATAATAGTCAATGGCAGGTATGCTACACCATACTCATGGCACAAGGGTTGCTAAGGGGCAGTGACAGTGTTATGCGCAGTAGCTAGGAATTAGTAGGCAATGCCATACAAATGAGAGGAGTAATAGTGAATCACAGATTTCCCCGATGGTGTAAGGATGCACATCACAGCGTAGCATTCTAACACCGAGGTGAGCCCTTGAGATAAAGATGACATCAAGAGAGGGGTGTGTCACCATTGCTGTAAGCACATCGGAGCATTGTTAAACCAGTCTGCCCCTAGCTAGGCAAAGCTGAAGAATACGTGTGTGTCGAATTGCCCATAGCTATGCTTAGCTGAGAGTACACAAGGTAACCGAGTATGCATGTGGACGGAGATGAAAATGCGTGTAAACCCGGTAAATGGGTATGCGCATCGCGCACTGCAGCTGAAACAGGAAGGATGTAGGAAAGAAATAAGAAAATACTGCAGCAGTGAAAGTGGACTACAAATGACTAATTAACACCTAGGAGCCTACAGTGGGCCATTGACAACAGCTAACAAGGCTGCAAGCAGCTACCTGCAGAACAGGGAAGCGGAGGGGCTGTACTGTAAAGAAAACAGCAAAGTGTCAAAGTAGAACAAAGGCAATATGCAGTATATCAGCTACAAGGCAAATTTCGCCATGACTTGGTAGGGAAAGTACAAAACAAGAAAGACGGCAGATGGATGCATGCCTGATAATGGGAGGGGATCCAGGTCTAAAAGTGAATTAAAGGGCAACAGATTAATCAAGGCAGGCAAGTAGATCTCCACAGTAAAAGCCCCTCACTTGCAGTACTCATTTCAAAACCCATAATTAAGACACGCAGCAGCTGGAATAGTTCATACACACCCACTTACATCAGCAGCATCCATAGCACAATAGTATAAAGTGTGAAAGCACCTCACACACATTTGTGTATTCCAATACACTCTGCACCAGGGGTGTATACAGATGGGGAACTTTTAATATGTACATGTTAGGGGCTGCCATAGCTTTGATCCACCAGCATGTGTTGGAGACTGAAGGTGGTGTGGAGGATGATGCACACGACTACCACAGGCACCAGAGGAGGAGGAGAGTGTTCAGACCCAGTGTAACCTACCAGGGGCTACATGATCTGGAGATAGTAGAGCATTACAGGGTGGACAAGGACACCCAACAACAACTTTTGGAGCCATGCCAGCCACGCCTCAGAGCCAGAACAAACAGAGGGGAACCTATCCCAGTGGATATGAAGGTATGTGTAAGCCTGAGAATACTAGCTACAGGTACCCTTCAAAGACCAGCTGGGGATATCATGGGTATCTCACAGGCATCAGCATCCAGGGTACTATACCAGTTCCTGGATGCCATGTTACCACATGCCAATGAGCACATATACTTCCCCCGAACGCAGGAGGAGTTGGCCAGCAATATGCATCTCTTCCACTGTGTGGCAGAATACCCGGAGGTACTAGGTGCAATAGACTGCACACACATACACAGCAAGTCACCACCAGGTGAGCAGGGTAGGCTCTACATAAACTGCAAGGGATACCCCTCCATCAACTGCCAGGTCGTGTGCAATGCCCAGGGCATTATCATGGATGTGTGAGCTGGCAGCCCTGGAAGCTGTCACGACTCCCACATCTGGCATACCTCACAGCTGTATCAGTTACTTGCCAGGGGGGACATCCCAAATGTCCACCTGGTGTGGGATGCTGGCTATGCACTGGAACCCTGGATGATGATTTCCATCAAAAATGCACACACACCCATGAAGGAACGCCGTAATGAGGTACACGCACAAACCAGAATCATCGTAGAGCATGTGTTTGGGATGCTGAAATCATGGTTCCATTGCTTGGACATATCTGGTGGAGCCTTGCAGTACTCTCCAGGAACATGTGCCCACATCTTCATAGTGTGTACCATGATGCACAATATGGTCCTGCGGAAACAGCTGCAGCAGGGACAGAATGGTGAAGGCCCTCACAGCCCACCACCATTGCCAAGGGCCACACAGGCACAGAGGTACTCAGACTACGAACACCCTGAGCCAGCCCCAGTAGGCAGACGGAGGTGTGCCCAGTATGCCCATGCCTTGTCAAAGAGGGAACATATAGCACACACACTGATAGTGTAGGCACCTGGGGACTGACACCTTTCTCCACCTGCACAAAAGTAAAAATGGATGGCACACACAAGACTACCTGTAAATTGTCATGTATAGGCAGTCTACTGTGTGCATCCAACATAGGCAACCTTCAACTATTGCACACACAACAGCCATTGGCACAAGGTAAGTCAACACCCGAACAGTAAATTAAGCTATCAGCATATGTAGATACTGTATGTATAGATTCATAGGTAGGTACATGGCCAACTGCCAGAGGCCATTCATAAGGCCAGCCAAAATGTGTCAGCTTTTGCCACCCCGTTGATTCATTAACCATCCCTCTGTGGAGCAGAGCCAATGGCGGGATCCCTGGGGTGCATCTACTGTTCCCCATCCACCCTTCAAGGTTTCTCTTGCAGAGTGACAGTGAGGGGCTCTGTATAATGTAGTTAAGGATGTTGTTCCAAAGTATGGGGAGTGTCTGTGACAGGAAGCTGTCCCTCCAGCATCTTCTGGTTATTGTTATAGCAAGGTCGGCTCACTACAGTGTGTGGCTCACTGTGACATGGATTCCCATAGGTGGAGCATATCCATCAAGCCTGAGTTTGAGATGGCTGTGTTGGCCAGCAGAGATCTTCTCTGGGTAAATGAGATGCCACTGAGTAAAGCAGGAGTTTATTCAGTCTGGCTGCATAAGCCATATGTTGGAGGCCAGTATTCCCCTTGGTGAGGTACATTCGTGGACCCCCAGCTGTTGTACGTGTCCTGTGAGGTACATCCCACATGGGTTATTATACCTTATGATGGGACTGATGAGTGATCAATAAAGGGGCACTATAACCCCAGTATGCCTAGATGGAAATCCTGTAGTAGTCAGATGGCCTACATAGAAGAATGTCCTAACTACTGTGGAGATATGATTGTCTCAGAGGAGATCACTATCTACCTTAGTTTTCACATACCCCATTACCTCGTCTGTATTAAAGTGGCTGACGCTCATGTGTTAATATGGGGGTGCCAATTCCACAATGGAATGAGCATGCAGTTATTGGCACTTGGCTGGAAGCCATGTCGTTGGCACCCTGTGACGTTGTCTGTGAGGCCCCTTGAGGGATGTCCGTGTCAGCTGGACTATCAATCATGGCTCCCAGTTTGCAGTCATTGCCAAACATTATCTGCCGTAGTCAACCTCTGTTTGCCTGAACATCTGAGATGTATATGCCAAACAGTAGGGCTCCCAGGACTGAGTCCTCTGGGACACCAGTGGTGACTGTTCAAGAGTTGGACCTGGAGACCGCTAGTCATACCATGTGGGTTCTATGTGTAAGCCCATTGGCAACCCAACCTGTGATGTATGGGTGAATGTACAGGCTGGTGTGTTTATCAATAATACCTGAGTGGGGCATGTGTCAAAAGTCTTGGTGAGGTCCAGGTAGTATGTTTGAACCACCACCCCCGTCATCTAACGTTTTGGTGACTATATGTAAGGCATCAAACAGGTTCAGTAGGCAAGAACTGCACTCAACCAAGCTGACCTGGGTTGGGTCACGTGTTCGAAGGTTACAAATGTCATTGTCAATAAGTGCCATGAGGATGTGAACCATACCATTGCAGACCAGGCTAGTCAGGCTTATGGGGTGGTAGTTACCATGGTCAGTTGTGATTTCACCTTGATGGAGTGGAATAACTGTTGCCACGTGCCATTGTATGGGCATATAGTCTGTGGAGAGGCTGAGGTAGGAATGCTTAATTAGGTGGGGGGCAGGTTGTCTTGTACAGTTTGCAAGATGCAGTCTGGGTCAACATCTGCCTCCATTGATCCTGTGGTCTGCTGTTAGAGAGGGCCATTTCCACCTGTGTGTCTCTGATGGTTGGGATACTGTACCTTTCGGGTAGCTTTGTGGGCTCGTTAGGGGGTGAAGTATGCACCAAATGTATCTGCAAGGATGTTGGCGATATCAATAGGGTCAGCATATTTTGTGCTATCTTTCACCGGCACAGTGCAAATCTGTGTGTCACCACGTAGATCCTTGACATAGCCAAATAAGGCTTTGTGGTTATCTTTTGAACCCTTGCTTATTCAACTGCTGATGTTAGCCTTGGATGATGTCATGAGGGACCTACCTATCATACTAATAGTGGTCACGAATGTCTGCCCTTTGTGGGATTTGCTGTGTGTCTGGAACACTGTCCTACTTCTGTAGTATAGCCTGTTCATTGCAGAGGTCCACCAGACCGGTGTCCTTGTCTAGGAGGAGTGAGTCTTGGTTTACCAGTGATGGCACAATCCATACATCCGTGTAGGTGCTTATAGACTGCATTTGTAACTCTGTCTGTATCTTGAGCAGTGTTTCCCCTTAGCATGGGGGCTGTGAAACCCCCCACACCTGTCACTAGTAGTGTAAATTTAGCTGTAGGAAAGGTATACACTGTGGTATCTGTGGGTGGGGGAGATGCTAGGGTGTGGAAACAGTGAATAGTTCATGGTCAGATCTAACCAGTGACCGGTTAACCTCCGCAGTGGTGCACCTGTTGCCCATGTTGATGATGACCACATCTAGTAGTTTCCACCCCATGTTAGAGAGGTTACCACCTGATACAGGGCATATGAGGTGATAAATTCCAGGAAGCGCTGGTCCTGAAAGTGAGAACCGGAGTACGTTTCCCAGTTAATGGTATGGTAGTTGACATCGACCAATGCCAGGGTGTGCGTTAGAACTGTCATGTTTTCCACTGTCTCCAGGTAGGTGTAATGGAGGTCCTGGGCCATGGAGGGTGATCCATAGCAGGCCACATTCCACATTGTAGTTGTGGCTGATGTTAGCTGCACATGGATGATCACAGAGGTATCATGCTGCCCCACTAACCTGGAGGTGTAGGTTTCCCTGATGAATATGGATACAGCCCCTCCATGTCTGTAAGTCCATGTTCTGTGGCTGAAATGTGTGGTATGGGGTATAGTCTGGTAGTGCTGGTGTGCTCTCATGAGCCTTAAGACAGATTTCAGTTAATGCACAGATGTTGATGTCGTTCATCCTGAGGAGTTCTCTGAGTGCATGCATGTTGTGATCACAACCCCTGGTGTTGAGTAGCATAATCATCATTGAATCTGCTATTGTGCTGTTTACGGAGCTGGTATTCACCTTCAAGACTCTCCTAAATATGGCACCATGGGGGTGCCAATAGCCTTGGCCATATTCCAAAGGGTAAGGCTGACACATAGGCCAGTATAGTATCATTGCATGCATGTTCCTCATCTGTGCTTGTTTTACATCTCCCCTGTAGGTAACCTAGTGGTAAGCAATAGAAAGCCTTAAACTTATACAAGTCTTCTACCTTCCAAGACAGGCTTTTGGAGTGACTAAGTATCAGTGTTCTGTATATTCTTGTTGTACTCAACTGTTTCCTGACTACATGGTGAGTTCACACTGTATATTGTGATCTGAAGGTCTGTTTATTCACATATTATGGCTGTGATGGCCTGCACGTTAGAGGTTCACAGATTGCCTACTACCTATCTGCCCAAGGGCAATTAGAAGCATAGCAACAGTGTGTTAGCCTTCCCCGCACAATTGATGAAGTAACTGAGCCTCTGTCAAGCATAGCCAATGAAGGAATTCCAGGAAGAGTTGTTGGAAGCTGTTGAAGACTGGGGTTGTGGAGGGTGATAGGAGCACTTAGTAATCTAAATAGGGCATGTTAATGTGGCAATTCAACACCATTCAATTCCCCCAACAGGTCTTGCAGCTATCAAACTGGATAGGCTCCCCCACCCCCTGGCTATATGGTTCTGTGACACATGATCCCAGGGGTGTATAGTCTGTTACCCATTCACACAACAAGATTTCCCTTGAATTGAGTCAGTGAGGGGCTATGCATAATGTAGTTAGGAATGTAATGTATTGTCTCACAGTACATTTGTTATATGTTGTTATTTCAAGAGTACATGAAGCTCTGTGAGTTTGGGGGCTCCTGCCCTTTGCTTAGCCTAGCTTACACATAGAAATCATCTAAATAGGAAATAGGCGGAAGCAACGTTAATGTCCACAGTGTAATGGTTACAGCATCTGCATAGTATCTGTGCATTCGAGGTTACAATCCCGATAAAGGCAGGGATGTTTATCATGTGCAAAAGTATACCTTAACCACAGCTTGCATGTATAGGTAGTAATCATCTGTATAATAAATATTCAAATCACCCATATAAACCCATGTGTGCAGGAGAGTACAGTCAACAGAGAATGTAATGTTATGTCAGCACATAGTGAGATGTTACGTCACTGACATGTATATATCCGGAGTAGTTAGCGGATGTGGCCATGTTTGCACGCACACGTTATACATTACAAAGTTTGTTTAAATGTGTTTAACTGCTGCTATAATGTCACACAAACACATTTAAACATGCTTACAACTGCTTAAATGAGCCTTATTCTGCAGTAAAAAACATGCGTAAAGCATCACAGGTGTCGAACCCTGGACAATGCACATTATAGTCATGGGACGTACCACTAAGCCATCCGAGGTGTATACGTGTTACATTGTCTTGAGACTACACTTTATACATTATGCATTTCACTGTAATGATCACAAACTGGACAGTGACTTTGTGTACATATGCATAGTACATTGTACTGTACTGTAGTTTGTGAACCAACACATTCCAGTCTACAGATGTATTACTGTTACAAACTAATATGAAATATATATATATATATATATATATATATATATATATATATATATATATATATATATATTATACAGTTACATCAATAGCCATATATATAAACATCTATGAACACATTTCGTGACATAGAAGCACTCCAAATGAAGTGGAATGTACACAAAACACACGCAGCTCTGGTATTATAACAATTAATATTAACCTAATTCACCATAGAAGGGGTGGTTGTTGTGTATGTGAAGATTGGGGTGGGGGAGGAATGATGGGTAATGCAATAATGCATCAAGGAGGGCCTGGGTCAGATGTCCAGTAAGTGAACTGGAGGGGCATACATGTAGTATGGAGACAATATAAAAAGGACACAAAGCAAGGACCTTACTCATTCATAATACACCCTGTCATGTCACATTGTGACACCTACTTTCACAAACATATGAACATTAGCATGTATCAGACATATGTACAACAACTGGCTGTCACATTTGTTTTCAGTAGTGAGGAATGTCTGTAGTACAATGTATATTCTAAATACCATGACATTCATACATATCTCAGATGCCTTAGTGGTAAAGTCAGTAACTGTGGTGTTCATGGTCCCGGGTTCAAGAGCTGTTAGGTTATTTTGAGGGCCAAAATAATGGCTTTTGGATGCAGGTGGATTAAAGCACTCTTAAGCATTTGTAAGTGGGTTTCCACGTGTTTGTGCAACAGTAAGCCGCGCTGAAACACGGTAAACGTAGAAGCGCTTCACACGTTTGACTTTTGCTTAATGTCTCGCAGACCATGGGCAAACCTGCTCACAACTGCATAAATGTGCATTATTCACACTTTTCCTACCAGTGCCTACTCTGAGAGGTAAAATAATAACACCTTCCAGGAGTAGAACCCACAACCATGTACTCCATCCTCAGAGTAACCTAACATTAAACTACCTGGGATATACCTATCCCAGTTGTGTATGCAGACAGGTTAAAACACAAAAGGGAGGAATGTGTTGAAATAGGACAACCCGCCATGTACCCAATTAAAGGTGTATGCTCATATATAGATATATAGATATATATAGAGAGAGAGATACATAGAGACCTGTCGATATATACAGGTCTTCATATATATGTAGATATATAGATGGGTTAAAAACAACTACACATCTATGGAGGTACAGAAAAACGTATGCAATAATGTATATATCTATAAACATACACACACACACACACACACACATATATATATATATATATATATATATATATATATATATATATATATATATATATATATATATATATATATATATATATATATATATATATATATATATATATATATATATATATATATATATATATATATATATATATATATATATATATATATATATATATATATATATATATATATATACATATATATATATAAATATATATCTATATCTCTATATATATACGCATACATACATGTCTGTAGACAGCATCCAAAGTGGTCATATCTGAGTATAACATGGACCATAGCACTCACACATTCCACCCCCCCCCAAACAATATGAACATAACATATGAAGAGTATATGCCAATACACTATTACAAATATGTTCTATGGACACAGTCACCAACACAACTGCAATGACTGCAAATATCCATGACAGAACTACACAGACAGCTTTCATTTTGCAAATCTTTATTACATTCCGATGTATTGCCAAAAGGATTCAAGGATTAACAGTACCTGCATGCTATACAGGAAGCATTTAATAGTGCCTTAATGAATCAGCCTGCAATTACCATAGTATTAGTCCACTAAGGGATAGGTGTTCACATAGGGAAAGAACACCCACACACATATAGACGTTGTATAAAAGGGGTTCCTACACACCTGTATGTGCTATGTACACCCACCAACATCTACCCCACAACCAAAATAATTACATCAATGCATACTGTCATACCATAACCAATTATGCAACAACTGTACAACATCTGCTGAAACCTTAACATACCTGGACACAGACACACTAACATGGCCCTATGTGAAATAGTTGCCGTTATACAATTGAACAGCTGCTGATGTAACAGGGTTTGTATAAACTAATCCCAATTTAGAGGGGTGAAAGGTTCGTACACCATGAAGTTTTACAGAGTACTGATTATTAGCACAGCATGATACACAGTAACACCAAACTAAATATGTCTGGTAAGCACACTGTAAACCCCATAACATTATATGCATAGCTATGCAGCCTTGAGCTGGTCAAACAACCTGGCCAGACTGAAACATATGCAGAAGCATTAGGTACAGACAAACCCTGCACAAGTAGCAATGTTCAGAAATATAACAGCAGTACTTACATTTAGACCAACTCCTCTAGGCATTGCACAAAATATATTACTGTTCATCTCCATACAGTTGTTGCAATAGATTCCAAACAAAACTTCCACGCTGTCTTCCTCACAAGTAAGGCAGTGGAGTACTCAGTTATACTCCACTGTAGCCATGGTATTGCTAAGACAGTAGCAGCGCAGCTGATGTGCATGTAATTAGCTACTTAGGAATACCAATTGGTCATCAGGATAGCACATATTACTGATCTGTATCTATAAAAGGTTGCCTTGTCACACGTTCAAACCATCTGTATCTACCTGTAGGACAGTACAAAACACTGAAAGACTAACCAAAAATGAGTATTACACTAGTTAATAACACCTCCAATTACTAAGACGGTGTGTATAATGTAGTATGTCTGTGTATGGAGTATCTGTACTGTAAGAATTACAGTGTAATCAATGCATATAGTGGAAATAGCTATCTTGTAGCGATGTATTGTTGAGCAGTAGTAATGCTTGTAGTATTCTATGTGTGTACTGCTGTAGGTCACACGACACACTCCACATACACCACAAGGGATGATATGGGCTTGGAACCCACCAATTCGCTTCCAGCCACTGTCAGTGGCAGGATTGGTCCAACAAGTATGTGCTATAACAGGGGATAGTATATGTTGATATATTGTAACAGTCGACATGTGTATGGGTGTATAAGTAAGATGAACATGTTAAAGATGGGCTTACTGTGCAAATATGGTGTACAGTGTGGGATATTGTGCCAATAACTATATACTGTATTCCAGGCAGCTCTGTATTCTATTCTACATAGCAGTTCTGTTATGTTATGCAAACAATAGTTATGTCTATTGGCAATTAAAATACTCAATGACATATCATTTGTATTCATCTGACAGTTTAGCAGCATGATAGCAAAGATAATTGGAAGAGCCAGGTAACTATCCATGCACATAACACATGTAATATCCACCTATCCAGTATCATTTGCAAGCAATAACAGCTGTGCATGTGTAAATGTTATGCTAATATGTAGTGACCCTTGTTACGGGGCTGGACCTCTCTAGTATCGTTTGTAAGCAATAACAGCTATGCATGTGTACATGTTATGCAAATGTGTAGTGACCCTTGTTACAGGGCTGGACCTCCCTAGTATTATTTGCAAGCAATAACAGCTGTGTATGTGTACGTTATGCAAATGTGTAGTGACCCTTGTTACAGGGCTGGACCAAATAGCTATGTGCACACCTACATAGAGTGGATATTGAGAGTACAGACACACTGGTTGAACTACCAGGTTTGTGTAGCCCAACCGCTCATTGCCAACCTAACAGCCACCTGCACATACTGTATGTAAGGTAGTGCTCAGCACTGGTAATGAAACAGGTTGCATATCATCTTTAACTCCAGTGTAACATCTGCAG
The DNA here is from genome assembly GCF_019279795.1 of Protopterus annectens. NCBI lineage: Eukaryota > Metazoa > Chordata > Ceratodontiformes > Protopteridae > Protopterus > Protopterus annectens. The sequence continues at coordinate 1,765,598,123 of NC_056739.1, forward strand.
TAGGAGTGTAAGATGTAGGAGACAGTTGCCCATGTGTAATAGCCGCATCATAGGTGATGGCTCACACTATCTGATTATATCCTGTTATAACTGTTGCAAGAGTGAACACACATGAGTGTAGGTGATCCCTGGTCAGCCTCAGTAAGATGCAGATGCACCATATAAAACCACGCAAAGCTACTGTGAAACTAATCAGCCACATATTATGAGGCCAAGCACAGAGAATTCTATAGCTCTGTCATTAATCATAAGGGCAACGACAAGACCTGCTGTGCTGCACAGCACTATTGCATGAGAAGTACTGCACCTACAGAAATAGCACCCATTCATCCAGTTAGGGTCTCGGAGAACCTAAACCCACTCCCATCCCCCCACCCCCAACAGGTACACTTAGTAATATATTCATGTACACTACAGGGCCCCTGTACTAATGATTATGCAGGTACAAGCTGCACTCTCTAATGCCATGCATACAGCTTTCATGGAACCTGTCAACATCCCAAGGTGTATACTACACAAATATAAGAAAATACAGCTATCCACATACACATCATGTTCAGTCATAGCTCCATATCAGGCTGTGTTCACACCAAATGGTGCACAGCAACAGTTATCACACCCCACAAAGGGCGAGACACCATTGATAATGGGACATAGTACACAACTACCCTGCTGAGTCTGGTCTGTACAGCCATGAACTGTGGTCAGCGTAATTGATGTACTTGATACAGATGTAGATGACAGTAAGGTTGATTCACACTGCATATCATGACCTTGCCAGGTTGTAGGACACCATCACCCATACTGTGTTCCAGCTACAGTCAGTAAACTAGGTGTATATTCCTATGTCACAGGAATGGTTGGCAACTGGACTGCTGGCAGAACCAACACTACAGAAGGTGTCTGATGAATACACGCACATCAAACCAGTGCCAACCACAGTAATACAGAGGTCATTCCTGGTACTTCCCCTCTTTGTTATCTATACCACATAGACTAACACACAAGGCATCAGCCTATTGATGTTTGCAAATGACTATGTACTAGGAGCAATAGTTGACTCATTGTGTGCTGCGTTCAACATACAGAAGGGCCTTAGTGTGTCAGATGTGTGGTGTGTGATGTATGGCCACAATCTGACAGCTATGTATTGCATTGTCATCCCCTATGTTACAAACCCTGTACCCATTGACTACAACCTAGGCAGTGGTCAACATAATGGCAACTGTGTGTATGGGATGCAGCTGGACAGTACTTCCCTTTGATAGTTACATCACCACAAAAAACAGGTAGTCATATGTGGCACCCTTAATCATGACAGTGTGCCATCGAGGAATATAGAGATAACTGCTCAGCCATACTCAGCACCCATGTGACCCATAATAGATCACATATTTCCTTTAAGGGTTATTGCCCATGTGTAGATGGCCTACACTGCCCTTCACAATCCCTAGATGCACTATGTAGCATGCAGCCTACCCTGAATAAAGCCATGTCCAACACAGAGGTGTTGGACATGCTACACTTAACACATCCTGATCCCAAATAAACACATACGTCATGGACATCCACCTTTCTAGTACAAGGATCACAACATGCTTGACAGATCCCTGTCCCATACACTTAACATACTCTTGCCATACTATGCATCCCTGTCCAGCGAAGCTGCACATCGCCCCTTTCTGTGACATGGTGTGATGAGCGCATGCCAAATATATCAGTAACCATGTGTATCAGTTCTGTGGCACTGCTTGAACTGGCCACTGAAACTTACCTGTCTGTTGCCTACAGCTAGGTAACCTGTCTGCCTAGGCTCATAAATGGCCCAGGACATATAGCCTACTAGATCGCTATGACCATACATGCTATAGTTGATATCCAACCCTGCAAATACCATCAGGATAGCTATTGTCCCATGTTTTACACATGTGCAACACAGGCAATACATGGCAGGATGCTACACAGCTGTACAGTGCCATGTAGATGTATATGGCAAAACACATACATGCTTGCAAGTCTGCAGGGTCACAGGTCATGTCCCTAATGGCTATTTATGACTATATATGTGGCATATACACAGCATTAAGGATGATTACACTAATGTGAACACATCCAAGCATGTGCTGATAGGTAAAAACACCACTACAGGCAAACAGACATGCCCACTTCAAGACAACATCCAGATGGTGTATGAGCAATGTCATCACATGACACACACATATATGGCGATAACATCACATCACCAGTAGATGTCAAATGTGTTTGACTTATACATGTCAGTGGTGTTAGTGGCATGTAGATTTACAAAGACATATTTGTAATCTTAATAAATGTGATACACATGTATGTTCAGCTGTACTTCTCTGTGAGTTACTGTGACCTGTCTCCATCGTTATGTCTTCCAGGTATGCTACATTACAGACTGCCGCCTTACAGCCGCTTAGAGGATGAGGTCCTCATCCCATACCTACTCAACACCTACACGATGCTCTTCAGCCATGTGCCACAGGATGCACAGCAGCAGGATTCCCTGTGGGAGGAACTCTGCAGGAGGGTAAATTATGTTGGTGGACACAATCACACCTATCAGCAGGTGCGCTGACACTGCACTAACCTGATAAGACAGGTGAAACAGTGTGCTAATGCAATCACCAGGGAACAAGGTGGAACAGGTGGAAGGCCACTCACCCAGCCCTCACTCACAAATACCGAGGAGCTACTGGCCAACCTGGGGACACCTGCAGACCTGCATCTATAAGCTTTAGCTGGTATTGTGGAGATGAGTGTCTCTCAACCACCAAGCCTGGAGTTTCCTGGTAAGTCACTACTGCACATAAAACACAACTATATATCACATAGTTACATGTGTTACTGTACAATATGTAGCGTAGCATCATATGCAAGGCATGTATGCACACATGCCACATACTATAGTCTGCTACTCTATGTATGCACAGATGTGCATACTCCATAGTATAGTGTATTGTACTGGCTTATGTGCTAACATGGACATTGCACCCTGTAGCTATCACACAGGTGTGGATAATGATCTTACTGCTGTGACACTCCTATTTAGGTACCTCTGGCATTTTGCCTGTGTCAGGTGAGATTGTTATTATTTACCAGGCTTGATAATGCACAGAACATATTAATTGCATGCTATCTGCCATAACACACGTGCACATAATATATGGTGGTCCTGTTAATGGACACTGGTCAGACCTGCAATGCATCACACTGTTTACCTATGTGAAACAATTGAAGAGTATATGAAACACCTACACTAAACCTTCCAAACTGTCATTGCCAGATGTGTGGACAACAGTGAATACAATGGTGGAGGTGTGTTCCACTGTAGGGACAGGTACTACATATCAGCATTGCACATGTCGGGAATATGAACCGTACTGTACAGAGAGCATATGTGTGCACACACACTAAATGTGTTAGAGCTGGAGTATGCCCGGTCCACAGGATACACCCTTGTGGAGTATACCCTTGCTATGAATGTCACACAATGTCATGTGCTAACAGACATGTCCATGACATGTAGTGGGCTGACTGCAACACTGATCAACTATCCTAAAAAACATGTCACACATCCCACACATACCACCCTTTGTCTGCATAACCCTGTCCACAATGGAGCATATGACATCTATGGGTGTATCCCAAACACAGTAAAGCACCCACACATACGGCAAGTGCATGGCTCAAGCCAATAGAAACAATCAAAAGAAAAGAGCCAGCACAGGTCCTGTTTGGAAATAAGTGTATTAAAAAATACGCATAATATACACCATAGAAACAGACTGCATATACATATGCAATAGGAACAAACTGCACAAATCGGTTTCAGCTAAACAGCCTTCCTCAGTGTGACACAAATAGTAAAAATCATTGCACTCAAAAGCAGCCCATTAATATATATGCATACAGATAGGACAGAGACCAATCAAAATAATACACAAATAAAGCAATCAAAACTGCTCATTTTAACTGGGAGGAAAAAGCTCACCCAGTTTGACAATCCACTTTTTTTCATTGATTTTCAGAACTTGATGTAAACCAGCCAAGTCATTATTTTTATGCACAATGCAATCAATGATAGTAAATCTAAACAGACCAGTCTGATGGCTAAAAATATGCTTATATAATGCACTAATTTGCTTATGTATCCTGATATCACTCAAGTGTTCACTAATTCTAAGCCTAAAGGGCCTAGAAGTTTAACCCACATAAAAAGCTTGACTAGAGCAGCTAGCTAGGAAAATAATCCACGCTGAGCTGCAATTGCCAAAAAAAATCTATGTCATAAACATTTGAAGTATTTTTACTGGTAAAACAAGTGGTTTTATATATATGTGAACAACTTGAGCAATTACCACAAAGATGACAACCTACCAACTTATGCCCAATGATGGTCCTTTGTGTCAATATTTTTTTCATACTGGGCCCTTTTATAGTGACTAAACAAAGAGCCCAAGGATCTACCCCTGTGAAAGGAAAAGGCACATTTATTGTCCAAAATATCAATAAAAGGACTTGGATATTTGGTCTGTTTAGATTTACTATCATTGATTGCATTGTGCATAAAAATAATGACTTCACTGGTTTACATCAACTTCTGAACATCAAAGAAAAAAAGTGAATTGTCAAACTGGGTGGGCATTTTCCTCCCGGTTTAAATAAACAGTTTTGATTGCTTAATTTGTATATTATTTTGATTGGTCTCTGTTCTATCTGTATGCATATATATTAATGGGCTGCTTTTGAATGCAATGATTTTTACTGTTTGTGTCACACTGAGGATGGCTGTTTAGCCGAAACCTGTTTGTGCAGTTTGTTCCTATTGCATATGTATATGCAGTCTGTTTCTATGGTGTATATTATGTGTATTTTTTAATACATTTATTTCCAAACAGGACCTGCGCTGGCTCTTTTCTTTTGGTTGTATCTATGGGTGTATGTCATATGGGATAACACTGACATGTGAAGTAAGATGGCCATCACAACCATTGGACTGAACATGTGTACACATGACCATGGAGGATGGCCAGAGGCATGAAGCAACACACACAGTAGAAGTGATGTATATGTGTGTACACCCTGTTGTACATTGGCTCGACACAATACAACTATGGCCTTTGTGTAATGGTGATATTGGAGATGTGAAACACTAAACATCATAGAGGCCTGTGCACAGCTTGTGTAGGCATAACATGAAACCATCACATAACATGTCTTGAACATCTGGAGTGTGTCATGACATGGAAGCATTCACATATACAGTATCCACATACATACATGTGTTGCACAACATACACATACATCCATCCACATCAAGCCACAGATACAGTACATTCATCTTGCTGGTGTCAGACATCACTGTCATGCCTGCTCCTCATGTTTGTGAGGTACACAGATGGCATGTGGGACACAGAGTACTTGTAAGTTAGCCATGTGTGGGCATAGTTGCCAGGCATCAGTAATATGGTTGCAGATGTGCAGGGGTGGCATCCGTATACCCTTCTGTGACCTGTGTCGCACATTCCACATTTGGGTTTATTGTGTATACACCTTGGTGACGTGGGTCACATTCCACATTAGATATATATTGTATGTGAAAATAGTCATGGCTATGAACTGTGTCAGTAGCTCACACTGTATAGCAATTGTGAAGCCACATGATGCCCTGCAATGGCTATGCACATCAGCTCAATGTGCAGTATGTCCCTGCATATTTGTAGGGTGGACAGACAACATTGCATCAGCTGAAGGCCCATGTTAGTATAACACATCCCTGCATTGGGACACCATTACCGTACTGCAGATTGGAAAGGACACCATTGTGTTACACATGTATGCATGTCATTCAACATGTCAGCAGAAGACATGTCATACTACCTGTGATTGGCAAGGTCATACACCACACAGCAGGCCAGTGTACTGTAAACCTGTGCTGGCTGTGGCACCATTGCAAAGGAGGGACAGCCATGTCAAACATGTGTGTACAGCCACATGCACAATGTCTACACTCAGCTCAGGGTAGGCGGAATAATGTTGAACAGACATGCACTGCTTTGGGGGAGATATGCAAGCTAGGGCTCAGGCAAACATAGTATGCAGTCGACATACCCTACTGCTCATGTCCTCACACATAGGGGAGGTGGCCAACACAAAGCATCAGTGGCAGATGTACAAAGGTCAGCGATGGTTTGTTAACATGTGGTGTATGTTGCACACACCATGGCAGTGCAGTGCAATGGTGCAAAGTGATGCATTGTGTTGCAGGTATGGGGCATAGGCTACAAATACAAATGGTGCAATACAGGTATGTATGCTAGCCACCACTATAATTATGTAAGGTGCATGCCATCTGCTATATCACATGCATGCTGTTGTGTGCAACTCAGGGATGCATGATAACTACCACTATAATTGCTTAAGCTGAAACTATAATTGTCTAAGCTGAATGCCATCTGCCATATCAACTGCATGTAGCGTGTGTGTCTGTGTGTGTGTGTGTGTGTGTGTGTGTGTCTGTCTGTCTGTATCTGCGTCCATCTGTCTGTGTGTGTCTGTGTCTGTCTCTCTGTGTGTGCCTGTCTGTCTGTGTGTCTGTGCTTGACTGTCTGTGTGTGTGTGTCTGTCTGTGTGCCTGTGTCTGTCTGTGTGTGTCTGTCTTTCTGTCTGTGTGTTTATGTCTGTCTGTCTGTCTGTCTGTGTCTGGTATAACTTGTAATGTACAGTTCTTGTCTTCCCCTTACAGGTGTTGATATAGGGGTGTTGCCCTCCTGCGGTCCACCTGATGTTAGTGTCCCCACAGACTGTAGCAGTGATGATGATAGTATGATTGAGGCACAGACAGGGTTGTCAGGGGCTGAATCTGTGCCATTGGTTGCAATTCCACCTGTCTCACCCTCATCCTTGCACACAGTTCCCCTGTCTGCACATACCCCATCAACACCGGCCATAGAGGAAGGACAGTTGGCGGGTGGTAGCATGGAACAGGGAAGTGTGGTGAGTATGGAAGGTGTGCCTGCACACCATGATCCCAGTCAACAGACTGGTGATGTCCCATACAGGCATGTGCCCAGCTCTGCTCGTAGGAGGACCACTGGCCAACATGCCCATGCGAGACCAAGCACATCAGCTGGAGTCACCAGACACATGTTTCAGGCTGTAATGGAGGCACAGGCACATGCTGAATGGCATAACAGAGATGGTCTAAGGCTTCAGAGGGCTGCTGTCCATTCATTAATTGACAACATCCAGGCACTTGCAAATGCTCACCATCATCTTGCAGATGTTTTGGATAGATGATTGCATGACATGGTGGGAGTCCCTGACCATGGCATGTCAATTCTCGAGTGTGGAATGTCTGTGCTGGAACATCTGGTGGGAGAGAGACATCAGGCACGTGGACGTAGGCCAGCTACATCACCTGTTGAAGGTCTACATGAACATGCTACTGCACATGCCCACTCTCATAGTGATGGTAGCAGCAGCAGTGCTGCTGGTGCTGTGCAGTCCACACCAGGACACAGCAGGTCACATGAACGTGGTCCTGGATGGTCCCAACAGGGACACGATTCCAGTGGACATGTGTCATCAGATGGTACCCAATCTTTACCTCTGCCTGGTAGTGCCCGTGCAACCCCTGGCAGGCGCAGGCCATGGCAGACACCGTGAACTGTAAAACCTGTCTTGTACAGTCTGCAGCTGTCAGTATTACCCCTGTGTAGGCCAGCCACATGCCAGACCTGTGTGCATGCATACACACACACTGGAAACAAATGTAGGGCACCTTAACACACACCTGCATAGCATCCACACATGCCCAATGTTATCACAGGCCCTAACACACACTCATGATGTCATTCAATGGCACAGCCTAGGCCTCTGGCAAACATTATCACCCTGTGCATATGATGATGCCTGTGCCGCATCCCTGTCATCCACACCATCGGTGCAGGGACATGTTCATATTGTCTGATGCACAGGTTGAACATACTAGGTAGACAATTGTAGATTAATATTGTTGAGTAATGTTGACAGTCAGCAGACAAACCATGTACTGCAGTTTTAGAATGCATTTTGTACATTTGACAGTATGTATCATGTGTAACAACACTAACAGCATGTTGATCTTGACGTTCTGCCTTCCTCTGTCAGTTGCATGTGCCGGGGGATGTTGGTGTTTGCGGGAGTCCCATATGTACATGTTGACTACCCACAGGTCAGTATGATAATACCTGCAGGCACTTTGTAGCTTCCACATCACAGTTATATTCTCCCATGTTTCAATTATATTTACTGTTCTAATGATCCAAGAGCATGATAGCTGTGTAGTAAGCTACTGGGTTCAGAGCCGTCACATCCATAGTGGTTGACATTACAGGTATAGTTACCTGGAGCACGGAGTGGGTAAAAGAGTGGTATGCTGGATGACAAGGGTAAAGGCCAGTGGAAATAGTGGCTTCTCATTGGGAAGCAGTAATACCCACTGCCATGACAGCATGCAAACAGAGCCACACCCACACACTCAGGTATTCCAGACACAGTAGCACACATTCTGACACAACACACACAGTTGCCAGTGTTCAGATGTGAACCCTTGCCTATGTGCATATCATCATTATAGTACTACGCAATTACAAGATGCACCACAGAGATTACACATGTACAGGTTGTTGGAATGGCCTAAGATCGAGGACATCAACAGGGATACTACTGTGCAGTGAGTGTATGTGGGGAGGGGGGTCCATGAGTAGGCTATGTAACAACAGGTAACACCCTACGGTGTGGATGTTAACAGGCGGTTAGTATGCCCGTCTACGATTCATGATATCAACAGGGATGCTAGACTGCTTTGACTTGATGGGGGGAGGGGGTATTAACATCTCACTATGGTAAAATACAGCCTCACTCCAGGAACCGGACAGCCATACACATGGACAGCCATACACCCACACACACACACACACACACACACACACACACACACACACACACACACACACACACACACACACACACACACACACACACACACACACACACACACACACGCTGGCATTCACAAAGATATACACCTATGTCACACACATACAGACACTTTACATGTGTGAGGTTTAACCACCTGCCTATGCCTTTCTTTCTACACATCGCTCTGTACTGGTGTCAACAACAGTGTTCAGGAGAGTGATAACATGTGGGATTTATTCCCAACCATACATGACATATATGGACACACAATCACACGTGCCAGTACTGTGAATCAAACACCTGCCTATCTCATGATAGGTACTACAGCAGTACTGCACTATTGCATTTGGTACAATGCTTACTGACTTTTTCCTTTGACAACTGTGCTGATTTATGCACAATATATGCACAGGGGAGGTATTACTGTCACAGGTGGCATGCAGTTTGCCTTCGGTGTCACCCTTACAACATTCTACATTGTCTGCCTTCCACTTCAGTTAACAAAACCTGCCCTTAGCAGGCACACAGGTTATTGTAGGACTGGTTGTAACATACCAGTCAGCTATCCTCAGTAATCATTCATCTGCAAAGAAGCTCCACTACTTAGTTATCATGTCCAAACATCTGTCCATACCTCATGTACGTCTTACTGTACTTAGAGCATATCACCATATACAGTTGGCAATGTTGAGGCTGTATTGCATCAGCATGATGTACTAAGACAACAGTCTCCTTCAGACATCAGACACTGCGCACACATGGAATCTACACAAACAGCAATACATGTACACATATGCAGTCTACATCAGTACGTGCACTAGCAGGTCAAGAGGATACATTCCACATCTTCCCCATGCCATGTGTGAAACATAGCCTAGCATTACACCGTAATGGATGTTGTATTCATGTACTGGTACGACACCACCACTTTCACTGAGTAGCCAAGTGTACATATATTACAACAGCACATATCAGCATGACACACACAGCGTTATTTCATGTCATGCTCCTACAAACTGTTACTTGACAGTGCCATGGTGAAGCCAGGGCACTGTAATGGTCAACAGTGAGCACATCATATTTATCACACACACCTCATGTGTACTGGAAGAGTGCCAACAATGTGCTCTGTTAGAGCTAGGCAGTACACTCATTCAAGCATGTGCGAGGTCTGTGACTTGTAAACATCTCACCCCAGCATGTACTGGCTATTGTGGTAGTAAGGCTAATGTCTAGACAGCACACAGCATGCATGGCTTGCAGTTGTTGACATGGGGTATATGTAGGAGCTGTGGCCACACATGGCTGTACATGTCATGAACAAATCACCTGTGACTACTCAGGAACATACAGTGCAGAGCTGGATTTCCCTGGATCTAGCACAGAGCTGAATTTCCCTGAGTCTGTCAATACAGGCCTTGTGTAGGTCCTATGGTCTTGTTATATGGGTATGTTTGTAGGCGTTGCATTAGGCGGATATGTCTAAAGACATACATGCCACATGGGGTGTTGTATGATATGATAGGTGTCTTGGATGACCATTAGAGAGGGGATATTACCTCTGTCAACATAGATATCAAACCTTATGTACTGTTAGCATGTATCGGCCATGTGCATGTGTGTAATGACTGTAGCCACCTGTATGTAGAAAGGTAAATGAAAGCTATCATAATGTAATTTATGTTTTATGAGTGTGGGATGTACATATCCAGGGCAGGTACGGTTAGGTCATATCCAACCATGAGGGTGTTGCTTACTGGTGTACAGCAACAGTCGACCGTGTTAATGCTGACAACATCCGAGGGACCCTGGTATGTGTACAACTGAGCTGGTTACAAACAGCGGTATTATTGCATTGCATAATACATTATACAGCTGTGTCTGTACATGGGTACTTTCCACAGTTGATGTAGGCCTAGATACAGTCCACCAATCGAGAGTTATCTGGCGGTCTACCATACTATGTCATACCATATATGGATGTATGTTGGTAGTCTGGGAACAAGGTGGTGGATGTATATGGGGATACAACCTAGAATGCAGCATTTGCCACTGTCACCTGTACCTGACTCATCTGTGATGTGTTATGTCAGAGTATTGGTCTTTACATGTGAGTAGCCTTTATAAGTATGTGTACACCACCACCTGGTATGGTCCATACCACTGTTATGGCACACATGTCTGGATCTGAGTTATATGGTGGTAGTGTAATTGTGCACTACAGAGCCTTCAGCCAGGTGTTTCTCACTGCACAGATGTCGGTATTCCCCATTGTAGGTTCTACATTGAGCAAATGGATTACTAAAGTCACACATCTAGCACAGGTTAGCATAAGCATCCAATGCAATTGTCATGTAGGTGTCGGGTGTTACTTCTGTGTGTAGGACATTTGCCTTGGAATGCGGCTATATGGGTAAATGTGACCTAGGTATTATCCACACACACACATGTAACATGGATGCATTTGCTCTGTGTTGAAGGCCCGTCGTTCGGTCATGACAGCCCGGAATGACAGACACTGGACAACCTCAGAATAACAGCAGGACATTGGCTCATTGTTTTGGTCTAACAGTTGCCACCCGTACCATGACATCACTGCATGTGGCATTAATGTGCTTGGTAGCAAATGTCCCATGTAAGGTGACGGACAGCAGCAGAACTTGTGAATATGACCAATGTGAGATATACTTAGGGTATCAGTCTTGCTAATAATGACAGCTACTAACACAGCCAGGAGAGGTCATCTTGACACCTACACCTCAGTACAATTACACAAGGTGGCTCACACATTATGCTTGCACATGCCACTGTTCCACATATAATGCCACTATCCACAACCTGCTATCAATGTATGTCTTTCAGGGCAGCAAGGTGTGTGACACATGCTGTAGGTAGCATCCGCCTGTGCGACCCAGGTAACCTATTGTCTGTCACGTCCACACATGCATGAATGTGGATACATAACATATATATGTCAGTACTTCATGTACATGTATGCATGTGTATCACACAGCACAGACACAGATATATAATTTACAGGCCACATACAGGTATCAGGTAGTAAACCTGTATGATGTGCACATATACTGAAAAGTAAGATGTACCTAGCTGTAAACCTGTGTGTTTACAATAGGAGTCCATTACAACATGTTCTGTACATGTAAGTGTTTGAGCATGCGCACTGTGGCCTTCAGTGGTTAGAATCGGTGTGCATCCCAAACAGCCCTGTGCTACTAAGTGTATGAGCGTACCCACTGCCACCTTGTGTAATTTGAGTCAGTGCATCCAACAAGCCCTTTGTTACTAAGTGTATGAGCATGCCCAGTATAACCTTGTGTAATTGTAGTCATAGTGCATCCCAAATGACCCTGTGCTACTAAGTGTATGAGCATGCCCACTGTATCCCTGTATAGTGATAGTAGTTCATTCCGCAGATGGCTATACTCCAGTTCAGGTTCCTGTTGTGCTACAACTATACCTCTAAGGCCTATCTGTGGATGATGTGTCTTGTTTGTGCATACAGGTTGTAATGGACACATGCTTTAAACACACAGGTCTATACTTATGTACTTCGTGACTGTCAATCTCCCTGTTGTTGTCCTCAATTGTAGAAGGGCAGTCTGACTACGTAGGAATGTGTAATCTCTGTGGCATATCTCGTAACTGTGTAGTACTGTAATAGTGAACTTTAGATAGGCAGGAGTTCTGATCCCACCACTGGCAACTGTGTGTGTGCGTCTCAGCAAAAGCCTCAGTGTGTGTATCAGCAAATGGTTGTGTGTGTGTGTGTGTGTGTGCGTGTATTTGTGTCTGCATCCTGTCATGGCTGTGGGTTTAGATGCATTCCAAAGTGATACCTCATTTTGCACTGGCCTTTATCCTTGTCAACCACTAACCCCCCCCCCTCCCCACTGCAAGTAATCGGTCCTGTGATGTTACCCAGCTCAGACGTGGAATCAGTAAGTGTAATTGTATGTGTTTTGTGGCACATACCCCAACTGCATACCACTGTACTAGTTACCTTTACATAGGCAAGACGTGTATGCACAATACTGGCAAGTGTGTTCATTTTTGTGTGTGTGACTACCCTGTAGCCAGGCATACACATGTGTAATGTCTTTTAGCACACCATGGTAGCCATCTGTGGTGACCGGTGTCTACAAAGTATTACATAGTTAGGAATGGTAAAGAATACACAGTCAAGCATGACTACAGTTGGGTATGTTATTTTCCTGTGCCACTGTTGAGCAGTGACACAGAAGTGGTCGCCAGGGTGTAGGTCCATACCCATCATTCCCCCACCCTAACTCCACCATCCCCAGGGTAGATTACATTAGCCATCATTCCCCACCCCAAACTCCACCATCCCTTCTCTGATGCAGTGCTCATGATTTAAATGTTATAACACAAGAGATGCCTCTGTTTTGTGTACACGTCAGTTCCTTTGGAACCCTTCTGTGTCACAAAGGGTGTTCAGATGTGTATATATATATATATATATATATATATATATATATATATATATATATATATATATATATATATATATATATATATATATATATATATATATATACATATATATATATATATATATATATATATATATATATATATATAAAGAGAGAGAGAGAGAGCTATGGCTGTGTCTGTGTATATGCATATATATATATATATATATATATATATATATATATATATAAAACTATATATATGTGTGTGTGTGTGTGTGTGTGTGTGTGTGTGTGTGTGTGTGTGTGTGTGTGCGTATACACGTCCCGTAGGTGTATATATATATATATATATATATATATATATATATATATATATATATAGATATATATGTAGTTATGACAGTTGTACAGATGTAGACTTGTCTTTGTTGTTTCACAGAGTACAGTACATTCAAGGGTACTGTACGTATATACACAAATGGACTGTCTCATTTGTTTTAAGTACTGTGGAATACCAGTAGTAGGATGTGCATTATAGACTCCATGCAACATGTGTGCAACCCAGATGGCTTAGTAGTGTGTCCAGTGACCTCACTGTGCATGGTCCAGGATTTAATACCTGCAAACCTTGTTGATACTGTTAATTAGGACTGCATAAGGCAGGTGTAAATGTGTTTTCGTTACAGTAAGCAGTGGGTACACACAGGTAACAGACATGTACAACCCACAGTACACTTGGAATGCCCTTCTTTGGTAAATCCTGCTGATGTCACCCACCTACACCTACAAATACACCTCTGGGACTGCTGTAACTCAGTGATCTCCATGACATGTGCTGTACCTGTGTAATGCTGTACTGTGTTAAACAAGTTTGGTTGATGTTCTACTCCCAGACAGATCAACTGTGTGTGTGTCTGTCTGCCTGCCTGTGAAAGAAATGGTGCTTTTAGAGTATGCGCACTCTTTACAACCCACATGACCACCTTTGACAATCCTACTGATGTCACCCACCTAGAAATACACCTCTAGGACTGCTATAACCCAGTATTCCCTGTAGTAAGTGCTGTAACTTTGTATTGCTGTAGTAGGATAAACTAGTTAGGTAGGGGTTCCATTCCAAAAAAAGCCAACTGTGTGTGGGTGTGTGCATCTCTGTTTGCCTATGACAAGAACAATGCTTTTTAGAGTATGCACACTCTGTACAATTACCATGACCACCTTTGGCAATCCTGCTGATGTCACCCACCTAGGAATACACCTCTAGGACTTCTGTAACCCAGTATTCTCTATAGCATGTGCTGTAACTGCGTATTGCTGTAGTGTGATACACTAGTTAGGTAGGGGTTCTATTCCAGGACATGGCAGGTGTGTGTGTGTGTTTTACTGTCAGAGTCTGTGTGGAGGTGGCTGTGAGTGGCTAACCACTGGACATGTTGGGGAGCGGATTGTGTAGATTTCTTTTATGGTGTCCATCTTATATGTCACAATGTCCACCTCACAAGGAGTAGAGATGTCAGTCAGCCACTGGACTGTTTTGGCAAGCCATACCCCTACATCTGACAAAAGGCCTGCTGAACAAAGTATGCAACCTTATTATTACTCAGAAATCATCCTTAACCCATGTGTCATACACAAACACACTTGCCTAGAATATCCCACTATGTTGCTAGTACCCAGCACATTGATGACAGATAGTAGGCATGGTGTGATTGCAGTGGGCTGCAGAGGGCATGGCACCCTGTAAAACAGTAAAATAGGCACATAATTGTGGAAAATGTGCCTTCACTATGTTCCCCACTGGATTCCTGCAACATATGTGGTGCCATCAAATGTGATCCACAGAGGACATACAATGCCTTACATATGTGCCCTGTATGGACCGATGCCACTGACACCAGGGAATACCTGTATCATGCTATCAATGCAGGTGCAGGGTCAACCTGCTGACTATAAGCAGGTTCGGCCACACCATATCGAAGGATAACAGTCTGTGTGCATAACATGTGCCAGTCAAACCAGGTACACCTGTACATGTCACTGTACATTATTGTGGGACATGCACATCCCAGGCAATGTCCATGTCAAGGACTATCAAACGCAGACATGGCATGCATTGCAAAGCTATGGCCATACACAATGGTAACCAGGATGTCAGGGCAGTTCATACAATACCCATCTGTGTGGGACATTGCGGACACTACACCCCTGTACCACACTGCACACCATTGTCGGGTGGCATAATGCCAAGGATTACCCCTCACCCAGCCTTGTACAGCCATCTTGCACAGCCAACCACTACACACCCATGAAGCAATGCATACATGCATGTCAGTACTGACACTTTGTGTCTGCGTGAGGGGTATGATGCTCCCAACCACAATCACTCCCAGTATAACTCCCATTGGCATACCGACAGATGTCAGACACATTCACATGCCCTAGCCCAGAAAACCTCCGGATATCCCCTGTGGTGCATGTAGTACCTGTGCATTACTGCAGTGTGGCAAATTAAGTAGTTTGGGAGTGTATTTGTCGGCCTGGCAAAGAGTGTCAATGTGAGTCCATTAGAGAGCGTGGTTGTGTTGACAATGACATCTGTTCATGTAGACAGCCATGTGTGCTACACCTAATGTATGTCTACTATATCACTGTTGCAGATATCACTCACCAACACACATATATGTTCTTACAGCACACCAACATGTCAACTTTGTGCCACTTGGAGTAACTGCATGCACTTGTAATAGTAATGACTAGTCAGTCAGGGGTTTGACCCCTGTACTGGTAGGTGTGTCACAGACAATGTTTAGGTTTTAGTCTCCAAGCCCTTCTCTGATGTACCAAAACCTCCAAAAGACAAGAATCGCAAAACAAGCCAACAACCAAAGCAAGACAGTCCGGAAAGCAGACTCCACCAAAAGGAAATTGTGGTACAGCAACTGCTCACAACAGCTCACAATAAGGCTCCAAAAGCTCCAAATCCACAAAAATATTTTATTCTTTAACGCCACAGAATGGTACACACATTTTCGTCAAACATATGACTTCATCAGACAAACTCATAATTAATCACACAGGTATAAATACTAAGACAATTACACACTTAACACACTGATGAAATAATTGATCACATTTAAATCCACAAAGCCAATTTTGTAAATTCTCCAGTGTTTGTATGTATACATAATGAAATCTTAAAACCAATGATAAAAAACAAATGTTAAAAACAGTTGTCATAATATTGAAATTGTCCTAAAACTAAAATTTATTAGAAACTACATTTTTTAAAATGTACTGAAGACTCTCCTAGTATATACCATATACATGATTCAAATCCTGTCAGATTTAAGCTTTAAGTATGGAATAATAGATATTGTGTCGTTGAGCCCAGGAAATCGGTTGGATTCCAAAAGAATTTGCCAGTATGTTTCCCTATGGGATAATAATACCTCCCAAGGTCCACCCCTGGCATCTTGAGAAATGGAATCTAAAACGAAAAAAGAAAAGGTCGCTCTAGGACATGTGGTAAGGTGCTTATAAAGTGCATTGTTAGCATCACATTTTTGTATGTCATAAAGGTGCTCATACACCCTTCAACGGAGTTGTCTTTTGGTCTTCCCAACATAAAATGCCTGGCATAACTGGCACACTGCCAAATAGACAACCCCGTAGGAAAGACAATTGTAAAATTTCTTAGAACTAATCTTCCTGTTTCTACTTTCCAAATATACAAATTCTTGATTGGAAATATATTTGCACTGAGAACACCGTCCACACTTGTAAGTCCCTTTACGGGGATATTCATGCTGGAATTGTTTGGTGTCCTGCTCCAGAATTCTCTTAATATTAAAACCTTTTCTGTATACAGTTTTAAGGGTTATATTCTTAAATCCACTAAAATCTGTTAATTCCTGAAAGGATTTAAATTCCCTATCTACAATCCTACTAATCTTGCCAACGTTCCCACTGTATTCGGTAATAAACAATAACTGATGACTATCACCGTCCGACTTGTTTTCACCCCGCACAGAATGTAAATGCCCTTGCCCCAAAATGGGCATAAATCTTGTGGATCTCCCTTTCATAACTTATTCCTTCACAGAATTAATCATAGAAGCAGGGTACCCCCTCTCCAAAAACATTTTAAACAGCTGGTCACACTCAATATGAAATTGTGGGTCCTGAGATGTCATTCGTGAGGCCCTGACAAATTGTTCCTTAACAATACCTCTCTTTTGAAACCCTGGGTGTGAACTTGAGAAATGCAGGTAACTGTTTGAAAAGGTTGGCTTTCTGTAAACTGTAGAAGCAAACCCTGATATACCTTTACTTAGAGTCACATCCAAATAATGGACAGATTCCACAGATGTCTCGTAAGTGAACTTTAAGAAGGTGGTAGTACCCCTGATGTAGGTAATAAACTCGTGAATAATCTCTGATGGACCAACCCAAAAATGCAGATGTCGTCCAGGAACCTGGAATAATGAATCCAGCACTTTTGAAAATCACTGTTATGGACGAATTTCTTCTCCCAAACGGCCATGATAATATCTGCGTAGGTTGGAGCACAATTAGCCCCCATCGACACCCCAGTAATCTGTTTAAAATATTCACCCCCATAGAATATGTAGTTTTTTTTTTAATACCAACTCCAACAGCCCAATAATCATACTCACATCATTGTGGGTGATCCCAACACAATCCCATAATGCCTCCTCTAACCATTCAAGTCCTATGTCGGTGGGAATTACTGAAAATAAATCTACCACGTCTATGGTTAAGAATGTGAGGTGTGGCCTGTACAAATCATTGGTGACTCTCTGCAAGAATTCCCAAGAGTCTTTAAGGAGGTAAGTTTCTTTCCCCCAAACCTGCTTAAGCTTCCAATCCAAAAAATTTGCAATAGAATGGGTCTTGGAACCCTGTGCAGCCACTATTGGCCGAAGTGGAGGATCCTCCACACATTTGTGGATTTTGGGCACCCCAAAGATAGTTTGGCACTTTAGGGTGATTGTTTTCTAGAAAAGAAAAAATGTCAAATTCAATGATCTCCTGGTCTAACATGTCCTTTATGGTCAGGTCTATCTTTTTGTATGAAAGATGTATCTCGTGGATAGATGTTGAAGTATATTTGTTGGAATCATACAAAATTTCCCCCATTTTACTTTCATACAATAACTGACTCATAAAGACAGTGCCCCCTCCCTTATCGGGTTGCATCACCCTAATAGAATGATTGTGTGCTAAATCATACAATACAGTGGTTTCTTCATCACTTAGACTATAATCGAAATGAACCTGACCTAATTCCTTACGTATTTACTTTTCAATTCTATTCTCTAAGTTACTAAGCTGGGGGTGTAGTGGTGGGTTGAATGTGCTGGACTTCTTTAAAAACAAACTGGGAGCCACAGGACCATGGCCAAACAAGTGTTGGAAATTTAATTTCCGAATAAACATTTTAAGGTCAAGAATACTGTTCACTAACTGACTACCTCTAGCTGGAACAAATTTAAAACCTTTGGTAAATAAATTGTTGCAAATTGTTTCTGTAGGCTACACACTAAAGTGCGCTAGCCGATTTACAGCATTTATAGCATTTACTGTCTGTTTTTTTCCTTGTCTCTGTAATAAAACAAAAAAATCTCTTGTTTTCCTGCCTTACTGAACTAGAGTAGTCCAGTTTCAGAGTTGCTGATCCCTGGGCTTTGTTTTTAGTTCCTGTTACTGATCCATTCCCTTATTAGGAAGGAGGGAAGTTTCTTTGCTTACCAGTGGGAGTGGGAAGCACTGAGCGGCCTTTTTGTCCGATTTGGTGAAGTTTCAGCCAGAAACTAGTAGTCCATTGGTCGTTTTGGGCCAATTCCTAGCTCCCTTCAGCCCCCTGCTATAAAACACGCTAAACGCGCGTAAGCGTGATTTAGCGTGGAGTTACCACTGTTGCACACAAGAGCAGTGGCGGTTAAACAAGGTTAAACTATTTGGGCCATCTAAATTCCACTCTTCCAATTTTCCCTTAGAACTACCTTCCTCGAGCTGTACTGCTGATCTAACCAGCATATCCTATAACTGAAAAGTTCATCTCTACTTGATTCCCAAGTAGACTATTCTCTATCTGTAAAGCCTAGCACTTACTCCTACAGTACTTGCACCTTGATAAAGCACTCTTATTATAGATAGTACCCCACCAGCCTAAAACCCACTTCCCCCGGAGTCCTTTGAAAGTCTCTTTATCTACTACTTCTAGTATGTCGAGGGATCAGTTGCTAGTGTCCTCTCCAGCTCAACTGGTGAACCTGGGAATATTGAGGCAATGTTACAATTGCCTCATGTACACAGACAATCCTCTCCTTCTCCCACAAAACACAAATACATGCGAGAGATGCAACTATACGGCCAAACTGGAGGCTGAGCTCTCTCAACATAGGACTGGCAAGACCAGATAGGAGGAGAAGGTAACCACACACAATACATACCCAGTCACACATGGTACCATCACAACTTCAAATCATACACATACTCACACAAAGACATACTCGGAGGCTCTGATCAAAAATTTGCCAAAACAGCAGAGGCCACCAAAGCAGACACCCAAACAACTACCACCTCATGACCCAACACATGCAACACATAGACCACACAGTCAGAGTGTCAAACAGTCACAGCCCTTAAGGCCAAACAAAATGCCAGACACACTTGTCATTGGTGATTCCATAGTCAGACACACTGACGTCCCGCTCACCAGACTGAGTAAAGAGAAGGTCACAGTAAGCTGCCTGTCGGGCGCTAGAATCCACCACATAACGCAAGCACTCAGGTCTCTCAACAGCAGGTACAAGTACGACTCAGTCATTGTTCACGCTGGTGTCAACGACCTGAGACGTACCTCCTTGGACTACATGAAAAGGGACATCGAGGAGCTCTCTGATTATGTAGCCCAGGCAGGTATGACCCTGACCTTGAGCAGTATCCTACCTTCACCTAGAATGATGCCACAATACAGTGATAAGATGATCAGCTTTAATAATTGGCTTAAATTCTGGTGTCATTCAAAGGGGATCCAATGTCTGTCTGCCTGGGATGACATGCTGGACAAGCCACGCTGCTTCGCAAGGGACGGCTTGCACCTGTCACCCCTGGGCTTCCGGATATTGGCAAAGGCTCTTGCCACCCCCATAGTGCCTTTTTTAGGCAAGGCTCAAATTCTAAACCTCCCACCCTAGAACACCAAAAAGGAAAAAAACTAAGGGTAATGCTGCTCAATGCCAGAAGTCTCAATCTCAAGATGCACGCACTCGAGGCCCTTCTCAATATGGAGAACATCAATGTCTGTGCTGTGACAGAAACCTGGTTCAAGGCTCCTGAGAGCACCCCAGCACTAACAGGTTTCACCTCATATCATGCGTTCTGGCCCCAAAATCCGGACAACACCAAGAAAGGAGGGGGGGTGTCCATATTCATAAAGGACACCCACACCTCAAGGTTGGTGGCAATGCACGATGCATCGGAGACCATCCAGGTGCAATTAACCATAGGCAAGACTGCTCTGCAATTTGTAGCATGTTACAGGCCACCCTCTCAAACTCAGGAACCTCACATGGCCTTCCTGAAAACATTGGAGGATAAATGTATCTCCAAACACCATCATACTAGGTGACTTCAACTACCCTAATATAGACTGGGAACACTACTCAAGCCCGAACACTCTAACCCAAAGATTCCTGGAGTTCATAAACTCAAATGCCATGGAACAACTAGTCACCATCCCCACAAGAGGAGAAAACATACTTGATCTCATCATCACGAACATGGGATCAAAATGTTCAACACCGGAAGTATACCCCTCACTGGTGAGATCAGATCATAAACTAATCTCGCTGGAGGTCCTCATCCCGCCCGAAACAAAAAAGACCACAGTGAAAAACTTCTCAAAAGCCGATTTCACACTTCTAAAAACTAGTGTGGTCTCCTTTAAGGCCCCTGAGCCAGTGTAAACATTACTCAAACCACTGAATCACTTACAAATGCCTTCTACCAGCACCTACAGGACTGCATGGATCAGGCAATCCCAAACAAAACTAAGACTCTCTGTACCAAAGGCAAGCGTCCAGTCTGGTGGACCCCAGCCATAAACAAGCTCTACAACAAAAGGAGGAAGCTACTACAAGATAGAGCAAAATCCTTGAAAGGTAAGACACCTTTGATCATTATAAGTAAAAAACTAAGAGCTCTCATAAAATCATCCAAGGCAAATTTTGAGAGAAAAATCGCCAAGGACTCTAAAGAGAATCATAAGGCCTTCTTTAGCTATGTTAGAAACCTAGGAGGAAACTCCCAGATATGCTCAGAATTAGTTCAAAATGATGTGAAAATTACTGAACCTACACACATTGCCAACATACTGGCTGACAGGTTCAGTGCAAACTTCCCTCCCCCAAAAGGAGAGATATCTATTCCAGAGGATTGTAGCCGCCCAAACATCTCCAACGCCCAGGTGAGAACTGCCCTCACTAAGGCAGAAAACACAGCATCCATGGGACCGGATGGTGTCCCCGGCTGTGTGCTTCACGAACTCAATGAGGAATTAAACCCACAGTTAGGACAGCTGTTTAATCTTAGCCTCACCTCAGGATACGCACTCAAGGAGTGGCGACGGCGACTGTGGTCCCACTTCATAAGGGCGGTGCCTCCACAGACCCTGGAAATTACCGCCCATTAGCTTGACAAGCCTTATCTGCAAAGCCATGGAGAGGATCATAATGGAACTCATAAATAAAGACATAGCGAACTTGCAGACTTTGGATCCAACCCAGTTTGGCTTAGTCAAAGGCAGATCCTGCCTCTTAAACTTGGTTGACTTTTTCGAGACAGTCACCAAGGCCATTGATGAGGGAAAGGCAGTCCATACAGCCTACCTCGACCTGGCAAAGGCCTTCGACACAATACCCCACTCAGGTATCATCGAAAAACTCATCAGCTTGAATGTAAACCCATACATCACAAGATGGGTTGCAAACTGGCTAAGTGACAGAACCCACAGGGTCAGAGTTGCTGGAGCCATGTCAGACTCAAAGCCTGTCACAAGTGGTGTCCCACAGGGCTCAGTCCAGGGTCCACTCTTGTTCGGCATCTACTTTTCTGAAGTACAAGTAAACACAGGAGGGTTATGGCTGACAAAGTTTGCAGATGAATGCAAACTGGGCGCCATAGTCGAAAACACATCTGACACAGATATCCTCCAGAAGGGCCTCACAGAAATGGATAACTGGTGCCAGAGCCATGGCCTGAAGTTAAACGCCAAAAATGCATAGTCATACCCTTCGAAAAACAAGGTTACCCCTAGCTACCATATAGGTGGCAATCTACTGAGCACAGAAAAGTCATCAGGGATCTGGGGACCCAGGTTGACAGTAGCCTTCGCTTGACACTCATGTTGCTAAAGTAGTTAGGAAAACCTTCTATATCGCCCACCTGATCATGAAGGGATTCACATCTAGATCAAGGGAGGTCATCGTCCCCTGTACTCATCACTCATTAGACCTATGATTGAGTACAATGCCCGCTCGAATGTATCTGACCAGACACCTGCTGCAGCTTGAAAGGCCCCAAAAGTTCCTCACCAAAAGGATAAAGGGTCTCAAAATATGTCTTATGCTACCCGACTGAAAGAACTCCAGCTCTATTCAGTCTCATACCGCTTGCTCAGAGGTGACCTGTGCCTGACATATAAGGCCATGTCAAACCCAGATTTGATGAATATGCTTCACCTCAAAAATCTAGATTCCTCAGAACCACAAGGGCAGGAGACTTAAACCTTGACACGGTTATAAATAGAACGTGCTGGAGGGACAGATTCATCACCCAGAGACTCCCTATGCTGTGGAACAAAATCCCGGTACATGTGAGGCAGAGCACCTCTCTGGCCTTGTTCAAGAGGAATCTTGACCAATGGATGGGAGATTGCAGATATACCCCAGGGATTACTTCAGTGTCACTGCTTGACAGAGGCACAGCAAAATGATAGGCATAGTTTTTATTCAAACTAAAGGGGTGGCGAAAGCCACATAACTATGGGCTAGGCTTATAAATGCCCTTGGGCAGATAGCCTAGTATGAACCTATGAACCTATGAACCTCGGTTACTGGTGCTTCACTATAATTGTAAATGTGGTAACCTTTCTTACTGTATAACTGATACACACCAATATTGGTAACCAAAATGCCTTCTCCTATTGCCATGCCTGATTTCTGCTCCTCACTCTCCCCTGAACCCAGTTGTCCCTGCCTTGGGCAACCGATTTCCTGGGCTCAATGACACAATATCTATTATTCCATACTTAAAGCTTAAATCTGACAGGATTTGAATCATGTATATGGTATATACTAGGAGAGTCTTCAGTACATTTTAAAAAATGTAGTTTGTAATAAATTTTAGTTTTAGGACAATTTCAATATTATGACAACTGTTTTTAACATTTGGTTTTTATCATTGGTTTTAAGATTTCATTATGTATACATACAAACACTGGAGAATTTACAAAATTGGCTTTGTGGCTTTAAATGTGATCAATTATTTCATCAGTGTGTTAAGTGTGTAATTGTCTTAGTATTTATACCTGTGTGATTAATTATGAGTTTGTCTGATGAAGTCATATGTTTGACGAAAACGTGTGTACCATTCTGTGGCGTTAAAGAATAAAATATTTTTGTGGATTTGGAGCTTTTGGAGCCTTATTGTGAGCTGTTGTGAGCAGTTGCTGTACCACAATTTCCTTTTGGTGGAGTCTGCTTTCCGGACTGTCTTGCTTTGGTTGTTGGCCTTCTCTGATGTACTTTGCCTCTGTCTGTCCCTCTCACACACTGTCTGGTAGATGTGGAGGTGTACACCTGCTCAGCAGCAGCTTGTGTATTGTAAGTGATGGTCATGATCAGGTGATGGCCTCTGCACCTAATGTAATCCTCGTCTAGCTGATTGCATGCGGAACAGCTGTGATGATGTTCCCATAGCCATTCGCATGAAAAACACAGTACAATATCTAGGAACATCATGTTGGTGTTTGCCCATGACAGTCACTGTGAGTGGTACCTGGATCTGGTGTTTGGTAAACGGCATCACAGATGATATCTGGATGTTCCTCAAACAACATACACAGTGGGAAATAGCCTAAAGACAGGAAGGTGATGTGCCAGACATGACTATAGCATGTAAGTGTAGCTATGCTTCATTGAGACTACTGCCTGTTTAACAAGTTGTGTGTGGTACTGGCTATTCTGCATGTTTTAAAACTGACAAGACAGTGCTCTGTTTGTGAGGGACCCCCATCTGTAGGGCCATCTGTGGACTGGTCAGTGTGTGGAACCATTTGTCTCCTGTGTTACTCACTGAACACACATCTGTGAGCAGCAGGAGCATAGTGTGAGGATTGCAGCCAGTACATGATGATAGTGATGAATTACTGCCATCGCATCCCTGACTGGACATATGTCACATGAAACAGTGGTATGACAGACACTGTCTGGGGTTCTCAGTGACATGCCAATAATGGGACACTGTTCATAGCTGCAGTCACAAGTCTTCTACACTTTGTACAGATGTCATGCAGTATATATGCATGTGTTGTGCTCCCTCTGCAAATGTATACCATCTGTTGTGTTAGGTTGATGGTCATATCTATGCATGCTGTTTCAAGTAATCCTGAATGCTGTTGACTATTACTAAGCCATATCTGCGTTTAAACTGCAACACCATAGGCTGTATGGGTTTGGAGGTCCTGGCAGAACCTCCTGTCCCACTTCAGCTGGCCATGGCACTGGGCACCAGCACATCTGGGGCCCAGCCTTGGACCTCCACCTCTGTTGTCTCAGCACCACCTTCTGGTGGTACCACCACTGAGGATGGGGCTTGTTCCCCCCTGGGAGTAGGTCCAGACTGGAACATGTCTGCTGTTGTATAGTCCTGGATGTGGTGTGTAGGGGGCTCAATAAGGGGTTTCGAGGCCAGATACACCAGCTCAAGGCCAGAGTGTCACATTTACAGGGTGAGGCTGCCCCTCCTAGATAGCCCCCAGCACTGCCACCTTTGCAGCTGTTTTGGTGCAGTGGTGGCTGCCCATGGCTGGGGACCTCCATCTCACTGTTTCCATCTGGGAGCTCATGGGCTTGTGAATGCTGAACACCCCTCCCCGTTTGAGGTTTATCCCCCCCACATGTGTCATATACTGACCCTGTTTGCTGTCTTGTCTGTCATCCTACTCTACCTATCCTCCACGAGCATACCTACTCTCCTTCCCCCACATCCCACTCTCACCCTATGGAAACAAAAGGCCAGTCGGTTCCTAGAACATTTGCCTCATACATAGCTGCCCATTTCACACACGTGTCCACTGGACATATGTAACCCTTTTAATATGCATCACAACATACTCCAGTTGTCCTCACCCCTGTCTCTCAGGTGCACGATCCTAGTATGCACATGACTCATACATGTTCCAGGTACACGTGATGCAGATGACCCCATTGTACACATGACACTACCGGTCCCTCTATGGTTACTGCATTTACCTTTATCATGATGATGATGTTGCACACAGCACCTTGCAAGAGTACTGTTCTCACATAATGATTGGACAGGAACTGTTGTGTTAATCTAAATAACATGCACAGAGTGATGAATTTGGCCAATGTACTAATGTTTGTGTGCATGAATGGCATATGTCTATCTGAGGGAGTCTTCATATCACATAGGACAACACCACTACATAATACAGGCATTGCTGGTCTTTCCCTTTTCATTCCTTTGTAATGCTTTGTTGTCATATGGGATGTTCCTGATATATCTATCTATATGTATGTATCTATATGTTGGAAATAAACACTCACACATACATCTACATGATGGAATACATTTCCTATACTGTTGAATGACTGCACTGGATGATATGTTTGTGATAAGGTCCAATGTCTGCATAGCTACCATGGCTTAGTGGTAAATCACAACAGCTATGTGTGCAGGGTCCTGGTTTCGAGCCTTGCAGAGGCTGTTTATTTTGTTGAGGGCAGAACAAGGCCATTGGATATGGAGTGATTAAGGCACATTAAAGCAGTTGTGAGCGGGTGTGTGTGGGTTTGTGCAGTGCTAAGCAATGCTAACCTCTGGTTACAGTTTCTTACACTCAGTTAGCCTCTACATTGCTTTACCAGTGTAATAC